>NC_057863.1:644173441-644485959 GCF_019393635.1 Dromiciops gliroides
CCATCCATCCACCCACCCACCCACCCACCCATCCACCCATCCATCCATCCATCCATCCATCCATCCACCCATCCACCCACCCACCCATCCATCCACCCATCCATCCATCCACCCATCCATCCATCCACCCATCCATCCATCCATCCATCCATCCATCCATCCATCCATCCATCCATCCATCCATCCATCTATCCACCCATCCATCCATCCATCCATCCATCCATCCATCCATCCATCCATCCATCCATCCATCCATCCATCTATCCATCCACCCATCCATCCATCCATCCATCCATCCATCCATCCATCCATCCATCCATCCATCCATCCATCCATCCATCCATCCATCTATCCATCTATCCATCCACCCATCCATCCATCCATCCATCCATCCATCCATCCATCCATCCATCCATCCATCCATCCATCCACCCATTCATCTATCTATCTACCTACCTATCATCTCTCTCCACCTACCTACCAACCATATCTATCACCTATATCATCTGTCATCTATCTAATATTATCGTCTCTCTCATCTCTCATAACTATATCATCTGTCATCTCTATCCATCGTTATCTATTATCTCTATATATCTGTCATTATCACCTCTATATGTTTATCATTATATCCATCAATCATATCTACCTACCTATCATCTCTATCACTATTATCATCTATCATCTCTATATATTTATCTATCATTATCATCTCAATAATAAGATTATAGAGCACAGTTTTCCAATGTCCTCAGACTGCACAGCCACACTGTGGCCTGTGGCTCTTCAAGGTGCTGATCCGTGGTCGTCTGTGACTGGCAGAAGCCTACTACTACTACTAATTTCTATTGATATCTATCATTTCTATTATCTATCTATCTATCTTAGTAAGAACTTAATAAATGATTGTTGACTGACTAGAAGACTGACTAGAACCCTAGGCTCTTCCTCCTCAGATCGGCCACACCTCTCTCCTCTTTCTTATTCATCCCTCTTCTCACTGCCCTGCTGGGTCTCCCATGGGTGGTGTGGATCCAAACCGGGCACCTTGGGCAGGAAGTAGCCACGAAAATGGGTGTCCTGAGTAGTGGCTCGGGGCAGGCCCATGGGTAAGACACTGATGAGTCTCTGGATCTCGTGCAGGACTGCGTTGGTGTAGGGCAGGTTCTCTCTATCCTCCAGGCGAGGGGCCCTGTCCCGGCCCACCACGCGGTCTATCTCTTCTTGGGCTTTTTCTGGGGAGGCAGAGGGAGGGAGAAGGACCCTGAGGATGCTGTTCTCTTGGGTTCCTCTGGTTCCCCTTTCCCAACACCAGCTCACAGGATGTCAGATCTCAAGCTGGAAGGTAGCCCATAGGCCGTGTAGCCCAAGCCTTCTGTCTGAGGCCTAGAGAAGGGAAGCTGCCTGGGATCATTCGGGTGCTAAGTGGGACTTGGTGGGACTTGGCCACCTTTCACTGTGGCCTCCAGAGCTGGACAGACCGCCGGGGAGGCCTGGAACCCAGCTTCCTCCTTTTATAGGTGGGTCAACTCATGGAAGGGAAGGCCACCCACTTGTCACTTCGGGATACTTGAGCAAGATCAGCAGCCCATAGCGAAGGGTGGTGCTTGTGGTCTCGGTGCCCCCGAAAAACAGATTGTGGGTCGTCATCACGAGCGTATCCATGTAGAAGTGACTCCAGGGGTCCTGCTTTTCCTGTGGCAAAGGAAGGAGGTTACTGCTTGGGGCAGGAGGGGGCCGTCTGGGGGTATGGGGAGGTGGCGAGATCAGGCACGGGGAAGGGAAGGGATGGGCGTGGGGAAGGGACCGCACCTTGTCTATCTGATCCAGGAAACAGTCTATGAAGTCCCGTGGCTCTCCTGGCTTCCTACTCTTCTTGTGTTTCCAAATCTGATCATAGATGAAGGCCCGCAGCAACTCAAAGTTGTGGAAAATTCGCTGGTGGGGACCAGGAACCCAGTCCATCACGGAGGGGAACATGTTATACATCTGGGATGAGGGACAGGAAGGAAGAAGCTCAAGGGGGAAGCGAGGGATTGTGTCTCCTGGCCATGAGGCAGCCATGTGGCCAAGTGGAGAGAGCCAGGGCCTTGGAGTCAGGAAGAGCTGAGTTCACATTCTGTCTTTTTCTTTTTTTTGTAAGGCAATTGGGGTTAAGTGACTTGCCCATGGTCACACAGCTAGTAAGTGTCAAGTGTCTGAGGTTGGATTTGAACTCAGGTACTCCTGAATCCAGGGCCGGTGCTCTATCCACTGTGCCACCTAGCTGCCCCCCACATTCTGTCTTAAACACTAGTTGTGTGACATTGGGCAAGTCACAACCTCAGCCTTGATTTCCTCTTCTATAAAATGGGGTTGATAACAAGTCCTACCTTTCAGGGCTGTTGGAAGGATCACATGAGAAAACATTGCTAAGGTGCTTTGCCAGCCTTAATGGACTAAAAGTCAGTCTTGTCTGACTCTCTATGACCCCATTTGGAGATTTCTTGGCAGACACTAGAATGGTCAGCCATTTCCTTCTCCAGCTCATTTTACAGATGAGGAAACTGAAGCAAGCAAAGTGAAGTGACTTGCCCAGGGTCATACAGCTAGGAATTGTCTGACGCCAGATTTGAACTCAGGAAAATGACTTTTCCAGACTCCTGCCAGGGGCTCTATGCACTATGGCACCCCCTAGCGGCCTCAGCTTTTATTACTGTGTCATAAAGATGAAAACAACGAAGCCCAGAGAAGGGGGCATTTACATGAAGTTCCAAAGTTTACAAAACCCTTTACACAGATGATCTCATTTGGGCCTCACAACAACCTTGTGAGGTAGGTTGCGCTGCTAGAATTATCTCCATTTTACAAATGAGGAAACTGAGGCTAAGTGAAGTGACTTGCCCAGGGTGACACAGCTACTAGGTTAAGAGAACCAGGATTAGAACCCAGGTCTCTAGAGCCTAGCCCTGTGCTAACACTTTTTCTAGCTCGGTGTCTTTCTCATGTTCCCAGATGCCCACAGTTTGGCATTCAAGGCCTCATTTGTTCTGGCCTTCCGTGCTCCCCATGAGCTGTGTGACTTTGGGCAAGTCTCTTCTCCGAGTTGGACTCCCATCTCTGAGAACCCTTCTAGGTCTTAAACTTAAGGTTAGACTCTAGACACCTTCATCTCCAACCAAACCAGTTTTGCCCCCTCCCTTTTTCCTTCCTCTTCACTTTTTCTCCGTGCATCTTCCCCCTAGCCCTAGCTGAGGTCCACTCCCTTTCTAGGTTTGGGTACCCAGAAATGCTTCCTCACCATAGGTCTCCAGAGATCTCACAGGTGAGTCCCACTTGAGGGGCTGAACCCATAGTAGGAGGGACGGGGATGGAGGGGCTCACCTGGCCCCACTGGGAGCTCATGAGCTTGAAGTTGTCATTTAGCAGATCCAGCAAAGTTTTGAAATCGGGGTCGTCATAGCCATAACGTTGTCCAAACACCACCGCGCAAATGACATTAGACACGGCGTTGCAGAGGAGCTGGCGGGGGTTAAGAGGCGCATCTGAGGGAAAGAGAGGAATGAGCTGGGGGGCAGAGGCAGGCCCACCCCGGCAAGGGAGTGTCAAGGCGGAGCCCTCAGCTCCCAGCCTCTCCCTGTCTCACTTCCAGGTCTGGGGGGCTCTGAATCCCCCTACCCCAATCCCTCCCCATGTCTCTTTGTGGTTTTATTCCCAGCATCTCTGTCCATCTGTGGGGCCCTACCCACCTGTGCCCAGCCCCTTCCTTGTCCGTGTCTGTCCCTTCCCCTCCCATTCTAGGTCTCTGCCCCCACCCCACTGTCTCATTATCTCTGGGTGTCTCTGTCCCCTCCCCTCTTGGTCTCTGTCCCCCCCCCACAGTGTCTCTTCCTGTCTTTATTTGTGGGTGTCTCTGTCCTTCCCTTCTTAGTCTCTGTCTCTGCCTCTACCCCAATGTCTCTCTTTATCTCTGGGTATCTCTGTCCCCTCCCCTCTTGGTCTCTGTCCCCCCCTCCCCAGTGTCTCTTCCTGTCTTTATCTCTGGGTGTCTCTGTCCCTCTTCCCACGTCTTTTCTGTCTCTGCCCCCACCCTCATCCCTCGGGACCTAACCTCCCCTCCCCGCGCGCCCCTCCGTGTGACCGTTTCTCCCCCTCCCCCGCCTCCCCGCCGCCCTCCCCAGTCTCCGGGCCCGGCCAGGGCCGGGGCCGGGGGCCGCACCGCGGGTTTGGCCGAGTTCCTTGCAGAGGGCTGCCGCCTCTTCCTGGATCCGCTCCTCTATGCTCCTCGTCCCCAGTCCCATATCCTTCAGGGCGCCCATAGTGAACGTTCGAAGCGTGTGCCACCGGGGGCCGTTGGAGAAAGCGATCCCTGCACAAGGGGACGGACAGACGCCAAGAGACATGGGGGACTGGGAGACGAGGACAGGGGGACAACGACGGCGACGACGGCGACGACTGGGGGCCAGGGGTCTTCTTTGGCCCTAAGACCCCAGAAGGCGCTCAGCACGAAGGACAGCACACGGGACAGAGATAGGACGAACAGGGGGAGCAGCAGAACGAGTAGGAGCTGCAGATGGAGGAGGCGATGGACAGGCGGGGGAAGAGGGAGCAGGTCAGACGCGGGAAGGGGCAACGGGGGAAACACGGGGAGCACACACGGGAGCACAGGGGGCGACGGCGACGGGGGAGACACAGGGACAGAGGGGGAGGGAGACACAGCGGGTAGAGACACGAGGACAGAGAGTAGCGGGGGTAACAGCGGTACGAACAGAAAGACGAGGGGTACACGCAGTCATAGGAACACAGGGAGGAGCAGAGAGACATGAGGAAAGGACGCTGGGGACGGAGACGGGAGCAGAGACACGAGGAGTGGAGGACAGATACGAACGGACAGACACACGCGGGAGAAAGGCCCCCCCACCCCACCCGCCCGCTCTAGCTCGCTCACCGTTGCCCCGGGTGAAACGCTCGAACGTGGGCAGGGCCCCGCGACCGCTGAAGGCATCCCCGTGCAGCAGAAGCGCCTCCCGCAGCGCGGCCGTGCCGCTCAGCACCACGGCCGGCCGCCGGCCCAGGTGCACCGTGAACACCGGCCCGTAGCGACGGCTCAGCTGTGGGGAGGAGGGCAGGGCAGGGGAGCGGGGCGAGGGCGGCCTTAGCGGGGCCCGGCGTCCAGCCGCGGCGCCCGCCCCAGGACACGGGGGTCTGGAGGTCCTGGCCGGTGACCTCGGGGATCCAGGCACCCCCCACCCACCCGCCTGAGCAATCAGAGCCAGACGCCTCGCCCCACCACTCCCCTGAAACCCAGACCCATGAACCCTGAAAACGCCAACTTCAGCTGGGACACTGGGATCCTGGACCCCCGCCCCCTTCAACTGAAGGGATCCAGGCACTCCTCCCCCCTCAGCCTGAGCAATGAGAGCTAGGCATCTCCCTCCACCACTTCCTGAAACCCAGACCCACGAATCCTGAAAACCCCAACTTCAATTGTTACATGCTGGAGCTCCTGGCCTCCGATTTTCATCCTAGAGATTCAAGCATCTTGGTGTCTGAATGTCTTCTCCCCCTCACCCCCACCCCCAACCCCTGCCGTTCAACCTCTGAGACCTGAGATTGAAGTGTCAGGGACTCCTGCCTTCAGCCCCTTGGACACTAACACTAGTCTCCTAGCCCAGTCCTTGTTCTTCCCTTCCCCTACCCCCAGCTAGCTCCCTCCCTCTGGGACACTGGCTATGCTGGCCCCTCGGCATCTCTTTCTATCCTCTGTTCTCCCCTCCCCCAGTCCTTGTTCCTTTATCCCTTTACATCTACACTCTTTGGGCCCTGCCTCCAGGAAGCCAACCACCACCCCCTGAAACCCCATGGTCTGGGGCTCCCAGCTTCCTCCCACCCTGGCCTCTATAGGACCCTGCCCCTTTAAATTCTTCCTTTCCCCACTCTACTCTGTATGGACCTGGATGTCCTGACCTCCCGGTCAACAGGCATTTAGTAAGGCCCTACTGTGGACCAGGCATTGCGGTAGTTAGGGAGACAGAAAAAGGAGATGACATTTTATTGCAATCCCAGTCCCTGTCCAGGCTTTGTCACCTGTGTCCAGGACCCAGAATTACCCAGAATTACCATTTGCCAGAGCAGAGAGGAGCATATCCAATAGCCTCATTTTACACTTGAGGAAGCTGAGACCCAAAGAATGGAAGGGGCTTGCCAAGGTCAGGAGAGTAAATGAGCAGTGGCAAAACCAGGCCTTAAATCCAATGGGATCCAGTGGAAAAAAACGGCTGAAAGACTTGGATTTGCCTCTACTGCTTTTGCATACGACCCTGGGCAAATCTCTCCCATCTACCAGGGCCTCAGTTTCTCTAACTGTAAAAAAGGGGGGAGTCTGGACACTAGCTGACCTTAGGGGCCGCTTCTGGCTCTAAAATCCTAGGATTCTGCCTCCAAGGCCCTTAGTTTCTTTACCACCCCTAGACCCCACCTCTGGGGCTCCAGGATGGCTTGACCTGGTTCCCCACCATGTGTCTCTGTCTCTTTTTCTCCAACCTTTAGGGTGTTCCAGTGATCTTTGCCATCCAGCCCCCAGCCCTAAGACTGAGCACCCACTCCACCACCTCCTCCCACCTCCATGAGTCGTTGGTCCAACTTGGAAGAGCCGAGCTGTAGCAGGTTCCCGATCAGCGGCAGTGGTGTGGGGCCGGGGGGCAACTTGCCCCGAGACCCCTGAGGGCTCCTGCCCCGGAGGGCTAGAGTCAAGAGCAAGAGACAAAGCAAGAGAAGTGGCAGCATTTTAAGGCCTGAACTCCAAGGTGTGTGATAGACACGGCCTGCCTCTGCCTTATGAAGCCTCTGCCTGCCCAGCCTCCTGGCAGCAGCCCGGGGCCTCGGAGCCCAGCCCCTTGGAGCCGGCCCCTTCTGTGGGGGAGCCAGGCCCTGCTGTTCTCAGTGCCTGATCCCTCTGCCCCCCCAGGCCTAGCTACCTTTGACTGGTCCTGGGAGGCCTGCCCTGGCTGTCTGGGTCTGCGCTCCATCTCTGGTATCTCTGGCAGAGACAATAACCAAGGAGTGCCAGGGAGAGTGTGTGGGTGAGGGGAGGCTGGACCTCTTCCATCCGTTTTTCTGGTGGAGGCCTCGGCCTCTGGAAGGACAGCTGGAATGAGGAGCTCCTTAACTAACAGATGAACTAATGAACTAGCTAACAAAAAAAACCGAATGAGTGAATGAGCGAAGGAACGAACTGACTGACTGACTAAACTCCTACTCATTCCTCTTCCACTGGATCCACTGGGATCCTGGCCCTGATGGCTCTGCCTTGAACTGGAGGAGGCTGGGAAGGCCAGGGAGAAGTCAAATGTCAGCTTATCTCTGGGGTCTCATTTCTAGAACTATCAGAGTTATCTAGGTCAGCCTTCTTATTTGCTGGGAAACTGAGGCAAAAAGAGGGGCAAAGACTCAAGGTGACACAGGAAATCAGGGCAGGGCCCAGGCTAGAGCCTTCTGTCTCCTAGCTCTTGGCTCAGAGGGTTCTTACTATGTACTTTTTTTTTTTTTTGGGAAAAGGCAATGGGTGCTAAGTGACTTGGCCAGGGTCACCCCACGAGTAATTGTCTGAGGTCAGATTTGAACTCAAGTTTGCCGAACTCTAGGGCACTGGCCTCTATACACTATGGAGCCACCTGGTTGCCCCAGCCCAGAGGGTTCTTAATTATATGCCCCCATCCCTTTGTCTTTGCAACTCTGTCACTCTACTGGCTTCTCATATTTTTGTTTCTGTCTCTCCCTTTGTCTGTCCCTTTGCCTCTATGCCTAGCTTGGAATCTCTTTCTTTACCAGTGTCTCTGCTTCCCTAGGCTTTTGCCTTCGAACACCTTTCTTGGTTTCTCTGGGGCTAACAGCCTGGAGGCAGCTTCTGTACTCATGGTGGGGCTGGTGGTGGCCTGAGCAATGTCCTCGTCCCTTTTCTGTGTGTGCAATGCACCATCCCTGCTAGCTGTCTTCCTATAGTGCTCCCTTTCTTAGCCAAAATTTTCAGGGAAGCCATCCTCCTTTCCTCTCCTCTCCTGTCTTCTTCTCTCCTCTCCTGTCTTGTCCTGTCCTGTCCTGTCCTGTCCTGTCTTCTCCTGTCCTCTCCTGTGTGTCTGTCTGTTTCTTCTCTCTGTCTTTATGCCTGTTCTCTTTTCCTCTCTCTGTCTCTGTCTTTGTCTTTATTTCTGTCTCTTTTCCTACATCTCCATCTGCTTCTTTTCAGTATTATTTGCTGGACCTTTGTTGTTGTTGCCTAATGTTTTAAAAATTATTCATTCATTTATTTATCTTTACATGCATTTATTATTTCTCTGTCACACTGCTCCTTCCCAATATAACAATTAACTAAAAAAAACCCAAACCCTTTATAACAAAGATGCTCAATTTGGCAAAACAGAAAAAGTTCTCACATTCACCGTGTCCAAAAATGTGGGTCTCTTTTTGCATTCCTGCTTCACCTCTCTGGCAGGAGGTGTGCTTCTTTTCATTTTCGGCTTTTTGGATTCACATTTTATCATCGATTTAGCCGAGTTCCACGGTCTGTCAAAGTTGTTTTTCTCTACAATGTGGTTATCGTCGTAAAAATAATGCTCCTAATTCTGATCACTTTGCTCTGCATCATATCATAGAGATCTTCCCAGTTTCCTCTGACTGTCCATTTTGCCATTTCTTATGGCATAGTTGGGCAACTGGATGGCCCGGTGGGTAGCGTATTGGACTCATCTTCTTGAGTTCAAATCTGGCCTTGGATGCTTGCTGGCTCTATGTCCCTGGGCAAGTCACTTCACCCTGTTTACTTTAGTTTCCTCATCTGCAAAACGAGCCAGAAAAGAACATGGTAAACCCCTCCAGTAACTTTGCCAAGAAAACCCCAAGTTGGGGTATGGAGAGTTGAACATGACTGAATAACAGCACGGCACGGTAGTATTCCATTACATTCATATACCACAATTTGTTTAGCCATTCCCCAGTAGATGGGCTCCTCCCTAATTTCCATGTTTGGGCTAGTATGAAAAGAACTACTGTTTGGGGCAGCTAGGTGGCACAGTGGATAGAGCACCGGCCCTGGAGTCAGGAGGACCTGAGTTCAAATCCAGCCTCAGACACTTAACACTTACTAGCTGTGGGGGCAGCTAGGTGGCGCAGTGGATAAAGCACCGGCCCTGGATTCAGGAGTATCTGAGTTCAAATTTGACTTCAGACACTTGACACTTACTAGCTGTGTGACCCTGGGCAAGTCACTTAACCCTCATTGCCCTGAAAAAAAAAACCAACAACAAAAACAACAACAAAAAAACCAAAAGGGGGCAGCTAGGTGGCGCAGTGGATAGAAAAAACAAGCAACTTACTAGCTGTGTGACCCTGGGCAAGTCACTTAACCCCAGTTGCCTCACCAAAAAAAAAAAAAAGAACTACCGTAAATAATTTAGAACATGTAGGTGTTTTCCCTTAGATCTCTTTGGGGCATAGATCTAGTAGTGGTATCACTGAATCAAGGAAAATGCAGTTTTTAGTAACTTTTGGGGCAGAGTTCCAAAGTGCTTTCCAGAATGGCTGGACCACTTCATAACTTCTTCAACAGTGTAAGTTTTCCCCAGATCCCCTTCATTTGCCACATCTTCATCCATATAACTTCCACTCACTTTGAGTGTGACCCATACTGACTTTTCACTCTTCTTTCTATCCATGAGCTCATGGAGGAAGAGGTTACAGGGGAAGTGAGTTCGGGAGGATAAGACATGCTCAAGGATAAAATTCTGAAGCTACAAAGGGAAATGATTCCACTGAGGAGGGAAAATGGGGCGGTCCCTTTAGAACAGGGAACTCATCAGCCAACGTAGATCAAAAAGCTCCAATGATGCAGAGGTCAGGTAACAGAAGATGAATAGGTGATTATGATACTGTAAAAAAAAAAGAGCTCAGAATTAGCTCATAAGGAAGGGAAGGGAAAAGGGTTGCTTTTCTGTCAGCTAGAAAAAGAAGGAACAGTGGAGAGAAAGTGACATAGGGATGGATTTAATTGATCAAATTGACAAAACTCAGTGACTCAGTTTCCCAAGTTTCATTTGAAGACTGGTGGCCACAGGGAGAAGTACCCAAAGGAGATAGGTGTCTCGAATAGGGAGATGAAAATGGTTATAGTTATAGTGAGAAAAAAGTAGGTTATCTCCTCATTATCTTGATCTGCTCCTTAGGGAGATTCATATCCTAATTTGGAATTCCTGGGATCCTAAGACGTCTTCCAAGGCGAGTACCTTTTCCCCTAGGGGTGTGTTTTTGGGGTTTAAACGTCTTAAAGTGAACCTAAGGACACGTTTGGTCCTTTTGCGCGCATTCATAAAGACATGCTTAAACTTGTCAGAACCAGAGGGTCTCTCCGTTTATGATATCTCTTTACTTTAGGATCTCATTTCTAGGTACAGTTTCTGTTCCCTGTCATCCAGGAATATTAATGGCTGTTAATGGTTAATGGTCCCTGGTTACTTTCCCTAAGCTCCTGTTGATAGTGTTGATTGATAGGGACTCAAATCCTCCGGGTTACTGTACTGTTGATAAAATCTCAAACCTTAGTTTCTCTATTAACCCTTTTAGCTACTGTTGATTAGAGTCCAGGTCTTAAGTTATTTGTTAACCCTTTTTAGCCTCCTCCATCAAAAGGGGATTTGCTTGGGGCAGATGATGGGACAGTGATAACTGACAACACAGAGAAAGCAGAGCTGCTGAAATCTTCTGTTTCTGTTTTCTGCAAAGGAGAATGACCATTATGCTGGAAACAACAGAACAAAAGTGACTAACAGGGAACTGATATCAGAAATCATGAAGAGAGCCCTTAGCCAGCCTTGATGAATTCAGTCACCTGGTCTGCTGAATTATATCCTTAAGTGTTTAGAAAACTGACAGAAGTGATGGCTGAGTCAAGGTGAGTGACATTTGAAAGATCATGGAAAAGGAGAGAGTGGCACAAGTTGGGAGAAGGGCAGATTCCCTGATTAAAAAAAAAAATTTTTTTTGCAGAGCAATGAGGGTTAAGTGACTTGCCCAGGGCCACACAACTAGTGTCAAGTGTCTGAGGCCGGATTTGAACTCAGGTCCTCCTGAATCCAGGGCCAGTGCTTTATCCACTGTGCTACCTAGCTGACCCCCTGATTTTTTTAAAAAAGAGAACAGAACCAACCAAATATAGACCAAAGAGTTTAACTTTCATTCTTTGAATTATTAATAACCGATATCTTGGGGAGATCCAGTGCTCTCCCCTTCTTTCAAAGTCCTTTCTTATCGCCCCTCCCCCAAGGTCCAATTCTTCTTGAAAATAAGATTACAATAAATCTCTCTTTCTCTCTCTCTCTCTCTTTTTTGCAGGGCAATGAGGGTTAAGTGACTTGCCCAGGGTCATACAGCTAGTATGTGTCAAGTGCCTGAGGCCAGATTTGAACTCAGGTCCTCCTGAATTCAGGATCAGCACTTTATCCACTGCACCACCTAGCTGCCCCCTTACATTAAATCTCTTCATCTCGGTCAGGCCCATCCAACCTAGCAAGGAATTTAATCTAGGGTGAAGAAGCTCATTGTGTTCTATTTAAGCTTGGGTGGAGACAGATTTCTTTTTGTCTAGATAGGAAGGCCTCTCTGTCCAGGGAGGGGGTTACTCAGTCCAGCCATTGAAAAGTGTATCCTTTCTTGCTCCAATAGTCTTTGACCCTGTGATCAGCATGGATTGGCCTTCCATGGAGGATTCAGAGTTGGTTAGATGGTCAGAGTGAAAGGGTAGAGTTGTTAAGGTTTCAATGTCAATGTATCAGGAGGTCTCCAATGGAGGACCCCAGGGAGCTGTGCTTGACCCTGTGCTGTTTGACATTTTTTTTTTTTGTGAGGCAATTGGGGTTAAGTGACTTGCCCAGGGTCACACAGCTAGTAAGTGTCAAATGTCTGAGGCCGGATTTGACTCCAGAGCCAGTGCTCTATCCACTGTGCCACCTAGCTGCCCCTGTTTGACATTTTTTAAACAATCAGAGTCTTGAATAAAGGAGTAAATGGCATGCTCATCAGGTTTGCAGATGACACCTGCAACTAACACACTGGATGACAGAGCCAGGATCCAAAAGATAGGCAGGAGAATTAGACAGAATATGCCTCTGATGAAACTTATCAGAGAACAATGTAAAGTTTGACATTAAGGTACCCCCCCCAAAAAATAACCTTACAAATATAAGATAGGGAAGGGTGCAACTATTCAGTAGTTATTCTGAAAAAGATCTGGTGGTTTCATTGGACCACCAACTCAATATGAGTCAACAGTGGGATGCAGCAGCAAAAAAGCTAATGCAATCTTGGGTCACATTAAGGGACACAACTTCCCATAATAGGGAGGTGACAGGATCAAATGAGATGAGATTTGTCAAGGGCTTAGCAGAGTGCTTGGCACATAGTAAGCAATATATCATCGTTAGCTATTATTCTTCTTCTTATTAGTCCTCTTCTGAAATATTGTGTTCACTTAAGAGCACGGTTTAAGGACATTGATAAATTGGAGAGCGTCCAGAGGATGGGGGGTGGTGGTGAGGGGCAACCATGTCTTCAGGTGTCTTGAGGGATTCGACTTGTTCTGCCAGGGTCAAGGCTGGTTGTCAAGAAGTGCTTCCTCCCAACGAGAGCTGTCCACAGGCAGAGCCCGGGTGATCCCTGTGAGGCATGAACTAGTGGAGATTCTTTCAAATTCTGTGATTCTGTGATGTGGTCCACTACAAATTTAGGTTGTCCTGTCTTCACTGGGCTTTTGCTGCTTCATGACAAAAATCCTCTTATGCTTCTGTGATTGGTTCTTTTTTTTTTTTTTGAGGGGCAATGAGGGTTAAGTGACTTGCCCAGGGTCGCACAGCTAGTGTCAAGTGTCTGAGACCAGATTTGAACTCAGGTCCTCCTGAATCCAGGGCCGGTGCTTTATCCACTGTGTCACCTAGCTGCCCCTGTGATTGGTTCTTTATTGCGTTTCCCACAAAGACTGCTAGAAGCCTCATCTCTCTCTCTCTCTCTCTCAGGGCAATGAGGGTTAAGAGGAAACCTCATCTCTTAAGTCACTTATACCTGCCCCTATCCCATCCTTCTCAGCAGAAAAACTAGCTTCTTCCTTCTATGAAAAATTGGAGGATTTAATCTGTCCCAAACTCCCCTTTCTCCTCAGTTCTACATTTTAAGTCACATCAGCTACAACCCATTGGTTTTTTTTTCCCTCTTTTTCTGGGCAATGAGGGTTAAATGATTTGTCCAGGGTCACCCAGCTAATAAATGTCAAGTGTCTGAGGCTGGATTTGAACTCAGGTCCTCCTGAATCCAGGGCTGGTGCTGCGCCACCCAGCTGCCCCCTTACAACCCGTTGTTTTGATCCAGTCTCAGAGGATAAGGTGACCCTTTTCCTCACCAACTACAGCTCCTTTATTTGGGCCCTTAGGTCTATCCCCCCTCCTAGTTTCCTCTAAATGCCTGCTCCTTCAATCATCCCCTCTCTCTCACCCTGATTTTCAACATCTCCTTATCTATTGGCTCCTTCCCTGTTGCCTATAAATATGCTTAGATCTCTTCCATTCTTATTTAAAAAAAATTCACTTGACCCTACAACTCCCTCAAGGTATGATCCTAAATCTCTTCTACCTGTTTCAGCCTAACTTCTGCATCAAGAGAAGGACAACTTCCAGGAATAGGAGGGCAGTAGGACCCCCGAAATCTACCCTCATTAAACCTCAACAGGAATATTGTGTTCTGGTCAGTATAGCAAGGAAATGGACAAGTGGGAGATGGTCCAGAAGAGGTCAGCCAGACAGCACAGGGCTTTAAGTTCATGACAAATGAGGATCAGCTGAAAGCACTTTTAGCCTAGAGAAAAGGGGACCTGAGAGCATCAAGTATTTAAGAGAAAGGTCTTGTTCTTTTATTAAAAGTTGAGGAGGGGGGCGGCTAGGTGGCGCAGTGGATAAAGCACCGGCCCTGGAGTCAGGAGGGCCTGAGTTCAGATCCGGCCTCGGACACTTGACTTACTAGCTGTGTGACCCTGGGCAAGTCACTTAACCCCCATTGTCCAGCAAAAAAAAAAAAAAAAGTTGAGGAGGAGGGACAACTAGGTGGCACAGTGGATAGAGCACTGGCCCTGGATTCAGGAGGACCTGAGTTCAAATCTGGCCTCAGACACTTGATACCTACTAGCTGTGTGATCCTGGGCAAATCACTTAACTCCAATTGCCTTACCAAAAAAAAAAAAAAGTTGAGGGGGCAGCTAGGTGGCACAGTAGACAGAGCATTGGCCCTGGATTCAGAAAGACCTGAGTTCAAATCTGACCTCAGACACTTGACACTTACTAGCTGCGTGACCCTGGGCAAGTCACTTAACCCCTGTTGCCCTGCAAAAAAAAAAAAAAAAAGTAAAAAAAAAAGTTGAGAATTGTTCTCATTGCTTTTAATTTTAATTTTTTTTTTTTTTAGTGAGGCAATTGGGGTTAAGTGACTTGCCCAGGGTCACACAGCTAGTAAGTGTTAAGTGTCTGAGGCCGGATTTGAACTCAGGTACTCATTGCTTTTAAAAAAATTGTTGGGGGCAGCTGGGTGGCACAGTGGATAAAGCACCGGCCCTGGATTCAGGAGGACCTGAGTTCAAATCCAGCCTTAGACACTTGACATTAGCTGTGTGACCCTGGGCAAGTCACTTAACCCTCATTGCCCTGCAAAAAACCAAACCCCCCCCCAAAAAAAAAATTGTTTCTACTGACAGCTTTTGATTGGACGTGACATTCTTTTTTGAATATATTCCTCTTTTCTCTCTCACCCATTGAGCCATCCCTCAAACCAGGGTTAAAAAGAAGCTCGACAAAACTAGCCAACATCTGAACTGTGTCTGACGGTGCCTGAGCTATCCCACAGGCAAGGTTCCCCACCCCTGGAGTGAAGGGAAGCAGGCACTCTTTCTTCTTGCCAAACAACAGCCCTTGATTGATTACTCCCACAATCTGCCTCCTCCACTTGTACTTTGAAAAGCTGGAGGAAGTCCCGCCATCCTGTTGATTGGGTCCACTATGAATGTATGTTATGGATAGGCCTATAACATAAGAAAGGAGGACTCCCCCGAAGTCCTCACTATTTGAAGTTATAATCATGTAAAGTATGGTGACTTGCTGCAGCCATATAGAAATCATGCAGTATGAATTTAAATGGGATGTGTTACCTGTACTCACAGGGGCTAGCTGCATTTGATCTCAATGAGGCCCTACCTGCAGCAAGGAAATCCTTCTACTCCTTCCTGATTACTTCTCCCAGAAGGTATTTCACATTGCCTCTATTTTTTATTCATCTGGATTTGCTTTATTGTCTTGGTTTCTCAGAAAGTCACTGGCTTCCATTTGTTCAATCCTAATTCTTAGGCAGTTATTTCCATCAGAGAGCTTTTGTACCTCCTTTTCCATTTGGCCAATTTGACTTTTCAAGCTGTTGACTTTTTTCTCATGTCTTTCCTACATCACCCTCATTTCTCTTTCCATTTTTTCCTCTACCTCTCTAACTTTATCTTCAAAGTCCTTTTTGAGCACCTCTATGGCCTGAGACCAATTCCTATTTTTCTTGGAAGCTTTAGATATAGGGGCCCTGATGTTGACATCTTCCTCTGAGGGTGCCCCTTGGTCTTCCTTGTTACTGAAGAAATTTTTTATGGTCCTCACCTTTCTCTGTCTGCTCATCTTGCCTTTCTTTTACTAGACTTTTAGCTCCTTAAAGTGAGGCACTGTTTCCAGGCTGCAGTATCCCAAGCTTAAGAAGTCCCAGGTGGTATGATTTAAGGAGGATCAGGTTCTTCACTTGCCTGGCCTGTTCCCTGGCCCCTAGATGACCCCAGACCAACTTGCTAATCAACCAGCTTTGGGTGTTGTGATTGTTAGCTCTGAGGAGCCTGTGCCCCTCCCCCACCTGGGCCACTCCTACTCAAGCCTACCTCCTGGTTCTCAGCAGGGGTGTAAAATCCCAGTTCTGTCTTAGCACCAGCATAGACCCCTGTAGTCTCCCCCCTGCCCAGGGCTCAGCCCACTCACCAGACTGTGAGCTTAGTTCCAGACGACACTGGTGCTTCAGCTGATTCAGAGGCTCTGGGGGTCTCCTTCTCTGGTGAGGCCTTCCTGGGACTGGGTCTGTGTCAGGGTGTCTGTGGGCTCCACTCCTGTCTCAGCACAGCAGCTCCCTCTTTCTGACCTTCCAGGCTGTTCTTGGTTAGAAGATGATTTCAGCACATTCTTCTGTGAGTTTTGGTGCTCCAGGCATTTTCCTATGGCATGATTTGGATGTTTTTTGGAGCAATCGTGTCATGAGTTCGGGAGCTCACTGCCTTTCCCCCGCCATCTTGGCTACCCCTAATTACTTCTCTATCCCTCTCCTCACAATGGCTTTTTTTTGGTTTGTTTTTTTTTTTTTTTTTTGCAGGGCAATGGGGGTTAAGTGACTTGCCCAGGGTCACACAGCTAGTAAGTGTCAAGGATCTGAGGCTGGATTTGAACTCAGGTACTCCTGAATCCAGGGCCGGTGCTTTATCCACTGTGCCACCTAGCTGCATCCCCATCACGATGGCCTTTACAAGCCTTCTTTTTTCCGTTCAAGTCTCCCAGACATCCCCTTTCCTCCACCTCTCTCTCTCTCTCTCTCTCTCTCTCTCTCAAATGAGGACCTTTGGGGCAGCTCGGTGGCGCATTGGTTAAAGCACCAGCCCTGGATTCAGGAGTACCTGAGTTCAAATCCGGCCTCAGACACTTGACACTTACTAGCTGTGTGACTCTGGGCAAGTCACTTAACCCCCATTGCCTGCAACGCTCCCCCCCCCAAAAAAAAAATCAAATGAGGACCTTTTATTTTATTGAGACAATTGAGACCATTCACAGTCAGCTCCTTGTTCTATTCTCTTCATTCACAACACCTTGACATCATCGTCTCATTCTCTACTCTTTTCCCTTAATTTCTGACAAAGAGGTGGCCTTTCTCCTTGGCAGGGCCCACCCCCTTACACATGCCCTGAATCTCTGTCCCTCCCACCTTCTCCAGAAGATCACCTCCACAATCATTTCTCACTTTTTCTGACTTCTTCCCTGCTGCCTTTAAATGTGTCCAAGTCTCATCCATCCTTAAATTGTTATTGTTGTTCTTCATTCTCAAAGAGGCCCATGGCTTTGGGAAGTGATGTCATGACTTGCAGTGAATTGGATTGAAGTGAGGCAGGGCTGTGCAAAGTCACCAATCTCACTCTCTCCTCCAGAGCCATCTGGGTCCAGGGGCAAGATAGACATCAGGATGACTGGAGATGGCCCTGGATGTTTGAGGCAATGAGGTTAAGTGACTTGCCCAGGGTCACATAGCTAATAAGTATCTGAGTTAGGATTTGAACTCAGGTCCTCCTGACTCCAGGGCCAGTGCTCTATCCACTGTGCCACTTAGCTGCCCCAACCCATCCTTAAATACTCCTAACTAGATCCTACCATTCCCTCAAACAAGCTGTCTACACTTGTTGCTTTCACTTTCCCTTCTCTCCCTCCTCAACCCTCTTCATTGTGGCTTTCAGTTTTATTACTAAAAGGAAGCTACTCTCTTCAAAGTTACCAATGATCTGATCTCTTTTTTAAAAATTGATTTTAGTTTTTCAATGAATGAAGGTCCACCTTCTCTTCCTCCCATCTCCCTTCTGCCCCCAGTGAAAAATAAAGAAAAACAAAACCCTGAGAACAAATATGTATTATCAAGCAAAACAAAGTACTGCATTGATCTTGTGCAAATATTTATCATCTCTCCTTTCTCCTGGGTTGTATGTATTTATGCATGTATACATACACACATGTATATATGTATGTGTGTGTACGTATGCACATATATGTATTTGTGTGTGTGTATATGTGTGTGTATAAATCTACACTCTGAGTCTATCACCTCACTCATCAGGAGATGGGTAGCCTGCTTCATCATGCCTAAAGGCAGCTAAGTGGCCTAGTGAATACAGTCCTGAATTTGGAGCTCCTTATGACCTCATGCAAATCACATCACCTCTGTCAGCCTCAGTTTCCTCAGACGTTAAATGGGGATAATAATAGCACCTACCTTCCAAAGCTTATGGTGAGGACAAAATGCAATAATATGTGTAAAGTGCTTTGCAGGCCTTAAGAAGCTCTATGAATGCTTGCTTATCATTTGAAATTGTGGTGGGTCATTATACTGATCAGATCTCTGGACTTTTTCTTTCTTCTTCTTCTTCTTCTTTTTCGCAGGGCAAAGAGGGTTAAATGACTTGCCCAGGGTCACACAGCTAGTAAGTGTCAAGTGTCTGAGGTCACATTTGAACTCAAGTCCTCCTGAATCCAGGGCCAGTGCTCTATCCACTGTGCCACCTAGCTGCCCCTGGACTCTTTCTTTCTTTCTTTCTTTCTTTCTTTCTTTCTTTCTTTCTTTCTTTCTTTCTTTCTTTCTTTCTTTCTTTCTTTCTTTCTTTCTTTCTTTCTTCTTTCTTTCAGGTGAGGCAGTTGGGGTTAAGGGACTTGCCCAGGGTCACACAGTTAGTGTCAAGTGTCTGAGGTCAGATTTGAACTCAGGTCCTCCTGAATCCAGGGCTGGTGCTCTATCCACTGTGCCACCTAGCTGTCCCTGGACTCTTTCTTTACCTTAGTTCAGGGCATCACCACTTCTTGACTGGACTATGTCAGTGACCACCTCAGTGGTCCCCTTCCCCTGCTCCAACCCAAGGTCCACACAGTTTTTAAAGGAATTTTTCTTGAAGTGCAGGTTCTGATCATGTCACTCCCCTACTCACTTAACTCCAGTGGTTCCCTATTACCTATAGAATCAATACCAAGTCTTCGTTTTGGGATTCAAACGTCTTCATGACCTTGGCCCCTTCCTGCTTCCCAGCTTCATCACACATCACCTCCTTTCACATACCCTAGATTCCAGTCAAACTGGCCTTCTCCCTCCTTTTTCACACAAGACATTCTCTTTACCGTTTCTAGATCTTTGCCCTGCCTGTTCCCATGCCTGGAATGTTTACCATCCTTCCCCAGTCTCTTGGACTCTGTCCCAGTGATGGTTCAACGTCAAATGCGATGGATCACAGAGGACCAGAGTGCTCAAATAAACAGTCCTTTTAATAAAAACATCCAAGAACTCTCAGGCAAAAAAAAGGCAGCCCACAAGGCGCTCACTTTACTTACCTATTCACAAAGTTCCATATTTTGGTGTAAACACGGCCTCTCTGTCTTTGGGACCTTTGCGGAGATGTGTTTAGAAGTAATGGGATCTCTGTGTAAAAGACTTAGAACATTTTAGCCAGTTTTTTTAGGGGTATCATTGGAAGTTGCTTTCCAGAATGGCTAGACCAATCCACGGGCTCCATTAACAGGGTATTAGTGTGTCTGGCTCCTCCACCCCCTAACACTGGCTATTCCAATGTTTTTTCATCTTTGCCAATTTTCTGGGTATGAACTAAAATCTTCCAGGATTATTTTGTCTTACAAGTGATTAAGAGCAATCTTTCATATGGTTGTTAATAGTTTGCAATTTGTCTTTTGAGAACTGTTTGTGTAGACCCTTTGATCACACTCCCTGGGGAGTGACTTTTGGTTTTATGTATTTGTGTTCATTCTCTATATAACCAACCATTTTTGTTGTTGTTGTTGCTAAAAAACCCAACGACCCTTCCTCTGTCCTTGTCCTTCTTGACCTCCCTGTAGTGCCTAATGCTGCTCATTCCCCCTCCTCCTCAGCTTTCTCTGCTGAGGTTCTCCCATGGGTCTGGCCATCAAGGACTCTGTCCTGAGCTCTGCCCTTACCTCTTTCTCTCTTTTCTCTCAGGGATCTCATTATTTCTCATGAAATCAAGTATGGTCTCTGTGTAGATGGCTCCCATTGGCACCCATCCCTCTCTTATTTCTCTCTCTCTCTCTCTCTCTTTTTTTTTTTTTGCAGGGCTATGGGGGTTAAGTGACTTGCCCAGGGTCACACAGCTAGTAAGTGTCAAGTGTCTGAGGCTGGATTTGAACTCAGGTCCTTCTGAATCCAGGGCCTGTGCTTTATCCACTGCGCCATCTAGCTGCCCTCTCATTTTTCTCCTGAGTACCAGCACCACATCTCCAGCCCCTTGAGGGACACCTCCTCTTGGATGTCCCCAAATAATAATATTCCTCATTTACATAGGTTTGCAAAGTGCTTTACAAGATCCTCACAGTGACCCTGGTTGGGGGGGTGAGGCTGGTGCCATCATCAGCTCCATTTTACAGACAAGGAAACAGAGGCATACAGATTGTTAATGACTTATCTAGAATTACATGGCTCATGAGTGTCTGAGGCTGGATTTAAACTCAGGTTTTCCTGACTTCAGGCCCTGTACTCTCTCCATTGTGACACTGAGCTGCCCCATTTATTTAGGGAGAAGGCCAGTTTGGTCTGATTGTTGTATGGGTATGATTGTGCAGTAATGTACACTGAGGCTAGAAGGGTAGATCGGGGCCAGGTGGGGCTTTAAAAGCTAAATAAAGAAGTTGATACATTATCCTAGAGGCCATGGGGGGGGCCCCCGAAAGTGAGTGAGGAGGGGGGTTGACAAGTTCAGATATGTACTTAAGGAATATATCACTTTGGAAGATGTGAAGAGGAGGGACTGGGGTCAGGAGAGAGGCTGGGATACCAGTAAGGAGGCTGTCACGATGATCCCAATGAGAGATGATGAGGCCCTGAACCAAGGTGGTGTCTGCATGAGTAGGGAGGAGTCAGACTTGAGAGATGCTGTGATGGTAGAAATGGCAAGATTTGGCAAATACCTGGATATGGGAGATAGAGGGAGAATGAGGTGTCTAGGATAAAGCCGGGGTTACAAACTTGGGTGACTGCAAGGACGGAAGTGAGGACATTTGGAAGAAGGGAGGGTTGGGGCTAGGGAAGAGAATGTTTGACACATCCACGGGACATCCAGTTTGAAATGTTCAACAGGCAGTTGGTGATGTGGACCAAAGCTTAGCCAGAGACTGGGGCTGGCTGAGTGATCTGTGAGTCATTTGTGTAGAGATGATAATTAAACCCAAAGAGGTTGAGGAGGACACACACACACACACACACACACACACACAGAGAAACAGAGAGACACAGAGAGACACACGCAGAGACACACACACACACACACACACACACACACACACAGAAAGACAGACAGAGAGAGAGAGAGAGAGAAGGAAACAGACAGAAAAGAATCCAGGACAGAGCTTTGGAAAACACCCACATTTAGTTGATAAGACTGAGAAGAAGTGATCAGTTAGATAGAAGGAAAAGCAGAAGAGAGGGGGGAGGAGGGGAAGGAGGAGGAGGAGGAAGAAGAAGAAGAAGAAAAAGAAGAAGAAAGAGAAGAGAAAAGGGGGGAGAGAGAAGTCAAAAGGAGAGGGTGGTTGGTGTCCAAGGCAGTAGAGAGAAGGGTGAGGACTGAAAAAAACCCATCAAATTGCATAGTGATGAGATCATTGGTAACTTTAGGGAGACCAGTTTCACGAGAGCGATGACCTGTAAAGGAAAGGAGCAAAGAGTGAGCGAGAGAGAAGGAACTACAGCCAGTGAGAGTATAAAGAAGGAAGGAAACGGGAATGAAGTGCCTACTATGCGCCAGGCACTGTGCTGAGCGCTTTACAGACAGTATCTCACTTGTTTCTCACAACCATCCTGGGAGGTCTGTGTTCTTATTATCCCCATTTTATAGATGAGGAAACTGAGGCAGACAGAGGCAAAGTAATTTACCTAGGGTAACACCCCTAAGTTAAGTGTCTGAGGTCAGATTTGAACTCAAGACTACTTGACTCCAGGCCCCAGGCTCTATCCAGCTTTTTCAAGGATTTTGGCTAAGATAGGGAGGATATAAGTCAAGGAGATGGTAGGGTCTAGTGTAAGGATTTTTTTGTTTTGTTTTGTTTTTGAGGATTTTTTTTTTAAGGATAGTAGAGACTTGGACATGTTTATAGGCAACACAGAAAGAGACACTCTCTGAGGTTGATGATTGGCTTGGAGGGTGATGATGGAGGTCATCTGCTGGAGAAGATGGAAGGGTCAGAATCAAAGCCACACATAGAGGGGTTAGCTGTGGCAAAGGGCCACCCCAACACTAGAGACTTTGGAAAAGTGGGAGAGATGGGGGGGTGATGTCAAGGGGTTGTGAGATAGAGGAGAAAGCTTACAGAGTCATCGTGACTGGACTAAATTTTTTTTTTTTTACCAGTAAAGGAAGATGGGAGAAGAGATAACATGGATTTATGGTCGATCTGGCCAGTATGGTTGTGCAACCTCTCTTTGCTCAGTACAGAATGTGAGTAGGAGGGGAGGAGGCCGATGGTGGGAGTCGTACAAGGATGGGGTTGGTTGTGTTTGGATAAGGGAGTGAAGGATTCAATGTCAGGTCGACTATAGGGTTGAGATGGGGAAGGGAGGGAAGTGAAGTCAGACTTGAGGAAGTGTTTCAGCCTGGAGGGATGGGAGGAGAATGGGTTGGGAGCAGGGTGAGGCCTGCACAGGGAGAGAAGGAAGGATAAGGGATTATGGCCAGGAAAGGTGCTGGAGAGAGCACCAACATGAACTCAGTGTGTCCAGAAGATATTTCTTTCCCTATCACTGGCTGCTTATTTAATATCTTATGTTTATTCATCTGTGAATAAATATTGCATCACCCAGAAGAATGGAAGCTTCTTGGGTGGCAGGGACTGTCTCACTTTTGCATTTGTATCCTTAGCAGCTCAGCAGTTGTCACACAGTAGGTGCTTCATAAATGCTTTCTTGATTGTCAGTCAACTGATTGATGACAGAGGGGACCTGGAGATCTGGACCTCTTCTAGTCTCCTGGCTATTGCCATGCCTTGTTCTGTCAGTGTAAGTCAGATGTGAAGGAGAAGGCATGTGGAGCAGACCTCCACCCTTCCATGCCCAGAGCTCCCACCCTGGGCACCAGCTGTCCAGATTGGTGTTTGTCTTAGTCGCTGACTGCATGCAGTCCCAGGGTCCCTCCGGGATTCTCTTCTCGCTCGGGCATCTTCTCACCCGACACCACACCGCTCCATCCCAATGCATTCCAGTTCTGGGATCATAGTCAAACCTCCCATCCCTGCTCCGGGAAAGCACTTCTCACCATCTCTGTAAATTTCTAAACCCAAATCTCGCCTGTTCCCACTGCCCTGTATGTGTTGTCTCCCCTGTGACAATGGGCAGGTTCTTCACTTTGTTGCACCCTCACCTCTTAGCACACAGTGAGCATTTAATAAAGACCCTTTCTTTCATTCATTCCTGGAGGGCAGGGAGTCTGACGGTGTGTTTGAGTTTATGTATTCATAGCTATATATAGTGTTCATAGAGTTAGTATATTCATAGTTTCTTGTGGTTCCTTTGCAACTTTATACATTTTATTTGGGCAGGAAATAAAGGCTGTCCCATACCAGACACGCATCTAGGACATTTAGTGCCTGTATAGGACTTGGGACATTTTGGAAATACACGAGCTATTACCTTTTGCCCAGACCTGTAATTTCTATTTAGAATTTTATTTTCCCAAATTACATGTAAAAACAAGTTTTAACAGGGATTTTAATTTTAATTTTTTATTTATTTAATTTATTTTTTGGCAGGGCAATGTGGGTTGTCCAGGGTCACACAGCCAGTAAGTGTCAAGTGTCTGATGCTGGATTTGAACTCAGGTCCTCCTGAATCCAGGGCCGGTGCTCTATCCACTGTGCCACTAGCTGCCCCCTTAACATTGATTTTTTTTTTTTTTTAGTGAGGCAATTGGGTTAAGTGACTTGCCCAGGGTCACACAGCCAGTAAGTATTAAGTGTCTGAGGCCGGATTTGAACTCAGGTACTCCTGATTCCAGGGCTGGTGCTCTATCCACTGTGCCACCTAGCTGCACCTAACATTGATTTTTAAAACTGTGTTCCAAATTCTCTTCCTCCCTACCTCCCTTTCCTCCCCTCCGCTTAAGAACCGAAGCAATTCAATATAAGTTATATATGTGTAGTCATGCAAAACATTTCCACATTAGTCAAGTATCCAGATGTGTAATTTCATGGATGTAATAAACTCTTAGTGAAGAACCTCCCCCTTTCAATTCAGATTAGCAACTGTTTAGCAATTAATAATCTCTGGGGGTTGCCTGGGGTGGCGGGGCTCTGAGAGGTTAAATGTCTTCTGAGTCACTGAGCCAGTCTGTGTTAGCCTTCCTGATTGTAAGGCTGGCTTTCTGTCCTATATGCCTTATTGGTACTAAAGCTATGCTATGAGAATATTTAGAGATTTTTCTGGAGATTTCCAGATGGAAGCAATGATTCAAATCCAAATTATCCAATGATCCTCTTTGGATCAACTCCGGTTCATGTGAGCCCAGTCTTCTTTGGTGGAGGTAGGGAGTATGTGTGTGTATGTATGTGTAGACTTAGAAGGCATTTCATCTGCATCACAACCCAAAAGTATTCTCTAATAGATAAGTGGTCAAAGGAAATGCACAAAGTGTGTTGTTTTTTTTTTTTTTAAGTCAAACTAGGGGGCAGCTAGGTGGCGCAGTAGATAAAGCACTGGCCCTGGATTCAGGAGGACCTGAGTTCAAATCCGGCCTCAGACAATTGACACTTACTAGCTGTGTGACTCTGGGCAAGTCACTTAACCCTCATTGCCCCACGAAGAAGAAGAAGAAGAAGAAGAAGAAGAAGAAGAAGAAGAAGAAGAAGAAGAAGAAAATAATGAGAGGAGGGAAGTAGAGGCACTGAATGTAGGTGTTTTACTAAAGTCAAACTAGTAGTAATTTTATGGAAGATTACTCTAAATCACTAATGATAAGAGAAATGGAAATCTAAATAATTCTGAGGTTATACCTCACACCCAGAAAATTGGCAAAGATAATGAAGGACAAGAATAGTTAATATTGCAGCGGCTGTGGAAAGACAGGCATTCCAATTCATTGGAACGACCAGTTAGTAGACAAATATTTATTAAGCTCCTTTCATATTCCAGCCACAGCTGATAAAATATAATGAAACAATTATGCTAAGAAAATGACCAAAAGGCCCATAGCCTTTGACTCAGACATTGCATTGCTAGACATATATCCCAAGAAGGTAATGGGTCTAATATACCCCCAAATATTCAGAGAAGCCCTTTTTGTAGTAGCAAGAGTTTGAAGTTCAGTAGATGCCCATTGATTGGGGAATGGCTATCCAAATTGTGATACCTAAAAGTGATGGAATATTATTGTCTGAGAAGAAGTGATGAACATGAAGCCTACAGAGAGTCATGGGAAGACTTCTATGAACTGAAATAGGGTGAAATAAACAAAGGCAGGTAAACTATATGTCTTACAAAGTGACTAAAACAATGTAAAGGCAAAGAATAACAACAGATATAGAAACAATGCTGTATCATATGTGATGTTTAAAATCTATATTGTGTGATTTCCTTAAATTAGAAGCTTTAGCACCAGTCTTTGGTCATTAAACATTTATTGAAGCATACAGGCATTCAGATGGAGTTCAGAAAGTTAAGAAAAGGCCTATCTAGCCTAGAGTTCCAGCCTGGTTGGGTTCTTCCTCAAGTCTTCCGCCACAAGCCTGCTTCAATCACAAACTCTCCAGCAAACTGATTGTGGAAGCTTTTTATAGGTCTGGAACAGAGGCGGTCCTTACACACTGCTTCAAGCTGATTGGTTGGTGTCATCCAAATCCATTGCTTTTGAAGGTGTTCTCAAGTTGAGTTCACAGTCTAGCTTCTGAGAACAATACCTTCTTAAGGGCTAGCCAGGTGTGATTACAATCTAGTTAACTTGAAGTAGGCCAATCAGCAGTCAATCACTTTAGATTAATCTCCAGGTGGGCCTTTGAGTATCTGCTAAATTCCATTGTTTTATCACACATAATAAAACCCTGGACAGTTAGGTGGTGCAGTGAACAAAGCGCTGGGCTTGGAATCAGAAACACTCCATCTTCATGAGTTCAGATTCATGACTCAGACACTTACTATCTGTGTGACCCTAGGTAAGTAACTTAGTCCTGTTTGTCTCAGTTTCCTCACCTGTAAAATGAACTGGAGAAGGAAATGACAAACCACTCCAGTATCTTTGCCAAGAAAACCCCCAGAAAGGCTTCACGAAGAGCTGACTTGACTGAAACAACTGATCATCAATCATCATCACCACCACTACCACCACCACCACCACCACCACCATCACCACCACCACCACCATCACCACCATCACCACCACCATCACCACCACCATCACCACCACCATCACCACCACCACCACCATCACCACCACCACCACCACCATCACCACCATCACCACCATCATCACCACCATCACCACCATCACCACCACCATCACCACCATCACCACCATCACCACCACCACCACCATCACCACCATCACCACCACCATCATCATCATCACCACCATCACCATCACCATCATCATCATCACCATCACCATCACCATCACCACCACCATCACCACCATCACCACCACCACCATCATCATCACCATCACCATCACCATCACCATCACCATCACCATCACCATCACCATCACCATCACCACCATCACCACCACCACCATCACCATCACCACCATCACCATCACCATCACCACCATCACCACCATCACCATCACCACCATCACCATCACCATCACCACCATCACCACCACCACCATCACCACCATCACCATCACCACCATCACCATCACCATCACCACCATCATCATTACCACCATCACCACCATCAAAGTGCGAGCGGGACAATGGATCTTTCTTCTCTGCAGAGGTAATGGAGTGAGGGGGTGAAATATAGCATGCATTGTAGAACTTGATTGGTGTGTAGGTTGGTTTTGCTAAGCTGATATATGGCTCTGGAGGAGGGAGAGAGAAGGAAGAGATATATAGGGAAAGGGAGACGATGTGAAAAAAAAGATACTGACAATTTCTTTAAAATAAGGGGGTGGTGCATTAGATAACCTCTAAAATTTCTTTTGACTCCAAATTTTGATTCTGTGAGTCATGGGAGGTAGACTCCAGTCTGCAATGAGAGATCCAGAGTAGGGGTCCCCTAGAAAAGAGACAGAGTGCATAGGATTGATTGTTGTACTTAGGGAATCAGGAAGAGAAGGCTTTGAATGTCGTTTCTGACATGAATTCTCTCTAAGTTTCCATGAGGTTGCTCTTCCTGGTTTTCATCCTACCTGCCCAATTGTTCCTTCTCAGTCTTTTGGTGGCAGGTCACACATAACAATGGTGAGTGTCCCCCCAAAGTTCTGTCTTGGGCTCTCTTCTCTTCTCCCTCTATCTTTCTCAGTCATCTCATCAACTTTAGCGGATGCAATGATCATCTCTGTAGAGAGGATTCTCCAATCTATGGATTCAGTCCTCACCTTTCTCCCACTTCTCTAGCTTCTTCGTGGACATCTTGAACCAGACACCCTATAGATGTCCAAAACTAAGCTCATCATCCTTTCCCTCAACCCTTCCCTTCTTCCTAGTTTCCCTATTACTGTTGAGGGTGCCGCCATCTTTTGGTCATCCAGACTCAAACCTCACCTGGCTCCTAGCTTTCTCATTCCCCACATCTGATCAGTTGCGAGTCCTTGTCGATGCCGCTCTCATAATATCTCTCTAGCCACCCCCTTCTCTCTCTAACAGTGTGGTCACTCTGGTGCAGGCCCTCATCACCTCAAGCCTGGCCTTTTCCATAGCTTTTGCGTTGGTTTCCCTCCCCACTCCATCCAGCTGAGTAGAACTCAGCTGTCAAATCAATCTTCCTAGGGGGCATCATAGTCCACAGAGCTGGCCTGGAGTCAGGAATACTCATCTTCATGAGTTCAAATCTGGCCTCAGACACTTACTAGCTGGGTGACCCTGGGCCAGTCACTTGACCCTGTTTGCCTCAGTTTCCTCATCTGTAAAATGAGTTGGAGAAGGAAATGGCAAACCACTCCAGGACCTCTGCCAAGAAAACTCCAAAATGGGGTCTTGGAGAGTGCGATATGTCTGAAAACAACTGAACAACCACAACCAAAAAAGTACAGCTCTAACCATATGACCCTTCTATTCAATTACCTTCTACCAGTGTCTCTCTCATGTTCAAATATGAAATCCTCTGCTTGGATTTTTTTTGGGGGGTGTGTATGTGTGAGGCAATTGGGGTTAAGTGACTTGCCCAGGGCCACACAGCTAGTAATTGCTAAGTGTCTGAGGCCGGATTTGAACTCAGGTCCTCCTGAATCCAGGGCTGGTGCTCTATCCACTGCGCCACCTAGCTGCCCTGTCTGCTTGGCTTTTAAAGCCCTTCATAACCTGCCCTCTTCCCACCTTTCAGGTCCACCTTACTCATACCCTCTAAGTACTCTGTGACTCAGTGACCCTGCCTCCTCACAGGGGACTCACCATCTCCAGACTCCAGGCATTTGTTGTCTCTCAGGCCTGGAGAATAGCCCTCCCTCCTCATCTCCATCTCCCAACTTCCTTGGCCTCCTTCACACCTCAGCTGACATTTCAACTTCTCAAACTTTTCTCAGTGTCCCTTAATCTTCATGCCCTCCTCTGAGGCCTCCCCTAATTTATCCCTTATATAGCTTTATTTGTACATAGCTGTTTACTTATTGTCTTCCTTATTAAACCACGAGAGCCTCAAGAGCAGGGACTATTTTTTTTCTTTCTTTGTATCCCCCACACTTAGCAGAGTGTTTGGCACTTTGCGGGCACCAATAAAGCATGAGCTGAACCGATGGACTCTTCTGATCTTGTTTGTTTCCTTTCTCATCCATTCATCCAAGGCCTTCGGTGTTTCTTTGAATTTCTCTTATCCATCATTTCTTTTGGCGTAGTGATATTCTTCACAACCATGAGTCATAGTTTGTTCAGGCTCATTTCCCAATCAGTATACGTGTCTTTTATTTCCAGTTCTTGGCTGCCACAAAAGCGTGGCTATGGACATGTTATGTACAACAGGTGACCAATACACATGTGCCTATGGACTTCATGGATGGACATGGATATGTGACGTATACATGTGGCACAAGTGTTAAGAGTGTTGGTTCTCCAAAGTGTGGTTCACAGAGCCCTGGGGTTCCCTGACACTTTTTCAGGGTGTCTGTAAAGTCACAACTATTTTGATAATAGTACTAAGATGCTATCTGCTTATTAAAATACTCTTACATTTTCTAACTATATATCTGTGCAAGGCCAGATTGAATGCAGAAGCAGACAGGAGAATCAAAGTGTCTTCAATTTAGCCATACATTAAAATTTCCAGAAAGATCTACAACGATGCCAGTTTTCTCACTGATTTTTTAAATTTGTAAAATACAGATATTCTTCACATAATATTTTTTTTAACAGAATGGGCTTTAAAAACGAACTAATAAATATCTTAATAATGTATCACCTAAAATTTTTAATACAGTAAATGCTGTTGTAACCCATAATGGGGCTGCTAGGTAGAGCCACAGTGCATAGAACGCTGGACCAGGAGTCAGGGAGACTCATGTTTCTGAGTTCAAATCTGGCCTCAGACGTTTACTTGCTATGTGACCCTGGGCAAGTCACTTCACCCTGTTTGCCTCAGTTCCTTATCTGTAAAATGAGCCAACATTGCAAACCACTTCCAGTGTTTTTGCCAAGAAAACCCAAAACTCTTTGATGAAGAGTTGGACACAAATGAAACAATTCAACGACAAATAAAATATATGTGTATATATGTATGCATATGCATAGACATGTGCATGTGTATATGGATATATGCATGTATATATGCACACATATATCTATGTATAAATATATACACACAAATATATTATATAGACAAAAGCTCTTTGGGGCTGTCAACAGTTTTGTCTTTTTTTTTTGGTGAGGCAACTGGGGTTAAGTGACTTGCCCAGGGTCACACAACTAGTAAGTGTTAAGTGTCTGAGACTGGATTTGAACTCAGGTCCTCCTGACTCCAGGGCCGGTGCTCTATCCACTGCGCCACCTAGCTGCCCCACTCTCAACAGTTTTTAAGAGTGTAAAGGGTTACTGAGACCAAAAAGCTCGAGAACAGTTAACTTAGCGCATTGGCTTGTATGGGTGCTGTTACTTAAGTAAAAATCTGGGAGAGGAGTTTCAACCAAGTGAAGATGAAATACCAGATCTGGCCACCTGGTGGCGCTTTACCCTATCTTGTTCCTCCCTGAAGGCGCCCCCCACAGTGTGTTTGAGGGATTGATACCTTTTAGCAGGGTGCAATATTCCTTTAGGCCACAAGAGGGAGGGCGAAGCCCGCAAAACCATGAGCTATTTCTCCTATCCCATCCACACAAGAGTCGCAGTATATTTACTCAGGTACTTTCCTTACTCTCCAGTTAAGAGGATGCTCTAGTTAGAGATTCAGGTTCAAACCCATCCTTGGATGCTTGCTCTTGGGTGGGTCACTTGACATTCGTGGGTTTCAGTTTTCTCATCTGTAAAATGGGGGTGGGGGGCTCGGGATGGACTAGAACCCCTCACAAGATCCTTCCTGCTTTGCATCTTCTGAGTAAGGATAATCACCTTCCTTTCTCTCCCCATGCCCGATTAGTGGTCCCAGCATGCCCAGGGCTCAGGGCAGCTCTAAAATCCACCCAGAAGTGCAAGTGAGAGGAAGAGGTATCAATGTCTCTTCTTCCTATCATGGTGACCTGGCTCCTTCTTGCAGAGAGGTCAGTCCATTGGCAAAGGGAAGGATCTTGTATCAGTCTGATTGAACACCCTGTACTTTGACCCGACACTGTGATGCCATTTTGGACTTCTTCGAGTAGGAAGGACAACCTTAATTGAGCTATGTGCTCAGCTGTGAAATCATGGGAAGAAAGGGCATAAACAGTTTAGTGATTGTTTTTTTCTGCTGTAATTTCAGGTTTTTTTCAGAATGATTGAAGCAGTTCACAGTGGCACTAATGGTATATTTCTGTGTCTTTTGTTCCCCAGTCCCTCCAACGTCGATCATTTCCATTTTTGGGTCATCTTTGCCAATTTGCTCGATGTGAAGTGAAATCTTAGAGCTGTTTAAAATGTGTATTAGCCTTTATTATTAGTGATTTGGACCCTGTTCTCGAATTGTGGGAGGCAGCATAGAGGCAGGATAGAGGGTAGGCCTCCAAACTAAGAAGACCCTTATAACACATATACTAGTTGTGTGAACCTAGTAAAGTCACTTATGCTCCATAAAACTCAGAGAAGGGGCTGACCTGCATTGGTGAAGGGACTCTCTCACTCATGTGTTTCCTAAACCAATAAAACCATGGGTTCAGACCTGGACTCTCATCTGATAGTAGATTGTTAGCAATGATTCCTTGGAAAACTTCCTGCTCATAATTCTTTTGATCCCTTATCTCATGGGGAATGGCTCTGTGTCTTATATAGTTGAGATATTTCTACAAATCTTGGATATTAGACTTTCATCAGTGACATTTGATGGACAAGTTGACTGTGTAACTCTGGGCAAATTACTTAGCTTCTCAGTGCTCTATGCAAGGGACTAAGACTATGAGAGGCAGAGAAGGGGCCGACCTGCACTCATGGAAGGAGTTTCCTTACCTGGGAGTTCCCCAGGCCAATGAAATCACAGATCAGGTCCTAGTCTCTGTCCCTATCTGAAGCAAAAAAAAAAAATTACATATACATATATATATATATATATATATACATACACACACACACATATATAAAATTCCCCCCTTGCCTTCTTCTACTTGCATTGATATGGTGTTTTTTTTTTTTTTTTTTGGCAGGGCAATGAGGGTTAAGTGACTTGCCCAGGGTCACATAGCTAGTAAGTGTCAAGTGTCTGAGGTCAGATTTGAACTCTGGTCCTCCTGAATCCAGGCCCGGTGCTTTATCCACTGCACCACCTCACTGCCCCATTGATAGGGTTTTAAAGGCAAAACCTTTTACTCTTTGCGTAATTTTAACTTTCTGCTTTGTTTTTTTATGATCACCTAGTCTATTCTTTTGGGCAGCTAGGTTGATCCAGTTGGATAGAGCTCCAGGACTGGAGTAAGGAAAACCCGAGTTCAAGTCTGGCCTCAGACACTTACTAGCTGTGTGACCCTGGACAAGTCACTTAACCCTGTTTGCTTCAATTTCCTCATCTGTAAGATGAACTGGAGAAGGAAATGGCAAAGCACTCCAGTCAGTATCTCTGCCAAGAAAACTCCAAATGGACTCATAAAAAGTTGGGCATGACTGGACCACAAGAAGTCTGTTCTCTGCCACAGTCATTGTCACAGCTGTGGCCGTGGCTGGAAGGGGTTTTCTTGCTAAGCCAGTACCAGACAGACATATATGTGACATGTTGTGAAGTAGCTGTACAGCATAGTGACCATCCTTTCACCCCAACCCCCAACCCCCAGCTATAATAATCCTGTGAATATAAGCCAAGTACAAGTGACAAGATTTGGAAAAACACACTGAAAGAAACTGGAAGACATCTAAGGGGAAGGATGCTTTGGCTACCGTATTCATGTTGGTGCCAGATCAGGAGGTGGCAGAAACCACAGTGATGCTGGGTCCCTGGACAAGCACCGTCTCCTCTAGAAGACTTGACACTGTTTCTTCTTCTTCTTCTTTGTTTGTTTGTTTGTTTTTTAGTGAGGCAATGGGGGTTAAGTGACTTGCCCAGGGTCACACAGCTAGTAAGTGTTAAGTGTCTGAGGCCGGATTTGAACTCAGGTCCTCCTGAATCCAGGGCCGGTGCTCTATCCACTGTACCACCTAGCTGCCCGACACTGTTTCTTCTAAGGGCAGGGATTAGATGGTTGAACAGTTGAGACCTGCTACTATGGGGAAAGCCTCAGGCATAGCTCATGTTAGTCCTCCCATAAGTACCTGAATTATTCCTCCTCCCACTGGGGGAGACAAAAGGGTTATTTGGGTCACCAGCTAGTTCAGGCCAGGCAAAGAGCCAGGACTCAGGCCCTGGACACTGGTAACCCCATGCATCTAGTCCATAGTCTAGAAGAAGGAAACAATGATTTGTTGTTGTTGTTCAGTCATTTCAGTCGTGTCCGACTCCTCGTTGCCCCATTTGGGGTTTTCTTGGCGGAGATGCTGGAATAGTTTGCCACTGAGGCAGACAGGGTTAATTGACTTTCCCAGGGTCACACAGCTAGTAAGTGTCACGTGTCTGAGACTGGATTTGAACTCAGGTCCTCCTGAATTCAGGGCCGGTGATTTATCCACTGTACCACCTAGCTGCCCCCCCCCAAATCAGGTTTTAATTCCTTTGTCTTGCAATATTGATTCAGAGAAGTTTGGGTTCATTTAGCTTATCAAGAGGGCACTTTCTCTTCTGTCATTAATATTGTCTTTGTTGGTTTATCTGCTTGTGCTCTAGATCTTTAGCTAAGTTTTCTCCCTCCTGAGATCTTTGGTGATTTTATTAATTTTCCCTTATATCCCCCCAATGCTTACTTTATGACTTTTCCTTTTATGTCAGTTTCCCTGGGGTCTGGACCTCAAAGCCGTCTTAGCCTCCTCTTACACTAGGGAATTCACTCTTCATTGGTCTCATTCTCTGCCCCAAGTGATTTCTGGGGTGGGGGGAGTACTGAACTTTCTTCAACTGGATGCTAGCTCCTTTTCAGATCTGGAAACATACATGCACATATACTTATGCACACAAAAGCATCCTGACCTCCGCTCCTTAGTTCTCTAGCTGGATAGCCATGCCGCGCTCTCAGGAAGAACATGATTCCCTAATAACACAAGACAAATTCTGCCACAGCCAGTAACTATGGAAGGAAATGGAACAATGTGTTCTGGAGATCAAAGGAGCTCAAGGTGCAGCCCAAGATGATCTACCCTGGAAACCTGAGCCTAGTCAGGATTGAAAAAAGATAATAAAAATTGTTCAGTGAAAAGGAGGCATTTGAAGCATTCCTTCAAAGAAAACAATACCTGAGCTGATTATTCTCTTTGCAAATACTTGACAACAGAGATGGAAAAAAGCCAAACCAATACAACAACCAAAGAAGGCAGACAAGAGAAAGGAAAGAGTTAACAACAAGACCAGCATAATGATAGTGATACCACCTAATACTTTTTTTTTTTGGTGAGGCAATTGGGGTTAAGTGACTTGCCCAGGGTCACACAGCTAGTAAGTGTCAAGTGTCTGAGGCCGGATTTGAACTCAGGTCCTCCTGACTCCAGGGCTGGTGCTCTACCCACTGGGCCACCCAGCCGCCCCGTCCTAATACTTCTTTGTAAAAATTGGTTAGTTGGTTGTTGTCCTTTCTTCTTGAAGCTGACCAAAATGACATCACTGTGTTAGAGTCAAGTTACCATGTGTCTGACTGTGACTCACCAGACCAATATGAGCTTGGAAGGATCTGCCACGGACTAAGCACAAATAGGCCATGTGAACATTTACAGTGGATTCTCTAAATTTTTGCAGCTCGTTTCTTTTGAACTGCTGCAATTCTGCACCTTCTTTGATGTGGGCATGCCCTGCTGGGCAGTCCTCCCACGTCACTCAATCAATTCTAAAGTTCTCCAGGGAAATTTTGAGAGTGTCTTTGTATTTCTTCTTCTGACAACCATGTGAGCACCTTCCTTGCATTTACCTTTACCTTTGTAAAAGGATCTTTTAGGTAAACATAGGTTTGGTATTTGAATAATGTGACCCATCTGTCAGACTTGCGCTCTCTGCAGCAGAGTTTGAATGCTTGGAAGTTCATCTTGAGAAAGGACTTCAGAGTCTGGTACCTTGTCCTGCCAGGTGATCTTCAGAATCTTCCTAAGACAATCCAAATGGAAACGATTCAGTTTTCTGGCATGGCGCTGGTAGACTATAGAACAATGAGGTCAGCATAACAGTTCTATAGACCTTCAGTCTGGTAGTCAGTCTAATACTGGAGGCTGTTAGGTGGTGCAGTGGATAGAGTACTGGCCCTGGAGTCAAGAGGACTTGAGTTCAAATCTCACCTCAGACACTTACTAGCTGTTTGACCCTGGGCAAGTCACTTAACCTCAATTGCTTTAAGCATACAGGACCATCTCCATTCGTCCTGATGTATACCTTGCCATTGGATCCAGATGGCTCTGGAGGAGAGAGTGAGGTTGGTGACCTTGCATAGCCCTTCCTCACTTAAATCCAATTCATGGAAAGTGATGACATCACCCCAATATCATGGTCCTCTTTTGAGAATGAAGGGCAAGGGGCAGCTAGTTGGCTCAGTGGATAAAGCATCGGCCCTGGATTCAGGAGGACCTGAGTTCAAATCTGGCCTCAGACACTTGACACTTACTAGCTGTGTGACCCTGGGCAAGTCACTTAACCCCCATTGTCCCACAAAAAAAGAAAAAGAGAATGAAGGACAAAAAACCAACAACAATACTGCCAAGGTAAATGAACTTATCCACAGTATTCAAAACTCCATGTGCTGTAACTGATGGTTTCACATATGGATGGTGTGGTGCTGGCTGATGGAGCACATATGGGTTTTTTTTGGTGTTAATTGTTAGGCCAAAATTAGTTTAAGCAGCAGAAAATCTATCCATACTTTGTTGCATCTCTGCCTCAGAGGCTGCATTAAACGTACAATCATCCACGAACAAAAAAAATCATGTACCAACTCTCTCTCTGCTTTAGTCTTGGCTTGTAGCCTTTTCAAGTTAAATAATTTAGCTGACCTTGATGCTGTTTTCCTCCTTGTTGAAGGCATCTGACAACATTGCTGAAAACATTATGCTAAAAAGTGTGGGAGTGAGGGGAAGCACACAGCCCTGCTTCACTCCATAGGTGAATGTTGTGCATCCATGGAGAGCATCCTGCCTTAGGAGAAGTGGAATCAGAGCTTCTGGGAGCACCTGAAGCCTGGAGGAGTGTTGGAGTATGGGCCCAGTGAGGTTTCATGGTAGCTGGAAAATAATGATAGTGGGGAGTGCAAAGGGGAATAGTAAATGACATAATCAAGGACGCAGGAAAATTCCTATCCTTTCTGTTTCCTGCAGGGGTTGACATTTCCAAGAGAGAGTCATAAGAGAAAAAAAGGGGACAGGGGACGAGATCTACAAGGCAGGAACAGAGAACCTCTTTCAAAAAGGGACCTCAAAGTAAGTACCTTAGAAGCTTTAATTCCATAAGGAATACGGAGACTACAGTAGGAATAAAATAAGCATAAGGACCATGAATAAAAGTCTAAAATAGAAAAGGAAGAAAAATAATGAAGAGAATGAGGGAAAGAAATCAATTTAAAGAAAAAGACAAAATGAATTAACCAATGCAAATTAAATAAACATTAAAATTAATAAACCAAATTGAAGGTGGATAGAAGGAGGATTTTTTCCCCTTTTTTTCATGGAAGAGAAGGAGGAATTTACCTGACTACTTAACTGAGAGGGGAAAAAAGGGGAGAATTAGATAACCAGGTAAAAGAAAGAAAGAAAAAAGAATTAATTGCTAAACTCCAAAACGAAGAAAGGAGTAGACACTAAGAATGGTAGACAGGCTCAAGGGTGAGGGGAAGAGAAGCTGTGGGAATGACTAGGGATTAAGCAAAAATAACTGATGAAACAAAGCACTATCTTTACAGAGGAAGAGGAACAAACAAAAAAATCATGATTTAGAAAGAAAAACAATATTAGAGAGAAACAGAGGAAAATATAAAACTAACTCTCATAATTCGAAATGTGAATGGATTAAAGAATCATTGTATGACCTGTTTTTGTATGACCCATGAGCCATATGGTCAAATAGGGTTGATAGTCTAAAAATAAATTTGTATTGTTTTGTAAAATGTAAACAACAACAACAAACAAAACAAACAACCCAACCCAAACATTTTTAGGTTTTGGGCCATACTAAAAAATGCAAGCAGTGAGCCAACAAATATTTATTAAGCACTTACAGGCACTGTGCTAAGCTTTGAGGATACAAAAAGAGGCAAAAGAAGCTCATAGTTTAATGAGGGAGACAACATACAAACAAATGTGTGCAAACAAAATAGATACAGGATATATTGTAAATAATCAACAAAGTGGGGGGCACTGGAATGAAGGGTGATTTGGAAAGGCTTCTGTAGAGGGCAGGATTTTAGCAGAAATTAAAGGAAGCCAAAGAAGCCAGGAGGCAGAGAAAATGGACATTTTGGTCATGGGGGAAAGTCAGAGGAAAGGCAAAAAAATTCAGAGATGGAGAGTTTTGTTGGAGGGATAGTAAGGAGACCAGTGCCACTGGATCAAAGAGTACATGATGGGGTTGTAAGATGTAAGAAGACTGGAAATGTGGGAAGGTGCCAGGTTATGAAGGACTTTGAATATAAAACAAAATTAAAATTTTATTTTATTTTATTTTATTTTTTGGTGAGGCAATTGGGGTTAAGTGACTTGCCTAGGGTCACACAGCTAGTGTTAAGTGTCTGAGGCTGGATTTGAACTCAGGTCCTCCTGACTCCAGGGCCAGTGCTCTATCCACTGCGCCACCAAGCTGCCTCTGAGGATTTTATATTTGATCCCAGAGGTGATAGGAATATAGGTATTCCTCTGACAAGAACTGCAATGAATCGATAACTCCCCTAGACCCATTTGGCCATTTTTGGATATTCAGCCATATGGACCAGACAAGATGTGTGTGTGTGTGTGTGTGTGTATGTGTGTGAGAGAGAGAGAGAGAGAGAGAGACAGACAGACAGACAGACACAGACACAGACACAGACACAGAAAGACAGAGAGAAGAAGAAGGAGGAAGAGGAGGAGGGGAAAGATATAGAGAGACAGAGACAGAGATGGAGACATAGGAGAGAGATAGAGAGAGGAAAGACAGATGGAGGAGGAGTTCAGAAAAGGTGGGGAAAGAGGAAAGAGAAAAGGAGAGAGGGAGGAGGGAGAGGGAAAAGGATATATAGACACAGAAACTGAAAAACAGAGAAGCAGAGACAGAGTCAGAGACAGAGACAGAGACACAGAGACAGGAAAATAGAGACAGACAGAGGAAGAGAGGCAGAGAGGAGGTGGCAGAGGTGGGGGAGCCAGAAGTGGAAGAGAGGAGAAAAAAAAGGAGAGAGAGAAGGGGAGAGAAAAGGAGAGAGGGAAGGGACAGAGAGAGTGACAGACAGATACATAAAAACATATAGAGATAGTGTAAGAAAGATGGAGATAGAGTCAGAGAGATAGAGGAGAGAAAAAAACAAACAGATGTAGAAAGACAGGGACACAGAGCTAGAAATAGAGACAAAGAGAGAAAGGAATGTAGAGAACTTGTTCAAGTCCAAGTCAGATCAGATTCAAGAGAGTCTGGAAACAAAGTATCTGGATCCCAAATTCATAAATAATTGAAATGAAATGATAGGACTCACATTTTTCTTTTTAACTTTTTGGAGGCAGTCAGGGTTAAGTCACTTGTACAGGGTCACGCAGTTAGTAAGTGTCTGAAGTCAAATTTGAACTCAGGTCCTCCTGACTCCAGGGCTGGTGCTCTGTCTGTTGTGCCATCTAGCTGCCCCTTGACTTGCATTTTTATACAACAGAACAAAATTCAGTCTGTTCTAAGACCACAGTTGTTTGACTCTGAGATTTTTCAGTAGCTTTACTTCATTCTGGAAGTTCTTGAAACTGTAGAATAGACTGCTTGGAGTTAACACATCTTGGACCAACTTTTCCTTTCTATTTGATTAATAGTCTGTCTTCAGGTTGTAATTTTAATGTAAATCCTACAATATAGGGTCATTTCTGTTGTTGTTTGTCCTTCTTTCTCAAAGAGGACCATGACATCAGGAGGCGATGTCATGGCTTGCAGTGAATTGGATTTAAGTGGGGCAAGGCTGTGCAAGGTCACCAACTTCACTTTCTCCTCCAGAGCCATCTGGGTCTGGTGTCGAGCTATATATCAGGATGACTGGAGATAGCCCCAGATGCTTTTTGTCTGTTTGTTTGTTTGCGTTTGTTTTGTTTTTGTGAGGCAATTGGGGTTAAGTGACTTGCCCAGGGTCACACAGCTAGTAATTGTTAAGTGTCTGAGGCTGGATCTGAACTCAGGTCCTCCTGACTCCAGGGCCAGTGCTCTATCCACTGCGCCACCTAGCTGCCCCTGGCCCGGATGTTTAAGGCAGTTGGGGTTAAGTGACTTGCCCAGGGTCACACAACTAGTAAGTGTCTGAGGTGAGCAGCTAGGGGGTGCAGTGGATAGAGCACTGGCTCTGGAGTTGAGGATCTGAGTTCAGGGTAATTTCTTTTTTCTTTTTTTTTTTTTTTTTTTTTTTAGTGAGGCAATTGGGGTTAAGTGACTTGCCCAGGGTCACACAGCTAGTAAGTGTTAAGTGTCTGAGGCAGGATTTGAACTCAGGTCCTCCTGACTCCAGGGCTGGTGCTCTATCCACTGCGCCACCTAGCTGCCCCCATCAGGGTAATTTCTAAAACTTTCTGGAAAGATCTCAGCAAGGGTATATAAGCCCAGATGTTTTGTGTTGGACCAGGACACTTGGTTGATAAAAAGGGATCTCTTTATGGGGCAACTGTCTTCCAAACAGCTGTTTAACTAATACAAATATAAACTATGTTGAGTCACTCAGTCTATTTGCTTTGACAACAGCAAGTGAGGGTGGGCTATCCTCCTCCTTGGTTTTGTCTTGGTATCTTCTTAAGTTGGCATCTTGGTAGCCAAGGAACTGCCACCTTCCGAAGCCATGCAAAGGGAAGAGAAGAAAAGAGGCAGTGCCTGTAGTGGAGAATTCTGATTGCCAACTAGTGGGCAGCAGAGAGATAGGAAGAGAGGTCAAGAAATGAGTTCCAGAAATCCTATCACCTGCCTCCACTCAAGCTTGGCCACATCCTTTCAGTTTTGTACCCTATTGTTGGGCCCGAAGGCTATATCCCAGCTTCAGAGACTAAGACAGGTAGAAACATACACATATATATGGAGAGGGAGGGTGGAAAGGAGGGAGGGAGGGAGAGAGAGAGACAGAGACAGAGAGAGACAGAGAGACAGAGAGACAGAGAAAGGCAAAGAGAGACACAGAGAGATGGAGACAGAAAGAGACAGAAACAGAGTCAGAGAGGCAGAGAAAGAGACAGAGAGAGAGAGAGAGAGATGGAGAGAGAGAGAGAGAGAGAGAGAGAGAGAGAGAGAGAGAGAGAGAGAGAAAGGACAAGAATGAGGGACTCTTCTTTCTTCGATTAATGTAATCAGTGTTAGAGGATGATGAAATGTTAAATTGGTAATCAGGATGGTTCATACCCTTTAGTTCCTTTCCAAGGTGTGGACAGCTTTGATTGGGTCAAGATGAGAATAGGCAGTTAACCAAACAAACTAACCACACCTATAGAGTCTTAAGTAGCTGGAGAGTGCCAGTGGAATTCAGTCTAGCAGTTATATGAACAAAGGGTGGAAAACTCCAAGCTTGGGAGCCCCTTGAAGAGTGAGACCCTTGTGCTTGTACCAGAAGGGAGTGGAGATTAGGGCAATGCTCCTGTGACCATGCTATCAAAGAGACTGGACCAATAGGAAACAGTGCATCTGGTCATCCATCTGAGAGCAGAGGGAGACAGGAGAGAATGATGACTATGGAGTCTAGAAAGCAATGGATCCTAGGATCTCAGCCAAGAGTTATACCAGATGGAGACTTCAAGTGGACTTTACCAAGGGAAAAAAAAGACTTCCCATCACCAGGAACTCTGAGGAACATCCTTGATACAAATATTCCCTACATGTGTGCCTTACTACCTTTGTAGTTTAAATTTGAACCCACTCTTTTCAGGGACCCTGTATGCACAGGGAGAGTGTGAGTCCTTAGTTTGAGGTGCGTGATTGTGCCAACTATTCTTAGCACAGTTCCTGACATGGTAAGTGCTTAATAAATATTTATTTACTTATTCGTTTACCATATACTTTTTCGGGGGGGGGGCGAGGCAATGAGGGTTAAGTGACTTGCCCAGGGTCACACAGCTAGTAAGTGGCAAGTGTCTGAGGCTGGATTTGAACTCAGGTCCTCCTGAATCCAGGGCTGGTGCTTTATCTACTGTGCCACCTAGCTGCCCCTGCCAGGACCATTCTAACGTCTCCTTTGGGCAGGGGGTAGAGGCCAACCTTCTGTCCACTCAGGCAGTGTCGGAGAGGTGAGCTTGGACCCTGGAGCACCTGGCTGCTTCTGCTGCTACTTTGTGACCCCCTCTACCCCCCCAGCACGTGACTAAACAAACAGTGATTCTGAGATGAATGCTGTCTAACTTTGGAGGCAACCTGTGAGTTTGAGAAGTCTGGAGATCTTGGGTCCTTTAATCAAAGCCAACTGGCAACATGGGGAGAGATTTTAGACTATTTTAGACAATTGGTAAAGATGACAAGAAGGCTCCCTCATTAATATACCCCCTGACTAGGCTTACCAGAAGACGCGAACCTAGAGAGAATTATTTAGATAGTACAGAGTGGAAATGAAATATAAAATGCTTATTCAGCAGTTCCACATCATGTCTTTTTTGTCCCCCCACATCATGCTTAATGATAAATATTGCACCCCTAGGAGAGTATAAAAGTAGTTATAAGTTGCTGTATGCTATTTTAAGTCTTGGTCAATGGGAATCTCGTGTTTAACATTTCTTTTGTGTGGAGGGAATAAAGAGCTGTCCAATACCTGATTTGTAATGTACTTTGAGTACTTTTCCATTTCTCTTTTGTGAAGATCTCAGACATGAGACAAAACCTAAGTTTTAAGTAATTTCCCTCTGGGCACTGAAATGGGGCATGAGGTGAAGAGTGTGAGACAAAAGAGCCTGACCTCCTTTTTTTTTTGAGATGGTCAGGCTCCCCCAGGGTGGTTAGGTGGTAAAGTGTATAGAGTGCGAGTATGGAGTCAAGAAGACCTGAGTTCAAATATGGTCTCAGATACTTCCTAGCTGTGTGACCCTGGGTAAGTCTCTCAACCCTGTTTGCCTCAGTTTCTCATCTGTAAAATGAGCTGGAGAAGGAAATAGCAAACCTCCAGCATCCTTGCCAAGAGAACCCTAAATGGGGTCACAGAGAGTCAGACATGACTGAAATGACTCATCAATAACAAGAGACTCCCTCAGGACTGAACCCCCTCACCACTCATGTACAGGGCCAGAGCTGAGTGGGGCCCTTTAATGCAGAAGGAGAGGGCTTATTTAGCACTTGAGCCCCCTTAGTCTTGCAACAGTTATTCCTAGATTGGAATCTTTTCAGGCTAGGGTGTGTTATAGCCTCTACCTGGCAAGGGGTTGGATGGAGGGGGCTTCCCTGCTCTCAAAGACTAGAAGGGACCTAGGCCTTCTTTGGAGATTGGGGGGTGGGGGTGCAGGACCTTTGATCCCAGGCTTGTATCCTCTCTAGAGGTAAATGAAAGGCACCTCAAAGCCAGGGAGGTTTGCTACCAGTTCCTGAAAATCAGGAATTTTAGGACAGAGGGTTTAAAGTAGGAAGTCTAGGGGGGAAGGAGGTAAGGGAAGTCAGATCCAAGCAGACTTTTGTGGTTTGTTGGAACTCAGACCCCCTGAAATGATTTCAGAGGGAATGTAGATTTTTTTTTTGTGTTTTTGTTTGTTTTTGTTTGTTTTGCAGGCAATGGGGGTTAAGTGATTTGCCCAGGGTCACACAGCTAGTAAGTGTCAAGTGTCTGAGGCTAGATTTGAACTCAGGTCCTCCTGAATCCAGGGCCGGTGCTCTATCCACTGTGTGGGTCGTTTCTTTTGGAGACCCATGTGTGGGAGGGGGTGCCACTGAGACCGCATAAAGCTTACTTCAGAATTGCGTGTTCTGCTGCTTCTCTCCACCACCATTCGCTCCTACCCCCCTCCTCCTTTCTCCAATGAGTAACCCACTCTTTGCTCTAACTGTGGGGTTTTATTGGATGAGAGACACAAGAGCTGGTGAGGTGGGGGAGGTGTGTGTGACAGCACCTTGGACAGGGGCTCAACGGACTTTCAGGCGGAGCTCATAGGGTGGGGACACATTGCCCAGGCCTGTGGACTTGGGGGAGAGGTCTATCTCTTCAGGCTTCTTCATAGTACATAGGGTGAAATTCTGTAGGATGGTGGTGAGGAAGAGGAAGATCTCCATGCGAGCCAGGCCTGCCCCGAGGCAGATGCGTTTTCCTGTGGGCACCAGGTATTGTCTATCAGTGACACTCCTTACCTGCCCCTTGGAATCCCTCCTAGTCTTTTTTCCCAGATTCTTCATCTTCTTCCCCCCAAGTGACCTTTATACCCTTCTCTCTATCTTGTCTGCCATCTGCCACCTCTGTGACTGAGGACAAATTGCTTTGTCAGTCCACTTCTCTGTTAGCCCAATGAAAGGGATCAGACTGAATATTTACGTTAGCCGGGCTTCCAGTCAAGCCTGTCATATTTTGCTTGACTCTCCCAGTTGAGGGAGAATACTGATGCAGTGCTGTGTGTCTGTATCAGGGGAAGAATTGGTTTAAGAAGCTTGAAGAGGAGAGACATTCTTCATGCCCCCTTGGAGAGAGAACACACATCACCCCAGCTCCAGACACATAGGGAAAGACTTTGGAAGTTATGGCCACATAATGAAAGCGGGTTCCTGATTTCTAGCCTCCTGAAAGATTGGGGGAATTGCTCCTCATTTAAGATCAGAGCATCCTTTTCTTGGCTTGAGCTGTCAGTCAGTAAATATTACCTAAATACCTACTATGTGCCAGGCACTCTGCTAAGATCTTGGGCTAAGTTATCTTGCTCTCAGTGGGAGAGCTCGTTTACGATATATATTTTTTTTGTTTATTCTAACCTGCTTAACTTCCTTAGATTCTGCTTTCTGAGTGGGGTGACTTATTATTTCACTATTTGCAATGGTCTTTTGTGTAACTAACATTTGGCAGAAAGGAACCCAACTAACTGGTAAATGAAAACTGAAGGTTACCCTTCCCCCTTTGAGGGATTGCTGCCAGGAAAGTGGCTTGGTTCTGGACCTTTGTGCTCCTAGACCAACAATATTTAAGGAGGAAGATAGATAGAATTCTAGTCTAGTATGGCTTCCTATCCCAAGACTGGAGGAAAGTACTTCTGTGCCTGGGTGTGCTCTGGGGCTTACCTGCCCTTCTCCTCCCACCTATCTATCATTACCTCTCCTTGAACCCATGGGATGTCCCATGTGGATATACGTGTCCAATGTGGGCAACGTACAGCTTAAATTTAAATCTTCTTCTTCCTTTGATAATAATAGTGACTCACATTTTTTTTTTTTTTAGTGAGGCAATTAGGGTTAAGTGACTTGCCCAGGGTCACACAGCTAGTAAGTGTTAAGTGTCTGAGGCCGGATTTGAACTCAGGTACTCCTGACTCCAGGGCCGGTGCTCTATCCACTGCACCACCTAGCTGTCCCATGACTCACATTTATAAAACACTTTGAATCTTTCTTTCTTTTTTTTTTTTTTGGTGAGGCAATGGGGGTTAGGTGACTTGCCCAGGGTCACACAGCTAGTAAGTGTCAAGTGTCTGAGGCCGGATTTGAACTCAGGTCCCCCTGATTCCAGGGCTGGTGCTCTATCCACTGTGCCACCTAGCTGCCCCACTTTGAATCTTTCAAAGCACTTTTTCTAACCCTCTCTCTGAGCTGATAAAAATAACAGAGGAGGAAACTGAGGTTCAGGGGGCTTTCCAGTTCTCTGAAGTTACATATTTAGATTATTCTGTGATTCCCTTTCCTCCACCCCCCTTCCCTAGAGATCCTCTTGTCCTTTGTCTGGTTCTTTGTTTTTCCCCAATCCCTCCTGCCCCTTCCTCACCACTTCTGCCACCATCACCCATCCCAGCCCCTGTTCAAACCTAGGGCAAAGGGCATGAAGGCTTCATTGTTTTGGAAGGCCCCCTTATCATCCAGGAAGTTGTTTGGGTTGAAATTTTCTGGGTCCTTGAACTGGGTTGGGTCCCGGTGTGCAGAGATCAGTAATGGAAGGATGGCGGTACCCTGTGGGTAGGGTGTAGATATTGTAAACCCTAGCAGATCCAGACTAGTTTGAGACATCAGATGCACTAAGGCACTCCCATTCAGAGTGGGTGGGGCTTGGGGGACTTTTGGGAATTAGAGCACAGGGCTTTTCCCCTTCCCTCAGAAAACCAACTACCAAAAGATCTAGCTATTTGTGATCCCTGGATGCCAGACTCTGCCATATTGCCAACTTAGCCTCTGTCTGGTCAGCCCTCTTCTCCCCTTCCACAAATAGAGAACTTGTTTGAGCTGGGCACCTTGAGTAGGAAGTGGCCACGAAAGTGGGTGTCCTGGGTGAGAACATGGGGAAGACCCATGGGCACCACACTGATGAAACGTTGGATCTCATGGATGGCAGCGTTGGTGTAGGGTAGATGCGCTCTGTCTTGCAGGGAGGGAGGCCGTTCTCGACCCACCATCGTGTCAATCTCCTCCTGGATCTTCTCTGGGAAAGTGGAGGGAGAAGGAGGAGGGAAGGGAACAAGTACTTATTAAGTGTCTACCATGTGCCAAGCACTGTGCTAAATGCTTTACAAATATTCTCTCATATGATCCTCACAACAATCCTGGGCAAATAGGTGCTAATATTAGCCCCATTTTTACAGTTGAGGAAACTGAGGTTAATAGAGATTAAGTACTCTGTCCAGGATCATAAAGCCAGAAAGTATCTGAGGCCATATTTGAACTCAGGTCTTCCTTGACTCCAGTTCCAGAGCTCTATCCACTGAGACATCAAGCTACTTTGAGAGTGCAGAGTTTTGAAATTGAGCAACTGGGAGATGCTAGAGCCCAATTGTCCTACTCAGTTTTCCTATTTCAAAGATATATAAATAACTGATTCAAATATGAAAGAATAAGAGCCATTTCTCAATAAATAAATGGTCAAAGTATATCAAAAGACAATTTTCAGAGGAATAAATTCAAGCTATCAATAATCATATAGAAAAGTGCTCAAAAGTTCTAGCAATTAGATAAATAGAAATTAAAGGTTCCAGTTCATATTTCTCCAATTGGTAAAGATGACAAAACCAGAAATGACACATGCTAGAAGGGTTGTAGAAAAATAGGTACATTGATGCACTATTGGTTGGATTGTGAATTGGTCCAATTGTTCTGGAAAGCAATTTGGAACTTCTTACTAAACAAAACGACTAAATTATGCACACCCTTGAACCTAGCAGTACAGCTATTAGTCATATATCCCAGGGAGATGAGAGAGGAAAAAGACTCACATATACAAAAAAATGTGTGTAGCAGCTCTTTCTGTAGCAGGTTGGAAAGAACTGGAAACTGATGGAAAACTCATCTATTAGGGAGTGGCTGGACAAATTTTGGTATATGAACACAACGGACTATTATTATGCCACAAGAAAGAACAAAATGGACTCTTTCAGTGAAACTGCGGAAGAGCTGTATTAACTGATGCAAAGTAAAGTGAAAAGAGCTAGGAGAACAATTTATATAATAGCAAATATTATAAAGGAAAACAATTTTGAAAGACTTTAGAACTACAATTAACACAATGATCAACCATAATTCAGAGGACCAAAGATGAAGTGTGTAACAACCCACCTCCTGATTAAAAAACAATGGACTAAGGGGCAGCTAGGTGGCATAGTGGATAGAGCACTGGCCCTGGAGTCAGGAGGACCTGAGTTCAAATCCAGCCTCAGACACTTGACACTTACTAGCTGTGTGACCCTGGGCAAGTCACTTAACCCCAATTGCCTCACCAAAACAAAAAACAAAACAAAAACAGAGATAAAAACAATGGACTAAAATGCAGATGGAGCCACATATTTTTGGGCATGGCCCATGAAGGAACTTACTTTACTTGATTATATGTATTGGTTATGAAGCTTTCTTTGTCTTTTCTTTTTTGTTCAGTTGAGGTGAGAAGCAGGAGGGAGAGGAAAAAATGCTTGTTATTAAAAAAAAGTTTTTTAGAAAAGGGCTGTAGCAGAAAAAAACTTCAAGACTTGAAACCAAAACAGTATCGGTAGATTCTGCTCCTATACTGAAAAGTTAACACCTCGGCCAGGGACTCTAATTAAAGCTAGAAGCAGAGAATAGCTCCACAATCTCAGATTATGCCTGGTAGAACACCTAAGAGTGACTAGCAGCAGCCATGCACCAGGGAAGCAATGGGGGAATTGGAAAGGGAAGGGATTAAACATTTTTATGGTGCTTATGCTATGCCAAGGACTGTGCTAAATGCTTTACAATTATTATCTCATTTGATCCACAAAAACCCTGGGATGTGGGTGGTATTATCTATCTATCTATCTATCTATCTATCTATCTATCTATCTATCTATCTATCTATCTATCTATCTATCTATCTATCTATCTATCTATCTATCTATGCAGGGCAATGGGGGTTGTGACTTGCCCAGGGTCACACAGCTAGTAAATGTCAAGTGTCTGAAGCCAGATTTGAACTCAGGTACTCCTGAATCCAGGGCCAGTGCTTTATTCTCTGCACCACCCTGATTCCCGGTGGGTGGTATTATTTTCCCCATTTGAGGAAATTGAGGCAAACCAGAGGTTAAGCGATTTGCCCAGGTAGTAAGTGTCTGAGATAAAATTTGAACTCAGGTCTTCCTGACTCCAGGCCTATCCACTAAGCCACTTAGATGAGATGCAATGCTGAGCATCCCTTCAAAGGCATCATGTAGCAAAACCCAGGAGCAAATAAGGATCCAACCAAGGCTACATGCCTGGCAGAGACTGCATTCCACAGGACACCAGTCTGAAGCAGACCTGGTGGGAGAAGCAGGATGACATTATCAAGTTATCAGCAGCTGTACAGTGTCAAGAGTGATGAATTGATCTTCTGTGTGGGTGACCTAGCCAAATCTTCCCTAGCTACACATATTACTCAAGTGTGTTAACTTTTTTTTTCCTGATGAAAGATATATAGTTTCACGATCATGTGCCAAGTATAAGGAGAAAATGTTTCATAGCTACTTTTCTTAGCTTTTTAGTTCATTAAATGCCCCTGTTATGAAGTAATTGTGTCCTCTATCTATCTGGTAAACACATTGAAGGGGGTTCATGAACTATGGCTTTACTTGATTCTTTTTTTTTTTTTTTTTTTTGGTGAGGCAATTGGGGTTAAGTGACTTGGCCAGGGTCACACAGCTAGTAAGTGTTAAGTGTCTGAGGCCGGGTTTGAACTCAGGTACTCCTGACTCCAGGGCCAGCGCTCTATCCACTGTGCCACCTAGCTGCCCCATGAGCTATGGTTTTGAATGGATGCAGACATCTAAAATACCTTGAGCCTAGGCAGCCTTGTCTGGGAAACTCACTGTGTGGGTGGATGGGTGGAGTGTCCCTAGGCAACATACAGATGGCAGAACTGAGACCTATGAGGTTTGCGTACCTGCAGTGGTATAGGATAGGTGGTCTCAGGCTTTGGCAAGGGGTCCCTCTTGCTTTATAGAAGTGAATATCTCTTCCTAGACCTTCTCTGAAGAAGGTGGAAAGAGGAAGAGGAAAGTGCAAAGTGCTTGGACAGAATTCCCTTTTTCTTGCTCATAGGGTCCCCTGGATTATAGCGTTGAGATCTGGAAGGACCCCTAGAGACCATTCAGATCAATTCCCTTCTTTTTCAAGTGGCCAAATTAGGGCTCAACAATATGAAGTGCTTTGCCCAAGGTCACATACCTGTCACATGGGGATATTTGAGTAAGATCAGGAGTCCATAGTAGATGGTGGTGCTTGTGGTCTGAGTGCCACCAAAGAACAGGTTGTGGGTCGTCATCACCAGTGTCTCTTTGTTGAAGTGGCTCCCGGGCTCCTGCTTCTCCTAAGGCAGGAAAATGGGGCCATAGCTTGTGGGAGAATTGGCTATTTGGTGGAAGGTCTGGGCCCTTTTAACATTTTTTGTTGGGTATCTAGGGGAGAGGACTGGGAAGATGTGGGGAAGGGACCAAACCTTCTCCATTTGGTCCAGGAAGAAGTCAATGAAGTTTTGGGGCTCTTCAGGCTGTCTGTTCTCCTCATGTTTCTTGATCTCCTTAGAAATGAAAGCCTGTAACTTCTTGAAATTACTGAAGATGCGGTGATGGGGACCAGGGATCCAGTCCAGGAAGGAGGGGAAAATGTTGTACATCTGGGCAAGGGGATAAGAAGGAAAAGGATGAAGGGGGTGTGTGTTGTGGTGTGTGTGTGTGTGTATGTGTGGTGTGTGTGTATGGTGTGTGTGTGTATTTAGGGGTCACTGTACCAGATTCCGTGGGGGCCCCTCCTCCTGGCCAAATAAATCATTTCAGGGGCTTGATGGCATGGTGGATCGAAGATCTGGGTTTGAATCTCACATCAGATACTTACTAGTTACATGATCCTGGGCATTCTTTTGACCCCTCAGATTCTCTCCTTGGTCTCCCCTACCTCTCTTTAGGGGTCTTTCCTCCTCTTTCAAAAAGCTCTCCAGGATGTTTTGATCCTTGGATTTTTTCCCCTGCATCCACCCCCTCTGCCTACTCCGGCTAAGGTCTCCTTGTGCAAGCCACACACGATATCCTTGGGTTTTCAGGAGTGCCCAAGCTAGGACTCTGAGCAGGGGACTGAGATCTCACTATGGCTCACCTGGCCCCATTGGGAACTTAAGATTTGGAAGTTGTTGTTCAGCAAGTCCAGTAGGGTCCGGAAATCAGGGTCGTCATAAGCATATCGCTCCCCAAACACTACAGAGCAGATGACGTTGGCCACAGCATTGTGAATGTGGTAGAGGGGGTTAAATGGGGCTTCTGTGGGGAGGCAATGAGGGGAGGGGTCAGGACCCCCACCCCAACTGCTCTCTCATATCAAACCTGGCTCACCTCCCCTGACTCTTTTCCTTCCATATTCCCATGTCTCTCCACTTCTCTGTATCTGTCTTTCGTCTCTTTTTAGAACAGCTGTGCTTTGGCATGCACCTAGCTTCTCTTTCCCTGGGTGTCTCTGTGTTTCTGCCTCCCCCTCCCCCTCAGCTCCACTCCCAATGTCTCTTTGTGTCCCTGTCCCTGCCACCATGGCTGCCCCTTTCTGTCTTTGTCCCTGAGGTCTCAGGTCTGAACCTTTGGTGAGACTGAGCTCCTGAATGAGGGCAACTGCTTCATCTTGGATCCGTTCAGCAAGGCTCCGGCTGCCCAGCCCCAGCTTCTTCAGGGCTCCCACGGTAAAGGTTCGGAGTGTGTGCCAAAGGTGGCCATTGGAGAACAGGATTCCTGCACAAGGGAGAGGGGGAATAAGAGATAAGGAGAATAAGGAGCAGAGAGAGAAGACAGAGAAATGGGGACTGAGACAGAAGGCAGAGAGAGAGAGAGAGAGAGAGAGAGAGACATAGCTGGACACAGGAAACGGATATAGGGTACAGAGAGAGACAAGGGGAAGGAGAAAGGAGGGCAGAGACATTGAGGGCAGAGCCATGGGAGTGAGTAGAGACTCCAATATGGGAGACAGATAGATACAGGGAGCAATGGGGAGGGGGCCAGGAGTGAAGGCAGGGAAAGGGGAGGACAAAGATGGAGATCTGTACATGGCAAACACAGATGGAGGCAGAGTGGGGAGAAGAGCCCTAAGGGGAGCAGAGACATGAAGAACAGAGACTTGGAGAACTGTCACTAAGAGACAGTCACAGCAATGGAGATGTGAGTCATGAAGACCCGAGAGAGACAGTGATTAGTGGAGGGGGAACAGAGAGATGGAGGGAGAGACGAAGAACCGAAGCCAGGCCTCAGCATGAAGTGAGGCTGTGGCGCCGCCGCCCCCCCCCCCCCCACTACCTTTGCCTTGGGTGCAGCGCTCAAAAGAGGCCATGCCGCCGCGACCACCGAAGGCGTCTGCCTGCAGAAGCAGAGCTTCTCTGAGAGCACCCGCTCCACTCAGCACCACGAATGGCTGCGGGCCCAAGTGCACCGTGAACACAGACCCGTAGCGCCAGCTCAGCTGCAGGTGGGAGAGGGACCTGCGTCAGGCTCCCAGCTTACAGCCTCAAGGTCCTCGGCTTCCCTGCACCCAGGTCCCACAGCACATCTGGGAATCATATTCCAAGCACCCCCCCCCCCCAATTTGGGATTTTCTTGGCAGAGAAACTGGAGTGATTTGCCATTTCTTTCTCCAGCTCATTTACAGATGAGGAAACTGAGACGAACAGGGTCGAGTGACTTGCCCAGGGTCATACAGCTAGGAAGTGTCCGAGGCCAAATCTGAACTTAGGAAGATGAATCTTCCTGAATCCAGGGTCACTATGGTGCCCCCTAGTTGCTCAGGAACCAATCGACCCCAGATACCTCACTGTTGGGGACCTCAGCCCTCACTCTGTATCCTGGGTCCTCTGCTTACAACTTCAAGGCCCCAGAGCCAAGGCATCCCAGCCTAGTCCTTGACTCTCCCCACTAGTATGACCTCTAGGAAGCAACCCACATTCTGAGACAGTGGAGTTGGGGTCTTTTAGCCCCCCCCCCATCCTGGCTTCCAGGATCCGGCCTCATAGCTCCCCTAGGCTTGACTTCCCAATTCCTGCCCCCACTTGGATCTAGGTCTCCCAGTCCTAACATCTAGGACCCCCTAAATATCTCTTCTCCTTCTCTCTCTGCGGCCCTCAGTGTCTGCTTCCACTTCACCTAACTGGGTGTTTTCCCATGTTCTTTCAGATGAATCTATCCTCAAGCCCCCATTACCTGGGAACCCCTGCAATCCAGCTCCTGCCGTCCTGGTACCATGTCCTACCTCTATGAGTCGTTTGTCCATATTGGAAGGGCCGAGCTGTAGCAGGTTTCCCAGCACTGGTAGGGGTGTGGGGCCAGGGGGCAGCTGGCCCCGAGAGCCCTTTGGGCCCCTGCTGTGAAGGGCCAGAGCAAGGAGCAGGAGACAGAGCAGGAGCAGCAGCAGCATTGCAAGACCTGAGCCCACAGGTGTGTGTCAGAAGCAGCCCAGCCCTGCTTAATAAGGCTTTCCCTTGCCCAGCCTCCCGGTATAAAAAAGAGCCTCTGAGCCCAGTCCATGATATCCTGGGGCTCGTCTCAGACCCAGGGCCCCCTGGTCCCTTGGATTGGTTTAAAATTATATATTTTTAAAAAAATCTGCCTTCTCGCCTTCCCACCCCAAACCCAGGGACTCCTGAGGGCTAAAGAGAAACAAACTGTGTTACAAACACCTATCAAGATAAATCAATTAATCAAGACAAATTCCTACCCTGGAAAGGGTTCTAAAACAATATTTGTTTTTTTCTCTGTACTCTGAATCCTTTACCTTTCTTTGAGGAGGTAGGTAGCTTGTTTCTTCAATAGTTCTCTGGAATCATGGCTCGTCTTTATGCCAATCAGAATTCCTAAGTCTTTCAACATTGTTTATCTTTACCATGTGCTCTCTCTATCTCTCTCTCTCTCTGTCTCTGTCTGTCTCTCTCTCCCCCTCCCTCCCCCCTCTTTCTTTCCTCTCTTCTTCACTCTCTTCCTCTCTCATCTATCTATCTATCTATCTGATATGACACACATATATATGATATATACACACATATGATATCATAAACAAACTCCCAGCTTTCTTTGAAACCACCCCTTTCATAATTTCTTATAACACAATGGTATTTCATCATATTTATGCAACATAACTTGTTCATCCATTTTCTATTCATGGCTACCCCCTCAGATTCCCATTCTTTGTTACCTCAAAAGAACTATAAATAATTTTGAACATATTTAGATTTTTTTCTTGAGACAAATCCCTCTCTTGATCTACCCTCTCTCTATTTCCATGCCTTCCTTCTCCACTTTCCTTGTTAGTTCTCTGTCGAATAAAGTGTATTTCTATACACAACTGTATGTATACATATGCATGTGTGTGTGTGTGTGTGTGTGTGTGTGTGTGAGAGAGAGAGAGAGAGAGAGAGAGAGAAGCAGAGAAATAGAGCAGAGAAAGAGGGAGAAAGAGGAGAGACACACACAGACACATACAGAGCCTTCCTTTAACCACTTCAGTGTCAGCCACTCCTTTCTACCTCCTTTGTATAGCTATCTACTTGTGTACCTTGATTATATGTGATAATTTTCCCTAACCTTTCTTTCCCTCCCTGTATACCTCTTTCCCTTTTTATCCTTTCTTCTAATAAGATCATCAAGACATAACAGAATGACCCTCAGACCTTGTCTAATTGACTCCCTTTATGAACCCTGATGAAGAGAAGGATCAGAGGGCACACATCTGTCACTTCCCTATGTTAGAGTGTAAGCAGTCTATACTTGTTTAATCAATTATTATTGTTTATTCATGTTGACCTTTTTATGTTTCTCTTTACTCCTCTGAACAGGAGTTCAAAGTTCTCTCCTACAATGATCTTTTCATCAGGAATGTGTGGAAGTCCTCTATTTCATTAAAGATCCATTCCATGTCCTCCCTGCCCCCTACCCTCCTGTCCCCCAGCATTATACTCAGTTTTGCTGGGTAAGTTACTCTGCTGTAAACCCAAATCCTTTGACTTCTCTGGGATATCACATTCCAAATTCTCTGCTCCTTTATAGTGGTAGCTGCTAAATCTTATATGATCCTGACTGGGGTTCTTGGTGTTTTCTTTCTGGCTGCTTGCAGTATTTAGTCTTTGACCTGGAGGCTCTGAATTTTGGCTCTGATGTTCCAGGGAGTTTTCATTTTGAGATTTCTTTCAGGAGGTGACTGGTGGAGTCTTTCTACTTCTGCTTTGCCCCCCTGGTTCAAAGAGATCTGGGCAGTTTTCTTTTAAGATATTTTGAAATAAGATGTCTAAGTTTTTTTTTTTTGTCATGGTGTTCAGATAGTCTTTAAATTAAATTCTTAAGTTTTTTTTCTCCTTGTCTGTTTTCTAGGTTAGTCATTTTTGCTATGAAATACCTTATATTTTGTTCTGTTTTTTTTCAACCTTTTGACGTTTTGTTTTGTTTTTTGGGTGAGGCAATGGGGGTTAAGTGACTTGCCCAGGGTCACACAGCTAGTAAGTGTCAAGTGTCTGAGGTCGGATTTGAACTCAGGTACTCCTGAATCCAGGGCTGGTGCTTTATCCACTGTGCCACCTAGGTGCCCCGACTTTGTTTTAATATTTTTTGTTATCTCATGTAGTCACTGGCTTCTCTTTGGTCCTTTTTAATTTTCAGGGAGTTTCTTGCTTGGGCAAGGTTTTGTAACTGTTGTGCCAAGCTAGTTGCTTGGCCTTTGTGGCCAGAGCACTGTGCCTGGAGTCAGGAAGACCTGAGTTCAAATTTTGACTCAGGTGCTTAGTATCTGGGTGAGCCAAGGCAAGTCACTCAGCCTCTGTTTGCCTGAATTTCCTCAATTGTAATGTGGGGATAATGACAGCACCAACCTCCCAGGGTTATTGTGAAGCTCCAATGAGATAAAATTTGTGAAGTGCTTAGGACACTTCTGGTCTGGCACAGGTTAAAATGCTTATTCTCTTTCCCTTCGAGTTACTAATTCCCTTCTCCTCAGACCCTCTGAAAAAACCTGAGAGTGAGGTAATAGAACTAGTGATAATAGCTGATCCCTGCATGTTCCTTAAAGGAAAGTGATTTTTTTTGCCTCCCATTTCACACTTTTCCACACTTTGATCTTCACAATGACACTACGAGGCACAACTATTTGACAGATGAGGAAACTAGGCTCATAAAGGTTAGTCATCTACTCAGGGTCACATAGCTATAAAGGATAAGAATCACATCCAAGTCTAGCCCTTCCATTTGCTGGGAAACCGAGGAGCAGGGGGAACTTACTCGAGGTCACACAGAGAATCAGGACAGATTTCCTGGCTCCTGATGTAGGGTATTCTGGACTATACCCATCTGCCTCTGCCAACTCGACCCCTGTCTGTCTTGTCACAGTCCCCATTTTCTATCTCTTTCAATTTCTATGGCTTTCTGTCACTTTCTCTTCTAAAAAATTCTTTTAAACAGCCTCTGTCTCTCTCCATGACTCCATCTTGTCATGGGGCCCAGAGTACCCCAGAAGTTCTCTCGGGCACATCAAGGAATCTTCTCCTTGAGAAACTAAACCAGGGGCAGCTAGGTGGTGCAGTGGATAGAGCACCGGCCCTGGAGTCAGGAGTACCTGAGTTCAAATTCGGCCTCAGACACTTGACACTTACTAGCTGTGTGACCCTGGGCAAGTCACTTAACCCCAATTGCCTCCAAAAGGAAAAAAAAAAGAGAGAGAGAAAGTAAACCAGAGGTCAGATATGCCTAGAGAGATAAGCGGAACCAGATTGGACAGAGTTAGCTTTGGGACCTCCACCCATTATTCTGATCTCCCTTACCCCTGGGGAGATCTAAATTTGGGTGTGGCTGCGGCCTTTGTGCCCGTAAGACAGAGATGGCTTGAGAGATCCGTAGCAGCCCCTCACCCAATTCCTCCAATCACCACCAGTGGGGGATGGTTCTCCCTCACTAAAGGAACTTTCCATAGTCAGATGATCACCCCCATCAGTCCTCTGTAAAAGTACCTGCCAGTCTCCTGCTCGAGGAGATTGGTACCTCAGAGCCACATGCTTTGTTCTATACCTATCTCCCCATGAGAAGTCCAAGGATTTCTTTCATGGTTTCCCTTCCCTCCCCCCTTTCCGTTCCCTTGCCCCTAAATAAACTACCTTCTTATTCTAACACCCGTACCCCATTTTCCCCCATAGCAATCTCTTCACATGCCTCTACTAATCTTTACGTGTTATTTTTCTCCAGTGTCTTTTCTTCTCTCTATTTTTCTAGCAATCTCACTGCTCTTATTGGTCTGGGATCTCCCACTTGCTCACAATGACTCTTCGCCTGTAGGCAGCTTCTGTGTGAGTTAGCCAGGACCAGGGTAGGTGCCCAAAGGCAAATGGTTTCCCTTCTTGGCTGAAGCAGCAAGACTTGGGCAGGAGCAGGAAAATGTAGAACTGGCCCATCAGGTGAAGGAAAGGAAGGAAAAGCCTTCATTAAGCACTTAACTATGGGCCAGGCCTGGGAACCCAAACTAGGTTGAGCAGGCTCAATCTATGGAGCTCACCTTTTAACATGGGGAGAGGGGGGAAATGACTCATATAGGAGAGAAGGGGCCAAGAAAGGAGATTTTGGAAGGTCACAGGAATGGTGAACAGAGCTGTAGGGGAGTATGCTTTCCAAGAACCCACACCCTTTCCAGGAACAATGGCAGGGTCGATTTGTTTATTGTTTAGGAATTGGAAAGTTAGGGTGACCCAAATAGTAATTCACCATCTGGTGAGAAGATAACCAGGGATTGTGAAATGAGCCATGGTTGGGGCAGGCCTAGTCATGATGGACTACAGAGGTAAACACCCATCTGGTCAGGAGAGGTTCTGGGGCCTCTATCAGTCTCTCTCTTCTTCTTCTTCTTCTTCTTCTTTTTTTTTTAGTGAGGAAATTGGGGTTAAGTGACTTGCCCAGGGTCACACAGCTAGTAAGTGTTAAGTGTCTGAGGCTGGATTTGAACTCAGGTCCTCCTGACTCCAGGGCCGGTGCTCAATCCACTGCGCCACCTAGCTGCCCCCAGTCTCTCTCTTCTTAGATATCTCTCATGGGGCTGTCTCTTTCTCTCTCTCTGTCTCCCTCACACTGTGTTTATCTTCGTTTCTCTCCTCTCTCTCCTCTCTTCTCGCTGGCTCTGTCTATCTGTCTGTCATCCTGAGGCCTCATGCTCACTCTGCATAGTTCTAGTCCCCATATACCTGTGTCTGTGTTCTGTCTCTCTCAGACTAGGGGTTCAGTGAGCCAAGCGCTTGGATCTCATCTCTCTCCATTTCCTTAGGAGCAGCTAAGTGAAGGAACTGCTAAGTAGAAGATCTACTCCTAACCTTTGGGTCACCTTGCGCTGGGGTTATGAATGATTTGTATTTTTTTAAAAGGATCTTAGAATTTTGGATTTAATGTTCCCCTTGGGGAAGTCTTGGGATTTCATTACTACGTCCTCCTCATGCAAGCTGGTAAAATGAGGGTTACCCATATTCAAAGGGAGTCCTAGAAGAGACCTAGAACATGGAACACAGAATATCAGAGCCAGGAGGGAAGTTAGAACACAGAATATCAGCACTGGAAGGACTTTAGAATAGAAAACAAACAGTATCAGAATTGGAAGGGCCTTTAGGAAAATAAAAACACAAAATGGAAGAAATGGAAGAGACCTTATAATACAGATTAAATAATGTCAGAGACATACAGCTCTTGGACAATAGAATGTGTGAACTGGAAGGGACTTTAGACCAGAGAATGTCAGAGCTGAGAGGGCCCTTAGAACTTGGAATGTCAGAGCTGGGAGGGCTCTTAGAATAGGGAATGTCAGAGCTGAGAAGGGCCCTTAGAACTTAGAATGTCAGAGCTGGGAGGGCTCTTAGAATAGGGAATGTCAGAGCTGAGAAGGGCCCTTAGAACTTAGAATGTCAGAGCTGGGAGGGCTCTTAGAATAGGGAATGTCAGAGCTGAGAAGGGCCCTTAGAACTTGGAATGTTAGAGCTGGGAGGGCTCTTAGAATAGGGAATGTCAGAGCTGAGAAGGGCCCTTAGAACTTGGAATGTCAGAGCTGAGAAGGGCTCTTAGAATAGGGAATGTCAGAGCTGAGAAGGGCTCTTAGAATTGGGAATGTCAGAGCTGGCAGGGCCCTTAGAACTTGGAATGTCAGAGCTGGGAGGGCCCTTAGACCAAGGAATGTCAGAGCTGGGAAGGACCTTAGAGGAGAAAACATAGAACCCTCCTTGTCACCACTCAAACTATCTTTTCCCTAGTTTGTCCCATCATCTCATTCCTGAACTATTCCAATAACTCTTCCTCTCTTGTCTTCCTCTCTCTAGTGTCTTCCCTCTCTAGAGAATCCCACCCAGATAAGCTTCCTAATACACAGATGTGATCATGTTACTCCCTTGTTCAAAACCCCCTGGTGGCTGCCTATTACCTATAAATTTGATACCAGCCTGTCTGCCTCCTAAGTCCCTCACCATGGGGCTCCCATCTCCTTTTCTAGGCTTCTTTTACTTGACCTACTTCCAGTACTGTATGTTGCCAATAACCTGGAATCTGAGGAATTCCTTCAACTCTACATGTTGTCTCTTGCAAGCCATCCCCCAGGACTGGATTATGCTTCCCTCTCTTTACCTTTTAAAACCTGTCTCTGCCTTCAGGACTCAGAAAAGATACCCCCTCCCCTGAGAGCCCCACCCTCATCTCTACAGATGAACAGAATCTCTCCCTAAAAGACTTTGCCTTTAAAAAAAAGTGTTATTGATGGATGTTATTTTTCCTATTTCAATCACTGTCATTTTTCAGCAACTTCCTCTCTACTGCAATTAAAGCCCCCTGTGTACCAAATAAATGCAATAAATTGTTGTTCAGTCATGTCCGACCCTTCATGGCCTCATTTGGGGTTTTGTTGCCAGTGATACTGGAGTGATTTGCCATTTCCTTTTTTTTTTTCCCCATTTCCTTCTTTAGCTCATTTTACAGATGAGGAAACTGAGGCAAACAGGGTGAAGTGACTTGCCTAGGGTCATACAGCTAGGAAGTGTCTGAGCCTAGATTTGAACTCAGGTCTTCCCGATTCCAAGCCCAACACTCTAGCCACCACACCACCTAGATGCCCAAGTAGACTAAAGTAAGCAAAGCAAATGAACACACTCACTATGTCTGAAAATGTATGGTTCATTCCACATACATAGTCCACCACCTCTCTGCTGAGAATCAGAAAGCCTACTTCACCAATCTGAGGTCATGAATTGACCATTGCATTGATAAGAGTTCCAAAATCTTTCATTGTTTCCCTTCTCTTTTCAATGTTTTCTCTTCTTTTCTTTTCTTTCTTTTTTTTTTTTTTTGCAGGGCAATGGGGGTTAAGTGACTTACCCAGGGTCACACAGCTAGTAAGTGTCAAGTGTCTGAGGCTGGATTTGAACTCAGGAACTCCTGAATCCAGGGCTGGTGCTTTATCCACTGTGCCACCTAGCTGCCCTTTCAATGTTTTCTTCTAACCTTTCCCCCAATATTTTCCACTTATCTGGGACTCATTTTAGTGAGCAACATGATTTTCATGGTTTTACTTACATTGCTCTGTGCCAATTGCCTTCTCAAATTTCTCTGAATTCTTCATATTCATCATTGCTTAAAGGGCAATAATCACAGAATCAGAAAACATCTAAGTCCGGAGAGAAGTTATTTTCCTATTGTAATTAATTATTAACTAGGATCCAGGTGTTTTTTTCTCTCCCTTATTTCCTCATTTAGGACCTAGCCCCTGTAAGTTGGTCAGTCTCAGAAGGATGTAACTGATGGATGAGATTGCCCTAATCCTTGGAAACATGCTCCTCCATCTTGGACAGGACCCCAGCCAACTATGAGACCTTAATCCTGTTTAAGCAGTATAAGCAGAATCAATCTACATGAATTTTTGCACCAAAGAAATGAACCTAGGCCCTTGCATCCCTCTAATGGAACTCATGAAGAAGAAGACCAGCCAGAGTGGTCTGGGTAGAGATGAATCCCCTTGTCCAGCTTGCTGAAGGCAGCTGAATCTTGTGATCAAGCTGAGTTCTCAGCAGGAGGAGCTGAAGACTTTTAGCCTACCCCCTCATCAATTGTTCACCAATCAGGGCTGATTTCTCCTATCAGGGACACCCCCTTTTTCAAAAATATATTAAGGCTTCCAGTCTCTTCATGTCTTTGTCTTTGGTTACTGAGAGAGACCATCAACTTATTGGTTATTAGCTAGCCTAATTAATAAATTGATTATTAATTACCCAGAAACTCTGTCTCTTGGATTTTTCATTCATCACAGAGCCCTACTATGTTCCTGGGAATATAAGGGGAAAAAAATGAAACAATCCCTGTACTCAAAGAATTTGTATTCTATTTTTTAAAATTAAATTTAATTTTTTTGCAGGGTAATGGGGGTTAAGTGACTTGCCCAGGGTCACACAGCTAGTAAGTGTCAAGTGTCTGAGGCTGGATTTGAATTCAGGTCCTCCTGACTCCAGGGCGGGTGCTCTATCCACTGCACCACCTAGCTGCCCCAGAATTTGTATTCTAAAGGAGGAAACAAATAAACATAAGTATGTACAAAGTAAATAAAAGGTAATTTGGTTGGGGAGGTATCATTTCATGACATTCATAGACTCCATTATGGTCATCCATGCTCCAGTTGATACTCTCTTTGGGTTTATTGCTACTGCAAAAAGTACTGTTACAAGTATTTTTGAATATACATTTGACTCTCTATATCTTGACTATAGATTAGGAGTTAGAAAGTCACTTGCATGTGGGTGACTTATCTAATATTCCTCAGGCTTCAATCACCTTTGGGATTCTGATCTTGGAAGAATCAGGAAGCCAGGATTAGAGAAGCTGGTCTTTGTGTGAGAAAATAATTATTAATAATGGATTTCTTGGGACCCAGAGATCATTCCTTTCTCCCCCCTCTCCCCCCACCCCACTCCAGAAAGTCCAGTTCTTGAAGAACTTCAGCAAATCTTGTCTAGGACAAACCCAAGGGAACAAAAGAAATAGAGATTGATTCTTTTGTCTAGCTTGGTGAACTGATAGGATCAAATCACATCCAGACTTTGCCTTAAGGAACTTGAGTGAGAGCTTTCCCTGATGTCATCTGTAGAGTTAATTTTAATTTGGATCACCCTCAAGTCATGTCAACCAATGGAATTGAATGATGCTAACCAATTAGCTTTGATCAATGTATAATGACGTGCCTCTATCAAAAGAGGATAAAAATTGGAAGAAGCCATGATCTCTCTCTCTCTCTCTCTCTCTCTCTCTCTCTCTCTCTTGGCTTTCTCTCTTGGCACTCTCCCTCTTAGTACAGGGTAGGTCTTCTGAACTTTCCTTGAGATGCATGGGTCTTCTGGGGCTTTTCTCCTGCTTGTACTAATTGACACATGGTCTATTATTTTCTGGTATATATATATAATACTGATTAATAATACATGCTTACTGTCAAAATTGGTACAGTAGCAATTAATTTTTTTTGTCAATCAATAGACATTTATTAAGTAACTACTATGTTCCACACACTCTAGAAGGTTCTAGGGAATATAAAGACACAGGATGAAAACAATCCTTGCTTTCAGTCAAGAGCCAGTTTCACATAAAGTCATAATTTTCTAGACTTTTCACAGATTTATCAGAGTGCCAAACCCAATTTCCATATAGCAGGGTTTTTTAACCTTGGGGTTCTATGGACTTTTAAAATAATATTTAAAAAAATATTATGAGGAGTTTATTTCCATATAATTGGTTTCCTTTGTAATCTTTTGTATTATATATTGTGCATTTTAAAATATCATTTTTAAGAGAAGAAGTCCATACTTTCCAATAGACTTCCTAAGGGGTTCATGAGAAAAAAAAGTTAAGAATCTCTGCCATAAGAATTGTGGCAAATCAATACACCCTTCCTCTACAGAACAAGAAATTCAGTTCTATTCCATGCAGCAAGGATTTACAGAACCCCCATCCTCCAGCCTTGGTGCTTGCTTAGTCAGTAGCAATTAATTAAAAAAAATTTTAAAAACCTACAGTTTTAGCTTAGATTAAAAAATTGATCATCCTTCTTGTTCTGAAGGCCTAGAATGTATTCATAAGGTATTATTGTTTGTCCTTTGCTTTTGAAGAGGACCAATGACATCATGAGTGATGTCTTGACTCATGAATGAATTGGATTTAAATGAGGTAGAGCTACTCAGAGTTGTCAGCCTTACTTTCTCTTCCAGAGTCATCTAAGTCTGGTGGTGAGACAAATGTCAGGATGACCGGTGATGCCCCAGGATGCAGTGGGCAACCTTGGGGTCTTTTGATGTCTGACCAAGCTCTAAGTCCCTCAGAGCACCTGCTTCAGCCGCCTTCATGGCCATTGGAATAAGTCATTCTCATCTGTCCATTCCACTGGGAAAAGTCTTACCATTCTTGTGGGTGGACATCCCCCTAATTCTCTGATGGGTTTGAGGTCTATTGGTTACCCTTCACCTGGTTTAGCCTGTCTGCTGAGATGGCTTACCAGGGTGTGGTTGCTTCTTGGAGCCACAGGTGAGAGAATTTAAAAAATCTGATGAACCAAGAATTTCAAGTTGCCTTTGTCACAAGTGAATTCCACATTCATACCTTTCTTCCATTGTTCTATAAATTCTGTATGTATTGGTGGAAGAATATGCTTTAGGTTTATGGGGAGAATATTTTATAGGTACTATTTTACTAATTTTAGTTTTAGTAAATGCTTTTATTAAGACCTAATTGTGGGGCAGCTAGGTGGCGCAGTGGATAAAGCACCGGCCCTGGATTCAGGAGTACCCGAGTTCAAATCCGTCCTCAGACACTTGACACATACTAGCTGTGTGGCCCTGGGCAAGTCACTTAACCCCCATTGCCCTGCAAAAAAAAAGACCTAATTGTGTCTATTGCCTGATTGTTCACAGGAAGGATGCTGATGGGGGCTTACGAGCTACAGTGGAGGGAGTCACTGCCCATGGAGTATCCTAGAACCCTAGAGTAACCATTGTTCTGGGATTCATTCTATGAGTCTTGAGTGCAAGTTAGAGGAAGTACTTTAGAGGGAGTGCTAAACAAGCAAGGAGGAAGAGGGAGGAAGTAGAGGCCATCCAAAGTAGGAGGTGAAACTACAGAGACATGGACAGCAAATATCTGGGGTCTGGCTTGTTGCAAGCAGCTATGATGATTCCTGAGCTGAGGTGTTAAAAATGATTGAAGCATCAACTATATCCTGGGTGAAACTGCTTTGTTTATTCAGCTTGGGTTGAGGAGAGAGGCCAATCATACTCTTCTCCTCCCTCACCTTTCCCCTTATTCCCAGGGGAGAAAAGTTGAATGTTCTAGTGGATTATTTACTCATTTGAGATACCCTGCTTCCATCTGGCTTTGGGAAGCATTTGTATTTATTCTCTGTGTTTACTCTTCCCCCCACCCCCATTCCTACCTAAACTGGTAAAATGTGAAAACTGTTGATCAACAGAAATCCTTTTAAAAAATTTTAGCCATGGACTTCAACATTTAAAAAATATTTTAAAAAATTTTCAGATCCAGGTTTTCTTTCTTCCTCCACCCTTTGAGAAGGCAGCAAATATAACACCCCTTATACACATAAAATCATGCAAAACATTTCTGCATTAGCAATGTTCTGGAAAAATAAAGGAAAAATGCTACAGTCTACAATATGAGACCATCAGTTCTCTATCTGTAGGTGGGTAGCATTTTTCATCATGAGTCCTTTGGTGGATCACCATATTGATCAGAGTTACTAAGTCTTTCACAATTGATTATCTTTATAATATTGCTGTTATTGTGTAAATTGTTCCCCTGCTTCTACTCAATTCCCTTTTCATCAGTTCATATAAGTCTCTCCGGGTTTTTCTGAAACCATCCCCTTAATAATTTCTTATGGCACAATTACATTTCATTAATTCATATACCATATTTTATTCACTCAAGTATCCCCTCAGTTTCCAATTTTGCCATCACAAAAAAGAGCTGCTATAAATATTTTTGTACACATTGTTACTTTTCTTTTTCCTTTGATCTTGCTGGGGATAGATCTAGTAATGGTAATCCTAGGTCAACAATTTTAATAGCTTTTTGGGTGTAGTTCCAAATTGTTCTCTAGAAAGGTTGGATTAGTTCACAGATCCACCAACAGTACATTAATGTACCTGTTTTCCCATGTCCCCTTCAGCATTTGTCAATCTGAAGGGTGTGGTATGATAACTCAGAGTTATTTTAATTTGTATTTCTGTAATTATTACTGGTTTAGAGCATTTTTCCATGATTATTAGTTGCTTTGCTTTCTTCATCTGAAAACTGCCTGTCCATATCCTTCAACCATTTATCAACTGTGGAATGCCTCTTATTTTTATATGTTTGGCTCAGTACCCTAGAGATTTGAGAAATGAACTCTTTTTTTTTTTTTGTAGGGCAATGAGGGTTAAGTGACTTGCCCAGGGTCACACAGCTAGTAAGTGTCAAGTGTCTGAGGCCGGATTTGAACTCAGGTACTCCTGAATCCAGGGCCAGTGCTTTACCACTGTGCTATCTAGCTGCCCCCGAAATGAACTCTTTATGAGAGAAATTTGTTTTACCCCCCTCCTCATTTCATACTTTTCTTCTAATTTTGGCTGTATTGATTTTGTTTGTGTAAAAACGGTATCCTTTACACCAAAGGTGTCAAATTTCACAAAACTCCTGAGTGCAGCTTGAACCAGATTAAAATTATTTAATTGGGAAATGTTTAACAAAATAAAAATATAATACAACATAGATAATGTTAATTTGTAGTTTTCTAAGTGACTATGCTGCCTACTACTTTATACCATGCTACCATTCTTTATGGACAAGACATGGAAGGAACCAATGATACGGGCAAATTTTAGACTTAATATTTGGCTACATATGTAACTTCTCTAGTTTTATCTCTAGTATTATAGGTTAGCCTATGTCAGAGGTCAGATTGTCCTGGTAGGTGACCTGATTATAATTTTATTCCTGTAGAAATCAAAGCTATCTATTGCCATATGAAAAAATGCTCTAAATCACTATTGATTAGAGAAATGCAAATTAAAACAACTCTGAGGTACCACCTCACACCTATCAGATTGGCTAATATGGCAGAAAAGGAAAATAATAAATGTTGGAGAAGCTGTGGAAACATTGGAACACTAATGCATTGTTGGTAGAGCTGTGAACTGATCCAACCCTTCTGGAGAGCAATTTGGAACTATGCCCAAAGGGCTACAAAGCTGACCCAGCAATACCACTATTAGGTCTTTTCCCCAAAGAGATCATAAAAAAGGGAAAAGGACCCACATGTACAAAAATATTTAGAGCTGCTCTTTTTGTGGTGGCAAGGAATTAGAGGGGCTGCCCATCAATTGGGGAATGGCTGAACAAGTTGTGGTATATGAATGTAATGGAAAACTAATGTGCTGTAAGAAATGAAGAGCAGGCAGATTTCAGAGAAACCTGGAAGAACTTACATGAACTGATTCTGAGTGAGATGAGCAGAACCAGGAGAACATTGTACACAGTATCAACAATATTGTGTGTTGATCAACTGTGACAAACTTGACTCTTCTCAGCAATACAATGGTCCAAGATAGTTCCAAAGGACTCATGATGAAAAATGCTCTCCAAATCCAGAAAAAAAGAACTGTGGAATCTAGATGCAGATGGAACCATACTATTTCTACTTTTTTTGTGTGTTTCTTTTTTGAGGTTTTCCCCTTTTGGTCTGATTCTTCTTTCACAGCATGACTAATACAGAAATACGTTTAATGTGATTGTACATATGTAGCCTATATCAGATTGCTTGCTGTCTTGGGGAGGGGGGAGGGAAGGGAGGGAGGGAGAAAAATTTAAAACTAGAAATCTTATAAAAACAAATGTTGAAAACTATCTTTACATGTAACTAGAAAACAATAAAATACTTTTACGATTAAAAAATTCTTATTCCTGTACCTGAACTGGTTGTTGGTTTTGGCTCCTCCATTCTCCTCCTCCTCCTCTTCCTCCTTCTCACCACCACCACCACCACTGTAGCCTAGGCTTTATCCTTAAACATGAACTTGTTGGCAGGCTAGGCTGGTTGTTAGCACATCTAGGCTGCATGAATTCTTTCTGTCCCTTATGGTTAAAGACAGCCAGACAAAATTCCATGTAGAAAAGAGGCTGCTTCTGGCTTTTGCCCTTCTCCCTATCTGAATTGGGATTCTCCTGAGGCAAGTCTGAGGCATGATTGTTGGGTGCCCTCATTTTCTTAGCCAGCATCGGGTTCTGACAGTCTTTATACAGCAGGCGAGTGGTCTCTTATGCAGATTCTTCTGAGCTGAATGTACATTGTCCTTCCCTCCTGCTCATTAGAGAGTCCAATGAACTCTCATATATGCACTAGGTAGTTGAGTGTGGTCAGTTGTCTTTAGAGGCCCCCACCTCACCTGAGGCTATTCTGCAAACAGACAAGTTTCTCAGCAACTTGGCATGGACTAGCTTTCCATCCCAAAGTGCTGACATATGGGTCCCTTGGTTATCAAGGTTTCCTGGTAGAACTATGCTGTCTTGATGGATACCTACAACTGAGGACACCTTATTTTGGCAGTCACGGCCAGTTGATAGTCTTCCCTCAGCCTCTTACGGAGCTGAGACATGTACCCTTTATAAGTATTTGCTTTTTTCTCCATCTTTTAGGACTCCAAAGCAGAAATCAATAGGAAGGCATGGTTCTTGGTCAAATATTAGCAAGAACAGAATAAGCCTGTGCTAGCATTCCTGGCAGAGTGCTGTGCACATTCTAGAAAAGCCACATCTTGACTCCACCATGATTTTTATTCTGGTTTTATTGTTCCCAACGTGCAACTAAAACATATAGCTTGTGGGTCTCCTTGGAGAGAGCAAAGTGTAGCTCTAGACTTTTTTGACACCTGGTAATGTTGGTGTTTATTTGGGTAGGTTGTTCCAAAAGTGTCTGCCTTGGTCAGAATAGGTCCTGGTAGAGGGAAGAAATACATTGGCAAATAATTCTACCGGTCTTTAGCAAGTATGGAGGCTTTCTTGTTCCTGGTTGGGTGTGCCTATTGGTTGGTTGGTTGTTGTCCTTCATTCTCAAAGAGGATCAAAATGACATCACTATGGGGCAGCTAGGTGGGCTGAAGTGGATAAAACACCGGCCCTGGCTTCAGGAGTTCCTGAGTTCAAATTCAGCCTCAGACACTTGACACTTACTAGCTGTGTGACCCTGGGCAAGTCACAAGCCCCATTGCCCAGCAAAAAAAAAAAAAAAATTAAAATGACATCACGTCAAGTTATAGTGTGTTTTACTGGCTGATGAGACCAATACAAACTCAATTCTGCTTTGCTCATAGAGCACAGCACCTACCCTGATGAGGGCACGCTATGTTGGACAATCCTGTGCCAATGTCTCCTATGTCATGCAATCAGTTCCAAAGTTCTTTTTTTTTTGCAGGGCAATGAGGGTTAAGTGACTTGCCTAGGGTCACACAGCTAGTAAGTGTCAAGTGTCTGAGGTCAGATTTGAACTCAGGTACTCCTGAATCCAGGGCTAGTGCTTTATCCACTGAGTCACCTAGCTGCCCCAATTCCAAAGTTCTTAAGAGACACCTTGAGAATGTCCTTATATTGCTTGTTCTGACCACCATGTTCATACCTGGTGAAATGATCAGACCACAAACATAAGGCTTATATTCCTACTTTCTCCTTTCAGAGGTAAGAAGCCAAGACCAAACAAATTCTCTAATACTGATATTCTCCTGTGGAGCCTAAAATTCTAACTGTGATGTTTAAAATCTAATGAGTGGTCCCCTTAAATTAGAAGCTTTAGCACCAGTCTTTGGGCATTAAGCATTTATTAAAGTACATTAGGGGTTAGCAAAGAGAGAGAGGAAAAATAGCCTTCATCTAGCTATCTAAGAGAGAGAGAGAGAGAGTGTCCCTGCCACCAACAGCCAGTTCCTGAATGAAAAGACCTAGATCTTTCGCCATTTCTCCCAGAAATCCCCTGTAAAACAGGAAGCAAGGCCGTCCTCACACACACAGCTCCAAGCTAATTGGCTGATAGCATTGATAGACAAGACTTACAGGTGTTAGACATAACTTCCAGATGCCAATCCAACCTTCAAAAGCTCAGAAAGTTCACCTCATGCTTTCTCCTCAGGGCAGAGCTGCCCATTGTCTTTCTCAGCAGGTTGGTGGCACTCTGATTCTCACACTCCAAATAGGAAGCATGAATTGGTAATTCTATTCTTTGAATGTATCAAGCACAAATCTCACACTACTTAGTGATAACTGCTACCATCTTGGGCTAATACAATCTCTTTCTCATTAGTTCCAGGTTTTTCTTGAATCAGATATACAAAACATTCATCTAGTTCTTTTGTGGCCATAGAGTGATATGCCATGGGGAGTATTCAATACTTCTTGGTACAATGGATAGGGTATGTGGGCGCACTGTCCTATGGCACAACTCTGGGTTTTGCCTTAGTTTCAAGTATAAAGTACATTATTGCCTCAATAGCCCTTAGCTATGGATGTTGGAGATGGGTGTCTACTGAATCGAATGAAAATCCCTCAGCTTTTACTTCCTCAAGGGGAGTAGTCCTGATCCTAGGTGAACACAGATGTACTTGATGGATAAATCTGTCTTCCAATTCCAAGGAAAGAGGGCAGAGGTAGCATCAGTATGTTGTCAGGAGAGCAAGCAAGGACAAGCACCAGGGAGCAGACAAGAGAGGATGCTGGTAGGATGTGGCCTCAGGGTGACTGGTATAATCTGAGAAGCCAGAGAAATGGCCTCTGCCACAAGTTGCATATGGGGTAAGGAACAAGGGCATGCTGGTCAATGGTTTTTTGTTTTTTTTTTTAGTGAGGAAACTGGGGTTAAGTGACTTGCCCAGGGTCACACAGCTAGTAAGTGTTAAGTGTCTGAGGCCAGATTTGAACTCAGGAACTCCTGACTCCAGGGCCGGTGCTCTATCCACTGCGTCACCTAGCTGCCCCACTGGTCAATGTTTAACAAATCAGTCATCTAAAAAACTGGACACACTTGGAAGTTTAGTCTGCATTATTAAGTTTTTCTTCATCATTTTAAGTCTCAACAATCAACAAAACTATGTTTGCCAATTTCCTAGGTCTAAATGCTCATGGAAAATTTAACCATCCCCTTCTTCCAAATGAGTCCAAGATGGCTCCATTGCACCCCTAGGGAGTGCTAGAGGACGAGAGGTATATATACAAAAGAAAAGAGCAGCTGGTGCTAGTGGAGGCAGCAATGACAAGTGGCAGGCTGCATGATGACCAGAAACCTTGCTGTGGACATGGAAACAGAGCTGTAGGGTTAGGCTAAGGTCGACACCTCTGGTCTTCCCGCTTTTGAAGGTTTCACAGTGGATGGAGTGCTTGACTTGTAGTCAGGAGGACCTGAATTCAAATATGGCCCTAGACACTTGTTAGCTGTGTGATCTTGACTTAACTTCTGTCTGCCTCAGTTTCCTCATTTGTAAAATGGGGCTAATAATGACACAGTAGGGTTCTGAGGATGAAATGGCTATATATGTGTATATACATATACATACACATACACACATATGTATGTATATATACATATATACACACACTTTTTAAACTTGAAAGATATATACACACACACATATATACATATATACACATACACACACACACACACACACACACACACACACACATATATATATACTTCTTTTTTTAACCTGGAAGATAGGTGCTATTTAAATGCTTATTCACTTCCCCCATGAAGTGTGTATTTACCTTTTTTCCAATCTCTGGAGTTTGTTTACCCTTTTTTTTTGTATATTTGTATATTTTTTGTATATTTTGTATATATTTTTTGTATATTTATTTTTTTCTAAGATAAAGGGGGTTAACCATTATATTACTGATCTGTCTGTCCTTGCACAAATTCATCTCAGAAAAGGCAATGTGGGCATAGGGAGGATGCCCAGAAGGAAGTCTTTTGTGAAACTAGCATTTGGTGGGAAGGGGCCAAGGTGGCAGTTGTAGGATTGGAGCAACCTTCTTCTCTCCCCTCTAGGAGATTTTGGCCAGGGAAGCATTTTGATGCTGAACCTATCTACCCTAAGAGTAGCAATATTGTCAGGGAGTGACAAGGAGAAGAGATAGCCATAATTCTAGTTCAACACTTTTCTTTCAGAGATTGGAGAAGAGGGAAGCCAGTCTTGTGGTCTCATCTCACACTTCCCCCAAGGTAATCCATCACTTTGTCCCTTGGTGAGGGGCAGGTAAGATTCCAGAGATGCCTATCTATACTTCTTAGCATTGTATTTAGACAGCTCATATCGGCATAGCTATAATTTCCATGGGTAGTGCACATATATCATAGCCTAGGTGTCCTCAGATTAAAATGGCAGCAAGCTTCAGCTCCCCAGGACCCTTGGGCAAAAGAGGCACCACCTCCCATCACCCTACTCCCCCAGCTCACAGACTTTTCTTCTATTTGTTTTACTTAACTGGATTTTCTCACACTGGATTAAAAAAAAAAGGGGGAAAGAAGGACCAGGCATATGAATATGTAACCCAGGCTGGTCTTTTGAGTGTGCCCATTTTGGCTAACATGGAATCCACTTTGTTCTAAGTCACATGGGAAGAGGTCACTCTTTTGATTGACTGCTTGCATCTTTAAAGTTGCTGAGGTTGAATGGGCTGCTCTCTCTTCTACCACTTTTTCAGCTGGGCTCTGCTGAGAGCCACTCACCTCTTTTACCCCAACAATGAATGGGCTGGAGAATGTTTGTTTCTATTCTGGTGCTGGAGGTTAATGGGAGTCACAGACAAAAGGCCAGCCTGGTTTACACATATGTACTCCTGAAAACTTCTTAAAAATAGCTAACGTCTCTCTCTGGCTCTGGATATCACCTTAGCTTAAACTCAGGAGAACATCTCTTGTGTCTATGGGGCTGTGTTCCTCTTTCTCACTCTCAAACCTTGCCTTCATGAGCTTGGACACAAACTACAGCAAAAGAAAACAGGAGGGGGGCAGCTAGGTGGCGCAGTGGATAGAGCACCAGCCCTGGAGTCAGGAGTACCTGAGTTCAAATCCGGCCTCAGACACTTACTTACTTGTGAGCCTGGGCAAGTCATTTAACCCCAATTGCCTCACTAAAAAAAAAAAAAAAGAAAAAGAAACCAGGAGGGGCAGTTAGGTGGTGCAGTGGATAGAGCACCTCCTCTGGAGTCAGGAGGACCTGAGTTCAGATCCAGCCTCAGACACTTACTTGTGAGCCTGGGCAAATCACTTAATCCCAATTACCTTAGAGACACACGAACACACATGTGCAAAAATAGCTCCTGCCTTCAGGGATCTTACATTTATTGGAAGGGAAAACATGATCCTAAATTTATACAAAGGGTTGGGGTTTTTATTGGGGTGGGGGTGGGAAAAGCATTAGCAGTTGGAGGAATTGATGTAGGCTTCATATCATCCATTGATGACTTCGATGCTCATAGTTAATGTTGTGAGGATCCTCTGGAGAGAGAAAAGATATTGAGACCCAGCAGTTCTGAAGTTCTGAGATGCCTTGGCCATATATATATTTCCTACCTACGTCCCTCACTACCATTGCTTTTAAATTTGTTCCCATTCTATCTCCACTCTTGAACTTTTGGCATATTTGTGGGAGATTTTTCACCCAGTGTTGGGGAAAATACTTAAAACCACCATCTTGTTATACCATTTGAGTAAATGCCTTCACTAAGTATCTGAGTCTACTGGTTGATTGTTAAGAGGAAACACTGGTGGGGGCTGATGAACTAGTGGTTAGAGGCCTGATGCCCATAGGGTTATTCCTATAATGTTGAAAGTAACAGGAGCCACTCCTTTGGGAACCCAAAGTCAGTGCCAGTGTAAGTTGGGTGAGTGCGCCCTAAAGAGGGTCATTATACATGTGCAAGTAAACTATTATAAGTCAATGTGAAAGGTGATTGGGCACTGAACTAGAGTGGTGGCTTTGTGAATGGAGAAAGGAGGGGACATATATGAAAGATGTGTGGAGGTAGAATTCATTGACTTGAAGGACCTTAGAACATAGAATGTCAGAGCTGAAAGGGCCCTTAGAACAAACACAGAAGACAGAATTCTTGTGTCCAGGAGCTAGTTCAAATATTCCTTGAACAGGATGATGGGACCTAGAATAGAGAACAAATAATGTCAGAATTAGAACGTCTTTATTTTTTTAAAGTTAGGTTAATTTTTTTCAACAAACAAATATCTGTTTTCTCTCTGTTTCACCTCACAACTAGTAAGTGTCTTGAGGCTGGATTTGTACACAGGAAGATGAGTGGGACTTCTTGACTTCAGTCCTAGCCCTAGATCTATCCACTGTGTCACTTACCTGCTCATAGTGTTAATAACAAGCATTTTCTATAGCATTTTAAGGTTGGCAAAGAGTTTTACATAAGTTATCTAATTAGCTCCTCATAACAAGCCTATGACATAGGAGCCATTATTACTCTATTTTACAAATGAGGAAACTGAGGCAAAGAGTGGCTAGCAGAGTCTCACAGCTGGTTAGTGTCTGAGGCAGGATTTGAACTAATGTCTTCCTGACTCCAAGTCCAACATTCAATCAGCTGTGCCACCTCACTGCCCATTCACAGCATTTCTGTGTGGCTATAACATTTTCCTCAATTATAGTGCGAGAAACTTGCACACAAAGCACCGATATAAAAAAATCTTATTAGCTAAATCATAAATATGAAAACAGAACTCATCACTACTGATCCAATAACACCAACGTGCACACTACCGCCCCCCCCATCACCCAAATGAAAAACATCCCATTTCTCTCTTAGCCAGTTTTGTCACTCTATGCATTTTGTACATTGAGAACATACTTTAAATGTCAGTTTAAGGGTGTGGCACCATCCATTTCTATCCAGAACACAACTTAACTGTGCCTTCCATAATTATGATCCTCATTTAATTTATCCTGCCCAAGATGAACATGAGTTTTAAATTACTCGATTTTGGCAATTACCCCGTGATTTAAGATATTTTTCTCCAAACCACAAGGATATTAGCATTTCTGCAAAGCTTGAAAAACATTAGACATTTCAGAACTAATTACAGCTGCCCGGGGAGGAAACAAGCATTTCTTTAGCTCTGTTGGCAAGATAATCTCTTTCTAGCTTGCTCTTCTCGTGTCTCAATGAGGTCTAAAATGTCTTTAAACTCGGATTAAAATTGCTGCAGTCTGGGCCTCAGATCTGACACAAAATGAATACAGGTCTTTGTTCAGATGAGGAGCTTCTAGTTCTGTCTTGCTGCTGTTGGGGAATCAAAAGTCAGAGACACCATCTTTAGGAGATTTAGCATTAATATTTGCCTTAAGCATAATACTTAAAATTTTCCTACTTTTAAGAACATCCTTATATATTTCTCATTGAACTCCTAGACTATAGTGTGGCTTCTCTCATGTTCTCTCTCTCTTTCTGACTCTCTGTCTGTCTGTCTGGCTCTCTCTGTCTGTCTGTCTGGTTCTCTTTGTCTCTGTGTCTGTATCTCTTTTTTATTTTTTAAAATTTTTGAAAAAATTAAAAAACATTTTTTTGTCTCTGTTTCTCTGTCTTTCCTTGCTCTCTTTGTCTCTGTTTCTCTGATTCATTGTTTCTGTCTCTACTCTGTCCACCTTTCTCTTCCTCCCTCTCCCTTCTTTCTCCCTTTCTTTATCTCTCTCCCCACATACATCATTTCCCAATCACCTTTCTTAAGAACCGGCAAATGCTTGATGCCTTCTAATCTTTTCTGTCTGATTCCTTTTAGGTGATATTACTTTGTAAATGCTGCCACTCATTCAGGGAAGCCCATTGTGGCTAGCTGAACTAATTTCTTCCTCGAAAAATGAAGTATCTTTTCCTTGAAAGTATTTTGCTTGGCTTTCTCCTTTAGTCAATGTTGGTTTTTCTTCCTTTCCAAGAGGACCAATGACAGAATTGCGTTTAAGTGAGGCAGAGTTGCACAAAATCCTCACCTTCCCTCTCTCTTCCAGAGTCATTGAAGTCCAGTGGCAAGACAAAAGTCAGGATGACTGGGGATGGCCCGGGGTACAGTGGCTGAAGTTGATGTCTTTGCTGCCTGACCAATCTCTAAGCCCTTCATCCACTTTCACGACTTTTGGAACCAATTGTTCTCATCTGTCCATTCCACTGGGGAAAGTATTTACATGCTTGGGGTCGACATCCTCCTAACTCACCTGTGAGTTACCCTCAGCCTGGTTTAGCCCATCTACTGAGACGGTTTGACCAGGTGGTGGCCACTGCACATTCCACAGCTTCTTGGAGCCATTTATTTATTTTTTAAAATTAAAAAAAAATTTTTTTTGGACAGGGCAATGAGGTGACTTGCCCAGGGTCACACAGCTAGTTAAATGTCAAGTGTCTGAGGCTGGATTTGAACTCAGGTCCTCCTGAATCCAAGGCCAGTGCTTTATCCACTAGCTACCCCCTGGAGCCATTTATTAAGTACTTAATGTCTCAGGTGTGGTACCTAGGTGGTGCAGTGGATAGAACACTGGACCTGGAGTCAGGAAGACCTGAGTTAAAATCCGGCCTCAGACACTTCCTAGCTGGGTGACCCCGGGCAAGACACTTAACCCTATTTGCCGCAGTTTCCTCATTTGTAAAATGAGCTGGAGAAGGAAATGGCAAACCACTCCAGTATCTTTGCCAAGAAAAGCCCAGATGGTAGAGCTGGTCATGATAGAACAACAGCAACAAATGTCCCAGGTACTGGGCTAAGTGCTGAGTATACAAAGAAAAGCACAGAAGAGGTCTTGCCCTCCCCAAACTCACAATTTCGGGAGGCAACATGGAAACAAACAAGCTACAGATAGGATAAACAGGAAATAATCAACAAAGGGGAGGAACTAGTATGAAGAGAGATGAGGAAAGGCTTCCTATAGAAGGTGGGATTTTAGGGGGCCATGCAGGAAGTCAGGAGCAGCAGAGGTGAGGGAGGAAAGCATTTCAACACATGGGACAGCCCCTGAAAACACCCAGAGATGGAGATGGGGATGGCGGCGTCTTGTTTGAGGAAGAGCCAGGAGGCCAGCAGTGTTGGATCGCAGGCAGCAGGGAGTGAGGTGTGGGAACACCAGAAAGGTGGGTGGAGGGTGGGGTGTGGCTAGGTTATGAAGGGCTTTGAATGCCAGGCAGAGGAGTTTGGTTTTGATAGGGACCTGCTCAGGGTAATGGCAGAATCCAGGGAGAGAAGAGAGTGTGATGTTACAAAGGTGAGATCCACAAGCCTTGGCTTTGGATTGGATGTGGAGGGGAGTGTGGGTGAGAGGGAATGAAGAGTAGAGGATGACACCTAGGGTATGAGACTGGGGGACTGGGAGGATGGTGGTGTCCTCAACAGTATTGGAAAGTGAGTAGAGGGGCAGCTAGATGGCGCAGTGGATAAAGCACCGGTCCTGGATTCAGGAGGACCTGAGTTCAAATCCAGGCTTAGACACTTGACACTTACTAGCTGTGTGACCCTGGGCAAGTCACTTAACCCCCATTGCCCTGCAAAAGCAAAACAAAACAAAACAAAAAAAGTGAGTAGAACATCAGACCTTTGACAAAGGAATATTTACTTCCAAAGGTATAATCACAAATATATAAACACACTCTCCTCTAACAAGGTGGGAGGCATAATTCTCCCCCCCTCAACCAGCCCCACTTCGCCCCCCCCCCCCCCCCCGTTGAGTCCCAGGACCCTTGGGTTCTCAGGGTTCCCATTCCAGGCTGGCTGGCAGCACCTATGATCCTGGCTCCAAGGTCACTGTGACTTGGCCCTTGTGGGGATTATCTTGGGGACCTGAAACTGAGGACAAGCAACAGAGAACAGACACCACCCCCACCCCCTCCCAGGCCCATTTCTTAGATCTGGAGTAAAAGAGAGGTAAGCAGGGGAAGGCAAATCCCTCTCCTCTCCTCAGTCCATTGCATCAAACTGAGGAAAGAAGATAAGAGATCATGGAAGAGAGTGGTCAAAAGGATGGCAAAGAAGAGATCCACTTTTTTTTCTTTTTCTTTTTCTTTTTTTTTGTGGGGCAATCGGGGTTAAATGACCTGCCCGGGGTCACACAGCTAGTAAGTGTTAAGTGTCTGAAGCCAGATTTGAACTCAGCTCCTCTTGAATCTAGGGCCGGTGCTTTATCTACTGTGCCACCTAGCTGCCTCAAGAGATCCACTTTTAAAGACCCAGGCAGCCATCAAAGGAGGCTACCCCAACCCATGTGTTAATGGATGCAGCAGGCACCTTGTTAGAACTGGGCATGCTTGATTCCATTAGGAAGAGTGGAGGGTTTGGGGAGAAAGAGAAGTCCAGTGGCAAGTGGGGCAGCTAGGTGGCGCAATGCATAGAACACCAGACCTGAGTTCAAATCTGCCCTCAGACACTTGACACTTACTATCTGTGAGACCCTGTGGGATCCCAATTGCCTCCAACACAAAAAGAGAATGAATTCTGTTTGGGAAATGTTGCGTTTGGGCCATTTATGGGAAGACTGAGATGTCTGAAAGGCAATTGGAAATGTCTGGAGACAAGTCTGCAGAGAGAGAGGTCAGGGTTGAATTTGAGAATGATCAGCCTAGAGGTTATTGAATTACACAGGGAGAATGAGGCCATCAAGCAAAATCACTTGGAGGAAGAACGGAGACCACAGGACAGAGGCCTGTGGGACAACTGGGATAGGCAATGAAGAAGGGGGTGTGGGGGTTGTGGGAGTGTGGGTGGAGTGTGGGGTGTGGGGTGTGGGGGTGGGGGTATGGGGGGTGGGGGTGGGGCATGGGCAGAGAACAGGATAATCCACAGTATCAAAAGCTGCAGAGAGGTGGAGAAAGAAGATTGAGAAGGAACCAGTGGATTAGCCAATTAAGAGATTTTTGGTAATTTGGGAGACAGTAAATCTGGTTGACTAACAAGGGCAGAAGCCAGATTGTAGGGTCAGGAAAAGGAAGAGGAGAAAAAGGCATACCTTTTCCCTCCAGGCTGTTTTCTAGGAGTTAAAAACCCCAACTTCCTCCTCCAAGTTGAAGAGAAATGTAATAATAATAATAACAGTATTAATAATAACATAATAGCCAGCATTTACCTATCATTTTGAGGTTTGGAAAGTGCTTTACAATTATTATCTAATTTATCCTCACAATCACCCTGAGATGTAGGCACACTTATTATCTCCATTTTACAGGTGAGAAAACTGAGGCAGACAGAGCTTAAGGTGACTTGCTCAGGGCCCCTACAGCTAGTAAGTTCTTGTTGTTGTTGAGTCATTTCAGTTACTCCACACAGAGCCAGTAAGTGTCTGAGGCCATATCTGAATTCAGAACTGACTCTGGGTCCAGTTTGATCCTTGGCTACTTCCCTGAGCAGAAGCATATGTCTGTATGATTCTGGCTCAGAAAGAAAACCCCTTCCAATGATGGCCACAGCTATGACAATGACTGTGGCAAAGAAGAGACTTGTTTAGTCGTGTTCAACCCTTTGTGACTCCATTTGGGGTTTTCTTGGCAAAGATATTGGAGTGGTTTGCCCTTTCCTTCTCCAGCTAATTTTACAGATGAGGAAACTGAGGCAAGCAGGTTTAAGTGACTTGCCCAGGGTCTCACAGCTAGTGAGGCTGGATTTGAACTCATGAAGATGAGTCTTCCTGACTTCAAGCCAGGCCCTGAATCCACTGTATCACCTAGCTGCCGCTCAAGACATCCCTCTTGATGTCATTTGTTCTTTTTGCAAATGAAGGATGAGTAACTTGCCAACAACAACAGAGTTACTTTTAGAGTTAGATTCCGTGGGGATAGATAGATAGATAGACAGATGAAACATTCATTAAGTACTACCTAGTCATTGTTCTAAGCACTAGGGGATGCATTGAAAGCAAGCCAATCCCTCCTCTCAAGAAACTTATTATTATTATTTTTTTTTGGTGAAGCAATTGGGGTTAAGTGACTTGCCCAGGGCCACACAGCTAGTAAATGTCAAGTGTCTGGGTCCGGATTTGAACTCAGGTCCTCCTGAATTCAGGGCTGGTGCTTTATCCACTGCACCACTTAGCTGCCCCTAAGAAACTTACATTTTAATGGGGAAAGACAATGTATAAAGGGCAGCTAAAAAGTAGAGATGAGGGGAAAGGGGGTGAGATGGCTAGAGCAGTGAAGGAAGACAAAAAATAGTCCAGAGAATGAGTTATGCCTCAAGTGGAAAGTAGCTGGGGCCCTTCCTGAAATAGTAGTCAAGGCAGTCATTCTAACGGGTGAACAGGGCTTATTTTTATTTATTTATTTATTTTTGGCAGGGCAATTGGGGTTAAGTGACTTGCCCAGGGTCACACAGCTAGTAAGTGTTTAAGTGTCTGAGGCCGGATTTGAACTCAGGTCCTCCTGAATCCAGGGCCGGTACTCTATCCACTGCACCACCTAGCTACCCCGACAGGGCTTATTTTAAAATTCTCTCTCCCCAGGCAGGTTTTCATACTTTACCCTTGCTGTTTGTCCTTCATTTTTTTGGTTTTTGGGGGGTTTTCCTGTCCTTCATTTTTGAAGAGCACCAATGACATTATGGATGATGTCTTGACTCAAGCGTAAATTGGATTTAAGTGAGGCAGAGGTGCACGGTCATCAGCCTCACTCTCTCTTCCAGAGTCACTGAAGTCCAGTGGCAAGACAAAAGTCTTGACTGGCAATGGGTCTGCAGATGCAGTGGATAACCTTAGCATCTTCGATGACCAAACTCTAAGCACTCCACAACACCTGCTTCTGTTGCCTTCATGGCTGTTGGAACAAATTGTTCTCATCTGTCCATTCTGCAGGGGAAGCTTTCACATGCTTGGAGTAGACACCTTCCTATCTCACCTGTTGTGTAACCAGCATTGGGCAAAAAGGTGCTAAACTGGTGGGTATAAGCTAAGGACTGCCTTCTCCCTTAAGTGGAACCAGGGAATTAGCTTTCCTCCCCCAGGTTAGACCAAGGATGTTTGAGGGAGGTAGATAAAATATAAATGAAATAAAATTTGAGGGTTTACATACAAATTCTGCATTGGAACTCCTCTTGGAGATAGATGAGGGAAGGAGCAAATGCCTATCTATAGATTTTCTCCTTCTCCCCTGAAGGTGAAAATCAGTTTTCCTTGGAGGGTCACAGATTTCAGAGACAGAATTACCCGCTATGTGAGTGCTGTGTGTCTATATTTAGACAGCCCATGCAGACATATGTACCTGACACATTTATTCTTGGGAGACGTCTTCATTTACTTGTTACGTTCAATAGAATGAGAACTCCTTGGGGATAGAGACTGTTTTATATTTGCTTTTGTGCGCCCAGCACTTAGCACAGTGTCTGTCACACATGAGGTGCTTAATAAATGTGGGTTGATTGATTGTTTGGCACTTGACCAGCCACTTAGTGCCCTGGGAGATTCTCTAAGACTATAAGTTACAGATGAGTCACGGATATGAATCAGAGGAGGAGGTTCCACTTTAGCAAAGGCACACACCAGTGAAATTACAGGCATGCATCCCTTTCTCCTCCTTCCCCCAAATCCAAATACACAGGATCAGGTAGAAGTCATCAGTCTCATGGTCCAGTCCCCTTAACCCTTTGTTGCTCATCCTTCTTATAATCTCACTAGGGCAAGAAGTGCCATTGAGTGCAACCTCTCCTCATCCAGATTCCCTGGTGAAGTGGTGACTGGATCATCTCCAAGAAGCTTGTCTCTGGAGCCTCATGACTCCATGCATAATAACTTCACATTGTGTCTGCATCCTGAGGCCATTAAAGAGGGAGCTCCAGAACCCCTTTATTCTGAGCAGCCAAATGGGTACACAAGTCAGCAAGTTTTGCTTGTACCATTGAACAAGATGCTAGTGCTATCTAAGAAAAAAAGGGGCATCTCATCACCCATAATCCCCCTTCAAGAACCACTTCAAGACCATGTAGGGGTGTCCACAGATATATTCTCTGTCTTTTTTTTTTTTTTTTTGGTAAGGCAATGAAGGTTAAGTGACTTGACCAGGGTCACACAGCTAGTAAGTGCAAGTGTCTAAGGTCAGATTTTAACTCAGGTCCTCCTGAATCCAGGGCTGGTGCTTTATCCACTGCGCCACCTAGCTGTCTCCTCTATCTGTCTGATTATATGGATTGCTTCTCCTACAAGAGCTTCGTGGGAATATCTCTAAGGCAGAATGATAAGGAAGGCACTGGGAGAAAAAGAAGATATGTCTTCCTTGTGTCAGAAGTCTTCCACAATCCTCTTTAATTTTAGAGCTTTCATGGGCAGCTAGGTGACACAGTGGATAAAGCACCAGCCCTGGATTCAAGAAGACCTGAGTTCAAATCCAACCTCAGACACTTGACACTTACTAGTTGTGTGACCCCGGGCAAATCACTTAACCCTCATTGCCCTGCCAAAAAAACAAATAACATAGGTTAAAGGAATAAGGAGGTCAGTCAGTTGGTTAATTATTGTTATTGTTTGTCCTTCATTTTCCAAGAGGACCAATAACATCAGTGGGGTGATGTCTTGACTTGCTTGTGAATTGTATTGAAGTGAGATATAGTTGTAGAAGGTCTTCAACCTCACTCTTTTTTTTTTTTTTTTTTGATGAGGCAATTGGGGTTAAGTGACCTGCCCAGGGTCACACAGCTAGTAAGTGTCAAGTGTCTGAGGTCACATTTGAGCTCAGGTCCTCCTGAATCCAGGGCCAGTGCTCTACCCACTGCGCCACCCAGCTGCCCCTCAACCTCACTCTTTCTTCCAGAGTCATTGAAGTCCAGTGGGGAGACAAAAGTCAAGATGACTGGCGATGACTCAGGATGCAGCGGGTGACTTTGATGTCTTCAATGTCCGACCAAGCTCTAAGCTCCTGCTTCAGCCGCCTTCATGGCTGTTGGAACAAATTGTTCTCAGCTGCCCATTCCTCCTAACTCACCGATGGGAGTTGGAGGCCTGTCGGTTACCCTTAACCTGGTTTAGCCCGTCTGCCAAGATGCTTTACCTGGGTGTGGTTGCTGCACATGCTACAGCTTCTTGAAGCCACAGGTGAGAGTTGGTGACAGATGGACCCCAAAGATATATGATCAGCCCTGAAAAGGAATCCTCTAGCTCTCATACCTTCCCATCTTCCCCAAACACCCCACACATTCCCAGTTAAGTCGGTAAACACTTATTAAAGCACCTACTATGTGCCAGACACAATGGCTGGGGAGACCAAGAAAGGCAAAAGACTTCCACACTGAGATCACTGTGTTTGTTTTTGAGCACCGGAGTTTAGGAAAGACATTGATAAGTTAGAGTCAGAGAATGTCTGGCAGAAGGAAGGCAAGTGGGATGGTGGAAGAACTCAAGTCCATCCCACGTGCAGGTTGGTGGAAGGACCCGGGGATGGCTAGCATAGAGAAGAGAAGGCTGGGAGGTACAGGAGGTCAGGAAGGTGTCCTGAAGTATTTGAAAAGTTCTTTGTGGAATGGGTTCTAGTGGGGATTTAGAAAACGGGAATGGGTTGGACTAGACAGTCCCTGAGGTCCCTTCCAATGGTGACGTTCTGTGATTTTGAGCCTGTGCTCTTTGGGTTCCCACTTTGGTCTAGTAGGGGAGGCAACATTGCCCTCCTAGGTAGCTGAATCCCAGGAGATGGAATAAATAGCTCTGGGTGGCCCACAGGATTCTAGGTTGTTGTTGGTCAGTCGTGTCTGACTATCCACGACAAGGATACTTGGCAGAGATACTAGAGTTGGTTTGCCATTTCCTTCTTCAGCTCATTTTACAGATGAGGAAACTGAGGCAAATGGGTGAAGTGACTTGCCCACGGTCATACAGCTAGGACATGTTAAAGGCAGGATTTTAACTCAGGGCTTCCTGATTCCAGATTCAACAGTCACTATAACTACTGTACTATCCTTCTGCCTGCTATCTGATTGGTGTAACAGTCAAGCCTGTGATCAAGTGGGGCAGGGGGATGGGGATGGGAGTGAAAGTTGAGGAATTTCCTCCCCTTCAAGGGAGGAAAATATCCAGTTCTTTGGAGAAGTCCTGGATCCATTCATATGGACACTTGAGGCCAATTCAACAGCTAGATGTATCATTCAGAACTGTCCCTTCAGTGTGTCTTTCCTCTGAGGTGTAGCTGAAGGGGAAGTACCTCTGGAGGTAGAGGGAAAATGTGGCCGGTCAGACATGTGTTCTATTTGGGAGGTGGGGGTTGGGGTGGGGCAGATTTACTGGACTGGTAGATTAAGGTGATTGCCAGAGAGCTTAACTAACTGGGTCCTTAGCAGAGCAATTAACAAAGATTTCTGTGCTTTTCTTGTGGACAAGGTGAGAAGATGTGGGCTTGGAAATGGTACAAATGGGTGGATGACACAACCCAAGGAGCAGTCATGAGTTTGATGGTAGCTTTGAAGACCTATGGCAGAGTGCCCTCTAGTGGTTGGTCATTGCCCCTGTGCTGCATGGTGGTTTGGTATTTTTTTTTTTCATTGACTTGGATAAAGACATAGAAAGCATGCCTGTCCAATCACAGCTGGCAGTTGACACAAAGCTAGCACATATAATCAACACATTAAATAATAGAGCAAAGATTAAAAAAGTATATCAACACCTAGGGCGAGGTTTCCTAACCTTTTCTGTGTCCTAGACTCCTTGGCAGTCCACAGAAGCCTATGGACCTCTTCTAAGGATAATATTTTAAATTGCATAACATCAAATACCGAGGACTAAAAAGGAAACCAATTACAGTGAAATACAGTAATCAAACTATTTAGAAAAAAAGCAAACAGGTCGAGGCTTAGAACATTGGGCTTCCTGAAATTTAATAGGTATACAATGCAACTTTATAGTTGTGAAGAGTAACCAGTTAAAGCTCCTCTTGTGTCTGCTTGAGGAAGTGTCAACCCTGAGCAGGTTAGTTCTTTGGTGACTTTTTAAAAATGTAATAAACATTTTTACTTGTAGTTTGGGTTCCAATTTTTTATCCTTCCTTCTCTCCTTTGCCTCCCCCCCTCCCTGAGGCAACAAGCAATCAGATATGGGTTATATATGTATGATTGTGTAAAACATTTCAATCTTTGTCATTTTGTACAAGAAAACTTGATTAAACGAAAAAAAAATGAAAGAAATTGAAAAATAGCATGCTTCAGTCTGTTCCATCAATATCAGTTCTTTCTTTGGATGTGGACTGTATGTTTCGTCCATAGTCCTTTGGGATTGTCTTGGATCATTGTATTGTTGAGAAGAGTCAAGTCATTCACAGTTCTTCATCAAACAATATTATCTCTGTGCACAATGTTCTCTTGGTTCTGTTCACTTCACAATACATCATTTCATAAAAGTCTTTCCAGGCCTTTCTGAAATCATCCTGCTTGTCATTTCTTATAGCTCAATAATTTTCCATCACCATCATATACCACAGCTTGTTTAGCCATTCTCCAATTGATGGACATTCCTTTGATTTCTAATTCTTAGCCACAACCTGGAGGAGTACTTATCACCAAGTTAAGACTTTACTGATGATGAAGGTAATATCTGAATTATTCCCCTGTGCTTGGCTTTTAGAATAGGGGGAGGGGGGAAGACAGACAGACAGAAACACAGAGAAATAGAGGAGAGAGACAGAAAGAGAGACAGAGAGAAGAGAGACAAAGAGCGAGGGAGACAGAAGAGGGGAGAGAGGGAGAGAGAGAGGGAGAGAGAGAGGGAGAGAGAGAGGGAGAGGGAGAGAGAGAGAGAGGGAGAGGGAGAGGGAGAGAGAGGGAGAGAGAGAGAGAGAGAGAGAGAGAGAGAGAGAGAGAGAGAGAGAGAGAGAGAGAGAGAGAGAGAGAGAACTTAGGGGTTTCTTGAAGGCAAAAGACTCAGTTTCCTGGGAGAAAGCTTGGCCCCTGCAGAGAATCATGTGGTCCCAGGAATGGCAGAAGACAAAGCCAACAATGGACTAATAAGCTAAGGAGTCTGTGGATCAAGAATTAGTTGGAGCTGGAGAGCTACAAGGGACAGAGCCAGCTGAGAACTTGCCCATTCTGCAATTGAGTTACATGGTCTATACAGGCTGTAGGATGTTTGCTTTAGAACTATAAGGAGCCTTAGAAAGCATTGCATCCAACCCCTTCATTTTACAGATGAGAAAATTGAGGGACTAGGGGAGTTAAGTGACTTGCCCAGGGTCACACAAGGAGTACAAGTCAGAATTTGAGCTCAAGTCCAGAGTTCTATCTTCTCCATCATCTTGGGTCTCTGGGGAAATAGGTAGATTCTCTAGGAAACTCAAGTGCTCTCCCCTGGTGGGTGGGCCCTCAACCCCAGTGCAATACTATAAATCTTGAGGATTGGAGAGGTACCTAGGAAAGTCAGGCTAACCCCAGTTTAGATTATAAACTCAGGGTTGAGTCCTTTCCCAAACATATTAAGTAACATTTGGCCCCTGGCTACTTCATCTACTCTTCATAGTTTCCATTAATTTTCCTGGATGACATTTAAGGAAGAAAGGAAATGAGCATTTATTAAAGACCTATTATGTGCCAGGAACTATGCTAAGCACTTTGTAATTATTTCATTTGATCCTCATTTGAACTCGGGTCTCTCTGACTCAAGGCCCAGTGTTCTATCCACTGCACTCTCTAGCTGTTTTCTTGCTGCTATTAAGGTGCCAGCCTCTAACAGCTCTACTCCCCCATTCAATTCACTGTTTCTGATATGCTGTGGGTCATAATATGGAATACCTGGATTTTGTTAGCAGTGTGGGAAAACAAGTGTCAGTACCTGTAAGTGAAGGTTGTTCCCTTGAGGAGAAATACTTAGACATTGTGACAGTTCTTCTGTCTGTTCGGAACCACAATAACAAAAGTGATCACTGTTTTATGCTTTACTTCTTCATGTTGTCTCATAGAGTCATTAGCTTCCATCTGCCTAATTCTGATTTTTTTTTTTAGTGAAGCAATTGGGGTTAAGTGACTTGCCCAGGGTCACAGAACTAGTAAGTGTTAAGTGTCTGAGGCTGGATTTGAACTCAGGTATTCCTGACTCCAGGGCCTGTGCTCTATCCACTATACCACCTAGCTTCTCTCTAATTCTGATTTTTAAGGAATTATTTCCCCCAGTCAGCTTTTGCACCTCCTTTCCCATTTGTCCAATTGTATTTTTTAAGGCATTATTCTTTTTCAAAGCTATTGACTTTCTCTGGCATAACTCTCATTTCCTAATTTTTCTTCTACCTCTCTTATTTGGTTTATAAAATCCTTTTTGAGCTCTTCTAAGAGGACTTTTTGTACTTTTTTTTTCTTTTTTGGTGGGGCAATGAAGGTTAATCTGGTCACACAGCTGGTAAGTGCCAAGTGTCTGAGTCCAGATTTGAACTCAGCTCCTCCTGAATCCAGGGCCGGTGCTCTGGTGACCATTCCCCTATGTATATTGTATTTCTTAATTAGTATATAATTGTGCCACTTAGCTGCCCTGGCTTTTTGGTCTTGAGACCAATTCCTCTTCCCTTTTAAGGCTTCACATGTAGGCATCGTGACACTGTTGTCCCCCTCTGACTTTATGTTTTGGTCTTCCCTGTCACCATAGTAATTTTATATGGTGATGGTTCTTTTCTGTTTCTTATTCATATTTTAGCCTATTTCATGCCTTTTAAAGTTGAGCTCTGCTCCTGGGGTACAGCATGCACTGTCCCAAGCTTCTTTTGTTGGGGGCCAGGGGCCCAGTCACTGGCTTTCTGCTCCGAGGGCTCAGCAACTTGCAGCTTGCTCACTGAACTGGGGTGGTTCAGCCTAGTTGGGTCTGTTGGGTAGTAGATACCCCAGTTGGCAGATTGCTTTCTATGTTGAAGCTGGCACCCTCACAAGTGGCCTTCTGTGCCACTAGCTTGCTGAGCTAGGACCAAGTGTTCTCAGCTACTGATCCGTGCTGTGGCTAAGAGCCTTCTGCTGGGTTGTCCAGACACCCTCTGTGCTGAGCTGCACTCTCCTTTTACCTTGTAAGACCTTCTAGGTTATCTTAAGCTGGAAAATTGTTTCACTCCATCTTTTTGTAGGTTTTGTAGCTCAAGAATCTGTTTAGAGGCTTAATTTAACATTGTTTCCAAGGGAAATTTTGGAGAGCTGAGGCAACTTCCTGGATTCTCTCTACCATCTTGGCTTCACCTCCAATAAGTGAAAAGTGATCACTATAAAAAAGAAAGTCCATAGTTTTTGTCCTATTCCATTCCTTGGGCATTTCATGGATGCACAGTCTAGCTGTTGAGTCCAATCCTTCCTCAGAAAGGAGTCACCTTTACATTCTACCTGACAAGTGGTCATCTAGCCTTCTCTTGAAGACTCCCCAGGAGGAGGACACCCAAGATAGCTCCTTCCACATGTGGACAATCCTAATTGTTAGAAAGTTTGTCCATATATCCAGCCTTGATTTGCCTCTTTGCAGCTCCCTCATGGCTCCTAGATCTGCCTTTTGGGGGCAGACAGAATAGGACTTACCTCTCTTTCATGTATCATCTTTTCAGATTCTTAGAGATGGCCATCATGTTCTGTCTCATTCTTATCTTCTCAAGGATAAGTATCCCAAATCCTTCAACTGGCTGAACTTAGGGATCTTCATCCTGGTTGGCCTCTCTGGGTACGCTCCAGCTTATCAATGTCCCTTCTAAATTGTGGCATCTAGAGCTGAATTCAATACTCCAGATAGGGTCTGATCAAAGCAGAGTACACAGAGATGATCACCTCTTTATTCCTCTCTTAATGCAGCCGAAGATCCAATTTACTTTTTTTTTTTTTTTTTTAGTGAGGCAATGGGGGTTAAGTGACTTGCCCAGGGTCACACAGCTAGTAAGTGTCAAGTGTCTGAGGCTGGATCTGAACTCAGGTCCTCCTGACTCCAGGGCCGGTGCTCTATCCACTGCGCCACCTAGCTGCCCCCAATTTACTTTTTTGATGGCTATGTCACACTATCGAAGCCCCATTACATAGTAAACTCTTGGAGGGCAGAGACTATCTTTCTTTTTTTCTGATTTGTATCCTCATCACGTAGTGCAGTGCCTGGTACATAATAAGTCCTTAATAAATGTTTATTCACTATTAACTATTGATGCATATCGAGCATGAAATACATTAGACCTTTCTAGAAGATATACTACTTAGGAAGTTGATTTCTTGAAATTAACCAACCAATAAGTCAACAATCAATTAATAAGCACCACTGTATGTCACGCTCTTTGCTAATGGCAATGATACAAAGAAAAAATAGATAACAATGCCTGGCCTCAAGGAGCTTACATTCTAAGTGTTAACTTTATAATGATCCCAATTAAATGAAATTTAGTGTGTCAGTTTTCTAGTCTATCAAACTATCTTTGGCTCTAGACTCTGTAATGTAATATGTTAGCTCTCCCTCCCAGATTTTCAGCAGCTACAAATTGAATAAGCATACCTTTATCCAAGTCCAAAACACGTTTTCCTGGTGACCATTCCCCTACGTGTATTGTATTTCTCAATTAGTATATAAGCTACTCGGTGGTAGGAACTGCCTTGCCCATTTGTATTTGTATGCCCAGTGCTTAGCCCAGTGCCTGGCATATAGTAAGTGCCTAATAAATGCAATTTCATTCATTCATTCATTGATAAACACATTTAATAGTATAGAGCCAAGCACAGATCATAGACACTCAACAGATTTCCTGCCAAGGTAACATTAAACCATTTATAGCTACTCCTTGAGTATGGCCATTCAATCAGTTCTTTTTTTAATCATAAAAGTATTTTATTATTTTTCAGTTACATGTAAAGATAGTTTTCAACATTTGTTTTCATAAGATTTTTAGTTCCAAATTTTCCCCCCTTCCTCCCTTTTCCTCTCCCCTCCTCAAGACAGAAAGCAATCTTATATAGGTTATATATTTGCAATCACATTTAAACATATTTCTGCATTAGTCATGTTGTGAAAGAAGAATCAGAGCATGGGGAAAAACCTCAGAAAAGAAAAAAAATGGCCAAAAAGTAGAAACAGTATGGTTCAATCTGCATTTAGAATCCACAGTTCTTTTTTTCTGAATGTGGAGAACATTTTCTATCATGCTTTCTTTGGAATTGTCTTGGATCATTGCACTACTGATCATCATTGCACAGTTGACCATCACACAATGTTGCTGTTACTGTGTACAATGTTCTTGTAGTTCTGCTCACTTTACTCAGCATCAGTCTGCTTAGGTCTTTCCAGCTTTCTCTGAAATCTGCCTGCTCATCGTTTATTACCGCACAATAGTATTCCATTACATTCATATACCACAACTTGTTTAGCCATTCCCCAGTTGATGAGCATTCCCTCAATTTCCAATTCTTTGCTACCACAATGAGAGCTGCTATAAATATTTTTGTACATGTGCATCCTTTTCCCTTTTCTATGATCTCTTTGGGAAACAGACCTACTAGTGGTATTTCTGGATCAAAGGGTATGCACCATTCAATCAGTTCTTGATCCATTTTATGTCTAGTCTCTTAACCCACATTTCCCCACCTTTTCCAATAGCATGAGGCAACTCATCACATGCTTTGCTAAAATCAGGTATACCTCTTGTTTGTGCATAGTTACCTCTGCTTTACCTCTGTTGACTCACTCACCCCAAACTACCCTCATATTTACAGGTCTGTGGTTCCCAGAGAGGGATGACCACCATATGGCTACATCTCAAATATTCAGGGTCCTGGAGGTAACTATCTTGTGAGGGGTGGGGAGACACTCTCTTATCAGCCACCATTGTAAGCTCTTGAATTCCCATTGGCACATTTTCCATTTACACAAAATTATTCACATGATTAACTCTCTTTAGAAATGTTTTTATTGACATCTTTTTTAATATTAACATAATTTCCCCAAATGTCCCTGCCCATATTTCTGCTAGAGAGCCATTTTATAAGACAAATAGTATTTTAAAAGAAAGAAGCAAGCCTAAATGATTATTTCATTTAAAAAAGGCTGAAATATGTGCAAGGTACAATATTTATGGACTTCCTGTTTCTTCAAAGAAGTGGGGTGGTAGTATCTTCTCATATCTCTTCTTTTTTGAGCCTTGAAATTTTGTAACAATAAATTTTGATTTATTTTTTGTTCTTGTTCCTTCCATTTACATTGTCATAGTCGTCATGTATATTGTTTTCTTGGCTCTGCTTTCTTTTCTCTGCATCGGTTTATGTAGATCTTTCTATCATTCTCTGCATTCATCATATCCATCATTTCTTACAGCATATCCCACTAAACCCAGCCATTCCCCAGTTGATAGGTATCTGTTTTATTTCTAATCTTTTGCCATCCAATCCTTTGCTATCATAAAAAGCGCTGATATAAATATTTTGGTGCATCTGGGAGCATTCTTCTTATTGACGGCTTTTTGTGGTATAAGTCCAGTAGTAGAATCTCTGGGCCAAAAAATGTGACCATTTCAATTGCTTTATTTGGATTATAATATTCAAAGTTTCTTTCCAAAATGGTTCTCCTGATTCACAGCTCTACCAACAATGCAGTACTGTGTGTATTTTCCCCAAAGTCCTCTGACATGGACTATTGCCGTCTTTTGTCATCTTTGATAATTTTCAGGGTGTGAGGTGACACTTCAGGGTTATTTTCATTTGCATTTCATTCACTCTTCTTATTAGTGTTTTGGGGAATTCTTTAATATGGTTATTAATTATTTGCAATTCTTCATTTGAGAACTATTTGTTCATATTGTCTTTTGGGAATAGCTTTTGTCTTAAATATCTGTTAATTGTTTATATTTCTTGGATTTTTTTTAAATTTTGAAAAATTTAATATAATTTGACGCTTGATATAATTCGACATCATTAATTCTTTGGGGGGGGGCAATGAGGGATAAGTGACTTGCCCAGGGTTACACAGCTAGTGTCAAGTGTCTGAGGCCAGATTTGAACTCAGGTCCTCCTGAATCCAGGACTGGTGCTTTATCCACTGTGCCACCTATCTGCCCCATGACATCATTAATTCTATTTTTTTGACATCATTAATTCTTAAACATAAAACAATTGCTAAATAATGAGGCAAAAGCAAGAATAACCATAATATTACAGTTAATCAATATAAAGCAACTGCAGAAATAATCAATATATCACAACCTACCATAAATCGGGGTCACAGTTTTCCACTAATGGATTCAGTGTCTGTGGTGAATATGAACACACTTGCAGAAACCTGTGGAGGAAAACCCATGTCCTATTCAAAGAACATCCATTTGAGGGAAGAACTGGTTTGACTTGTCTTCCTTGCCCAGAAATTCAACCTGATTAGCTTTGTAGTTCTCTGCAGTAAGAGAACTGCTTACAAGGGGCAGCTAGATGGCACAGTGGATAGAGCACCGGCCCTGGAGTCAGGACTACCTGAGTTCAGATCCAGCCTCAGACACTTGACATTTACTAGCTGTGTGACCCTGGGCAAGTCACTTAACCCCAATTGCCTCACAAAAACCAACAACAACAAACAAACAAACATGTAAAGATAGTTTTCAACATTTGTTTTTTATAATATTTCTAGTTTCAAATTTTTCTCCCTCCCTTCCCTCCCTCCCCCCTCCCCAAGACAGCAAGCAATCTGATATAGGCTACATATGTACAATCACATTAAATGTATTTCTGCATTAGTCATGCTGTGAAAGAAGAATCAGAGCAAAAGCGAAAAACCTCAAAAAAGAAACACACAAAAAAGTAGAAATAGTATGGTTCCATCTGCATCTAGATTCCACAGTTCTTTTTTTCTGGATTTGGAGAGCATTTTTCATCATGAGTCCTTTGAAACTATTTTGGACCATTGTATTGCTGAGAAGAGTCAAGTCTATTACAACTGATCAACACACAATGTTGTTGATACTGTGTACAATGTTCTCCTGGTTCTGCTCATCTCACTCAGCATCAGTTCATGTAAGTTCTTCCAGATTTCTCTGAAATCTGCCTGCTCTTCATTTCTTACAGCACAATAGTTTTCCATTACATTCATATACCACAATTTGTTCAGCCATTCCTCAATTGATGGGCATTGCCTCAATTTCCAATTCCTTGCCACCACAAAAAGAGCAGCTCTAAATATTTTTGCACATGTGGGTCCTTTTCCCTTATTTATGATCTCTTTGGGGAAAAGACCTAATAGTGGTATTGCTGGGTCAGCTTTGTAGCCCTTTGGGTATAGTTCCAAATTGCTCTCCAGAAGGGTTGGATCAGTTCACAGCTCTACCAACAATGCATTAGTGTTCCAATTTTTCCACAGCTTCTCCAACATTTATTATTTTCCTTTTCTGCCATATTAGCCAATCTGATAGGTGTGAGGTGGTACCTCAGAGTTGTTTTAATTTGCATCTCTCTAATCAATAGTGATTTAGAGCATTTTTTCATATGGCAGTAGATAGCTTTGATTTCTTTACCAGAAAACTGCCTGTTCATGTCCTTTGACCATTTCTCAATTGGGGAATGACTTGACACTATCTATTCTTTTTTTAAAATTTTAAAAATTTTTTTGGTGAGGCAATTGGGGTAAAGTGACTTGCCTAGGGTCACACAGCTAGTAATTGTTAAGTGTCTGAGGCTAGATTTGAACTCAGGTCCTGAATCCAGGGCTGGTGCTTTATGCACTGCGCCACCTAGCTGCCCCAACACTATCTATTCTTGATGAAGTCTTGATTTCTGCTTCTTTATCTATGTTCATTAATCATCTCTTTCACAATACATTCAGTAATTCCCCCAGGAACTGAAGTTAATGACCATAGGTCTATAATTTCCACATTCTATCTTCTTTGTTCTTTTGAATGAGACAGGTCCTTTTCTCCAGACTTGCAAAGCCTCCTCTCCAGTTCTCCAGTCTTTGAAATGTCCGTGACACTTTAACAAACACAGTCACCTCTTGTTCCAGTGCCAGAGGGATAGTTCATTTGGGGGAGGTAACTTCAATTCATCAAGTGAGAACTAAGTGTTTTCTTACCATTATCTTCCTTATTTGGGGCATCTACTCTGCATTATCCCTTTTTGTTCTGCTCTTCACAGTGTGGAGGTCTTGGAAGAGAAAACAGAAGGAACCAGTTGTTGCCTTTTCTTTGATGCAGTTACTGTGCTATCCACCTGGTTCAGTAGTGTTATCCCTTCTGTGATGCCACTTTTGGTTGTCCTTAACTGTCTTTTCACATTCCTGATGCTGTTATTTTCAAAATAAGTTTCTTATTGCTGTCTTTTTTTTTTTTTTTACATCACCTACATTTTTTTTTTTTAGTGAGGCAATTGGGGTTAAGTGACTTGCCCAGGGTCACACAGCTAGTAAGTGTTAAGTGTCTGAGGCCAGATTTGAACTCAGGTAGTCCTGAATCCAGGGCTGGTGCTCTATCCACTGCGCCACCTAGCTGCCCCACATCACCTACATTTCCTAATATGTGCCTTGTCCCCTTACAACCCAGGGTGTGCCAGTAAATTTTTAACAGCCATCTCTCTGATGAAAAAAAAAAAACAACCTTTTTGAGTTTCATCTGCATTTCTTCATCACTTTCTTAAGTCTAGAAAATCAACAAAACCATAAATCCAGCCCTGATTTGTAGTCTTTGCTAATTTCCAAGGTGCAAATGCTCACACTAAAAATTTAACAATCAGCTCTTAAATCAACTTTCATTACAGCACTCCCTTCTATCTCTCCCAGAGGGTCATTCCTTATAACAAAGGACTGAAAAGGAGGGGGGAAAAACCCCAGTTCAGCAAAACTAAACAATACAAGTCTTTGTGACTCCATTTGGGGTTTTCTTATTTATTTATTCATTCATTCATTCTTTTATTTATTTATTTGTGGGGCAATGGGGGTTAAGTGACTTGCCCAGGGTCACACAGCTAGTAAGTGTCAAGTGTCTGAGACCGGATTTGAACTCAGGTACTCCTGAATCCAGGGCCAGTGCTTTATCCACTGTGCCACCTAGCCTCCCCCCATTTGGGGTTTTCTTGGCAAAGATAATGGTGGGGTTTGCTATTTCCTTCTCCAGCTCATTTTACAGATGAGGAAACTGAACCAAACAGGGTTAAGTGACTTGTTCACAGTCACACACTTAGTGAGTATCTGAGGCCAGATTTGAACTCAGGTCTTCCTGACTCAGGCCCAGTGCTCTATCCACTGTGCCACCTAGCTACCCTTGATAGTATTTATGGTGTTCCATACTTCTAATAAGCAGGGCTGGTGACTTCTCATAGCTCTTCTTCATTGTCAAGCTTGGTAACTACAATTTCAGAGCATTTCTTTTCATTTTTTTTTTGTGGGGCAATGAGGGTTAAGTGACTTACCCAGGATCACACAGCTAGTAAGTGTCAAGTGTCTGAGGCTGGATTTGAACTCAGGTCCTCCTGAATCCAGGGCTGGTGCTTTATCCACTGTGCCACCTATCTGCCTCTTTATCATTTTGTCAAAGGGGAAATAGATGGTGGGAGTCCTTATGTATTCTCTTTAAAGAATTTCACCCTCTCGTACACAATTCAATTAGAATAAAATAGTCTTTTATTTGGGTACTAAAGAAAGGGACCAAGAAGGAAGTCCAAGACTTCCCTCAAAGGGAGAAAATGGTTCATTTCTCTTTGACTAGGAGGGAGGCCAAAGCCTTTTATAGAGGACAGATAGGGAGGCAACAGATGGGGTGACCACCTGACTATGAAAAATTCCTTTTGGGGGGTGGGGTGGGGGAAAGATTCCTGAGAGTCTGGGAGATAATTCTGACCTCTGGAGTTATCTCTGTCTCCTAGCTCAGGTAGTAACCATGTGTAACTGATTTTCTTGCTATAGAATTGGCCAGTTTAAATTTGAATAGTTCCAACCTATTAACTATAGTTCCAACTATTAACAATGATGTGAAAAAATGTTCCAAATCATGATTAGAGAGAGAAATGCAAGTCAAAACATTTCCGAGTTTTTACCTTGAACCTAGCAAATTGACAGCAATGACAAAAGATGAGACGAGTTAAAGTTGGAAGGCTTGTGAACAGACAGGCACACTAATGTAGTTTAGGTAGAACTGTGAATTGGTCCAATCATTCTGGAAGACAATTTGGAATTATGCTATATATATTATATATATACATATATAGCATTATATATACATATATAGCATTATATATACATATATAGCATTATATATATACATATATAGCATTATATATATACATATATAGCATTATATATATATATATATATATATATATATATATATTAAGGGGGTAGCTAGGTGATGCAGTGGATAAAGCACTGGCCCTGGATTTAGGAGTTCAAATCCGGCCTCAGACACTTGACACTTACTAGCTGTGTGACCCTGGGCAAGTCACTTAACCCTCACTGCCCCCCCCAAAAAAAAAAGAAAAAAAAAAAGAAAGAGTTCTCCCAGGGGAGAAGGTCCAAAACAGAGCTGGGTCTCATTCTTATAGGCTACAGAAACTAGAACAAAGGGTTCTGACAAAAGTCCACACCATGTAGTCATGTCAAGTCAACTGTAGAGCTGATTAAATTGAACAGGGGTTCTTCTTATCACCTTCGCTACATGCACATGTCTTCTAGAGATGGCAAGATGGCATATGCTCTAGAGATGGCATCAAGACAGAGAGAAAGTAGTGGAGTATTGGGGAGTTCCTGGACTGGGCTTCTTGGACCTAGCAGAGGACATCTTAGACCAGACAAGAACCAGAGCCAAGGAATGTCATAGGAAGGAACCATCACAGGCATGTATAACACATGGCTTATCCCGGGTTAGCATCACTTTTGGCCCTTGTTCTGAGAGGAGAGTGCCATTGGAAATGTTCTGTTAGGGCACACAAGGTCCCCATGTTATATATGCCTGTGGAAACCGTAACCTTGAAGAATGAACCTAGTACACCTTGTACTTCACTAATACTGTGAGTTTTTTTGACCTTACAGATTTGAGGAGTGGAGTCAACTCTGAAGACTTTCCCCTTGTAGGATGCCTTAACCCCAGGAGAGTATAATACATCTGGGTAATCATATATTTCCTTGGGGGAAGGAGACACTCACAGGAAAAAGAAGGAACATTGTCTTAATTACAATCCAGTGCTAATCCTTTGCCTCTTCTGTTGGGTGCCAAATTCTGAGGTTCCCAGGGGCTGCCCATGTTGGGACATGAGCCAAAAAAGAGATTTTGTGAGAAACGCCCAAGATTTCAACTCATCCGTATAGAACTAGAGCTTTGTTTCTCAGTCACGGATTACATAATAAAATCATTTATTTTGTTCTTTATAATTTCCTCTAAGTCATGGCTTATTAAAAATTCATCCTTTCTCCACAGCTGTGTAAGATATGACATTACCCTTTGTTCTAGTTTTTCTAGTGCCATTTAAATTCTTATTGATTAAAAAAATTTAAATCACCTTCCTTATAGAAGTCTAAAAAGCCACCCCTTTTAACAAAGAACATTAAAAGAGAGATCAGAAAGTTCAACAAAACCAACCAGCATATCAGCTGAGACTGAAAAATAAGTATTTGTCATGACCCATACCCACAGTCCTCCACTTCTGCATTAGAAAGGAGGGAGGTGTATTCTCTTTTCACTTCTCTAGGTCCAAGTTTGTTATTTTAATTACACAGCTTTCAATTTACTTTACTCTTTTTATTTACACTGTTGTAATTTAATAATATATATATTTTTTTTTAGTGAGGCAATTGGGGTTAAGTGACTTGCCCAGGGTCACACAGCTAGTAAGTGTTAAGTGTCTGAGGCCGGATTTGAACTCAGGTACTCCTGAATCCAGGGCCAGTGCTTTATCCACTGCGCCATCTAGCTGCCCCAACCCTAATTGTCTTAAACATTTGGGGCCATCCCCAATTGTCCTGTTGCACATCCAGATGGCTCTGGAGAAGAGAGTGAGGTTGGAGACCTTGCACAGCCCTCCCTCATTTAATTCCAATTCATTGCAGGTCATTACATTTGTCATGGTCCTCTTTGAGAAGGAAGAACAACAACACCATGTATTAAGTACCTGTTATGTGCCAGGCACTGGGCTAAGTGCTAGGAATACAAAAAGAAGTAAAAGATCATTCCTGCCTTCAAGGAGATTACAATCTAGTGCCAGAAACTTGGCTAAGATAGGATTCCTAGGAGGGTAATTCCACTTGTTGCTCCCAGCAGAAAAGGCTGTATTGGAGGACTAGAACTGAAGAAGGAGAAGGAATTGTGGAGATAATTGATGTAGCTCTGCAACTGTGAAGGAGTCCAGAGATGAAATTTGGGAATATTTGAAAAGAAAATGAAGGAGAAGCAGAGCTCATAGTTCCTGAGCTATAAAAATCCTCAGAGGCCATTGAGTCCAACCCACTTCCTCATTTGACAGATGAGAAAACTGAGACCTGGGGAGGTGACTTGACTTTCCTTAGGTACCAAAAAGGTGGGGTTTGAACCCAGGAGACAGGTTCAAGTTGAAGAAAGAGGGCTAGGGTTGAAGAAGCCCAAAGCTCAAGGAAGAGAAGGAATTGAAGAGAATGAGGATTTGAGCCAGATGACCTTTTATCAGCTGGTTGGATAAATGCTTAGATGACATACCTATTAGATTAGGAGCTCCTTGAGGGCAGACATTGTCTTCTGCCTTTTTGTATCCTTAGTGCTTAGCATAATTCCTGGCACATAGTAGATACTTAATCAATGTTTCTTGATTAATTTACCTATAAAATTTGCAGATGGCATAAAACTAAGAGGGAGAGCTAACATACTGAATGACAGAGCCAAAAAAGATGAAATCCAATAGGAATAGATGCAATGACTTACAGAAAATCAGCTCCATTAATACAAGATAAAGGGGGCTTTTAGTGGATCACAAGCTCAACCCAAGTCAACAGTGTGATGTAGCAGATATAAAACCAAAAGTGATCTTGGGCTGCATTGAGAGAGTCAGAGCTTTTTGACTGTCACAGTCATGCCCTCCTATCTTCCTTGGCCTTAATAAATGTTTGTTGCCTGACTCTCAGAGATCATAGAAGAGGGAAAAGAACCCACATGTACAAAAATATTTATAGCAGCTATCTCTGTGGTGGCAAAGAATTGGAAATTGAGGGAATGCCCATCATTTGGGGAATGGCTAAACAAGTTGTGGTATATGAATGTAATGGAATACTATTGTGCTGTAAGAAATGATGAGCAGGAGGAGTTCAGAGAAACCTGGAAGGACTTACATGAACTGATGATGACTGAGAGGAGCAGAACCAGGAGAACATTGTACACAGTAACAGCAACACTGTGTGATGAACAATGGTGATAGACTTGGTTCTTCTCAGTAGTGCAACGATCCAAAACAATCTCAAAGAACTTCATAATAGAAAATGTTCTCAACATCCAGGAAAAAGAACTGTGGGTTACGAATGCAGATTGAACCATACTGTTTCTACTTTTGGACTGTTTTTTTCTCTTCTTTTTTGAGGTTTTCCCCTTGTGCTCTGAATCTTCTTTTACAATATGACTAATGAAGAAATGTTTAATGTGATTGCACATATATAATCTATATTAGATTGCTTTCCATCTTGGGGAGGAGGGAGGGAGGAAAATTTGGAACTAAAAATCCTATGAAAACAAATGTTATGGGGCAGCTAGGTGGTACAGTGGCTAAAGCACTGGCCCTGGAGTCAGGAGGACCTGAGTTCAAATCTGGCCTCAGACACTTGACACTAGCTGTGTGACCCTGGGCAAGTCACTTAACCCTCATTGCCTCCCCAAAAGAAAGAAAACAAATGTTGAAAACTATACTTATATGTAACTGGAAAATAATAAAATACTTTTATTAAAAAAGAATGGGTTTAGGAAGGGTAAGATTTAGTGAGAGGTCGAATAGAAGGATATAGTTAAAGGGATAGAGGATAGAAGGTTATGGTTAGATGGAGGACACTTAGAATTCTGATTGATGAAGCAGAACACTTGTGGGTAATGATGAGATTCAGGGTGATGAGGCAGAGGTGAGGAGAGAACATTGTAGGTACTGGGGACAGCAAGTTAAATGTCACAAACATAGGAGATAGAGTGGTGTGTGTGAGGAAGAAGTCTAGTTTATCTCAACCACATAATTCATGCAATAGAATAATATACAATAAGACTGAAAAGGTTGGTTGGAGCCAGCTTGTGTAGGGCTTTAAATGCCAAAGGACTCTATATCTAATTCTAGATGAATTAGAGAGTTTATTAAACAGTGGACTAAAGCCTTTTCTCATATTCAATTCAGCCCCTCCCTCTCCCCAACACACCTCTATATGATGCATTTATCATATGGGAGTGTGCATGGTTACTCTATGAGTAACCATAAATTTAACAGACTGAGTTCTCCGGAGGTGGAAACCACAGCTTGTCTAAGCTTTGGACCTTTGCTAGTGTTGAATAATCACTGATTTTATTGTATGGTATTGTACTGTGTTGTGTTGTATCATATATTTTGTATTGTATTCTATTGTACTCTATTGTATTATATTATGTTGTATCTACTGTAATGTAGGTACAGTCTACTGTTATATCTACTGTATAGTATGATATTGTACTGCACTGTATTGTATTGTGTTGTATCATATTGTATTTTGTTGTGTTGTGGTGCAGTATAATGTACTGTGTTCAATTGGATTGTGTTGTATTTTTTGTGTTATGTGATATTGTACTGTATTGTAATGTGTCACATTGTACCATGTTGTATTGTGCTATTTTTTGGTGTTTTGTTTTGTTGTAATGTATTGTACTATCAGAGGGGGAAGGAGAACCTTAGTTAAGGAGTACAGGAATCTTTACTATGGTGGCAAGGATGCAAAATCAGTCACCGGCTCCCTCTAGTGTTGCTACAACTGCCCCCCCCCCCCCCTTGAGTCTCATTGTTGCTTCCAGTCAGTTTGGTCTGGATTTATGCTGTAAGAGGTATGATGGGAGTTTTTTTTTTCTGGATAATAAACATTTTTATTTAAAGTTTTGAGTTCCAAATTCTATCCCTCCTTCCCTCTCTAAGGCAATAAACCATCAGATATAGGTTATACATGTGCAACTATATAAAACATTACCATATTAGTAATTTTGTACAAGAAAACTAGGAAAAAAAGAAAAAAATGAAAGAAATAAAGTGAAAAATAACATGCTTCAGTCTGTGTTCAATCAATATCAGTTCTTTCTTTGGAGGTAGATAGTATGCTTTATCATTAGTCCTTTAGGATTATCTTGGAGAATATTTAAGTCATTCACAATTCTTGATTGAACAATATTGCTGTCACTGTGTGCAACATTCTCCTGGTTCTGCTCACTTCACTATATGTATGATGGGAGTTTTAATAAAATCCACTTGAACTATCATGAGGAGTTATAATTAGAATAAGAGGGGATAAGACAGTAAAAGAAGCTATACCATATATTTCAAAAGACTTAAGGGAAAAGGATATCTTTGGGATATCTTATATTTTAGCATTTTGGGGGAAAGGGAGTATCAAGGATGGAAAAAGACCACTTCTTGGCATGCATAGGATGATAAAGGTTGACCTTAAAATGAAGGAATAGCTATTTTATATATATATATATATATATATATATATATATATATATATATATATATATATATATATATATATATATATTTTTTTTTTTTTGCAGGGCAATGAGGGTTAAATGACTTGCCCAGGGTCACACAGCTAGTAAATATCATGTGTCTGAGGTCGGATTTGAACTCAGGTCCTCCTGAATCCAGGGCCAGTTCTCTATCCACTGCACCACCTAGCTGCCCTGCTACTTAGTTTTAATGTTAACTTTATATTTGTTTTATGCCAAGCCTGGGAACACACAGGAGACACATATGACAAAAGGGATTAATGGGGAGTTGAAGCCAAAGATAAATTAAAGAGATAGCAAGAGACCTTTTAGTTTTCCACGGCATGAGTCAACATTTAAACTCAACATGTGATCCTCACAACAACCCAATGAGGTAGGTGCTATTTTTTATGGATGAGAAAACTGAGGCAGAGATGAAGTGATTTGCCTAAAATCACACAGCTAGTAAATGTCTGAGACAAGATTTGAACTTGGGTCTGTCCTAACTCTAGGTGCATTTCTCCACTTTCCTGCCTCAATGAATTAAAGTCATCTGGCTCACATGAAGGGCATTTTCAGGTACTAACAACAGTCCGATGTGATTGGTAAATATGTCAGTGAGAGTTCAGAGCTTGTGGAAAAGGGGAGAGGGACCAGGGTACCAGAGAAGGGCAAGCGTAGTCTTGATTGTCACAAAAGAAAAGGGAAGAGAGCCTGCAAAGTATAGGCCAATGAGCTTAACTTAGGTTCCTGGGAAAACATTTGTCATTGCTCCCCCCACAACCCCAAAGGGTGTGTATTGAATGGCATGGGGCCCAGAAGAAGCAAAGGCCCCATGGCTTTTGTGTGTGCCAAGTACTCATGATAGACAGCCTCAAATAACACAGAAGTATGGGTAGGCAATGAAGGAAACTGGACTTCTAAATGCTTGCTGGTTTGACTGGCTGCCAAGAAGGGGAAAGCTTTTTCTTTCCCTCCCCCACCCACCCTCATTCACCCTCCATCCAACCATTTTGGAGGGAAAACAGGAAGTGAGTGGTTGGTAAATTCAAGCCAGTTCTTTGTTCCAGGGATATAGAGGCTGGTAGTGAAGGGGCTGTGGATAGGTCTTAGCTTGTCTCACCTTTTGCTGTTCTGACATGTTTTGCTGCTTTTCTCTCCTCTGGCTAATCCCAGCTCAGCCACCACTTAGTCAATAACTCTTCCCCACTTCTGATATGGCCAACATTGCTGTCTCCTTAAAGCTGCCAGGTGAGTAACACCTAGCCCTTCATTTTACACTTGGCCAATCCTGAATGGAGTTCCAGAGGGCTTGGTCCTGACTGTTTTATCATTGTTTTTTTAATTTAATTTTTTTTCTTTGAATAAAAATGTTTATTATTTTTTAAAGTTAGTAAAACATCATGACTTTTGGCCCACCCTGTACAATACTATACACATATTTTAAAAATTAATTAATTTATTTAAAAATTTCCCAATTACATGTAAAAAACAAATTTTTTTCACATTGATTTTTTATTTACTTATTTATTTATTTTTGCAGGGCAATGGGGGTTAAGTGACTTGCCCAGGGTCACAGAGCTAGTAAGTCTCAAGTGTCTGAGGCCGGATTTGAACTCAGGTACTCCTGAATCCAGGGCCGGTGCTTTATCCACTGTGCCACCTAGTTGCCCCTACATTGAATTTTTAAAACTTTGTATTCCAAATTTTCTTCCTCCCTCCTTGCCCCTCCTAAGAAATCAAGCAATTCAATATAAGTTATACATGTACAGCCATGCAAAACATCTCCACATTAGTCAGGTTGTGAAAGAAAACAGACAAAATAACTTTAGAATGAGGAACTAACAAAAAATATTAGACTTCAATCCATATTCTGATACCACCAGTTCTTTCTCTGTAGGTGGACTGCATTTTTCACAAGTCCTTCTGATAGCATCCTGCTCATCATTTCTTTCACAGTTAATATTGCTAATTGTATTATCCTCCATTCTATTCCCTCCCCTTGATATTTGCTCTATTTTCTATCTTCTTTTACCCTATCCCTCCTCAAAAGTGTTTTGCTTTTTACTGCCCCTTCCCCCAATCTACCATCCCTTCCTTCATCTCTTCCCCCCTTATCACCTGTTTTATCATTCTTTCATGATCACTGCTTCTGTGTGGCAGCCCATCAAGTTCAAAAGTCACAGGAATATGGGGGACTAGGGGTATATACTTGCTTGCCAATAGGAAGACATTTGTGGCCCACCAAGTTTACATGGTAACATTCCTAGAGGCATGAACATCTATGCCCAATGGGAAGGCTACAAATTATTAAAGAGATGGTTAATGAACTTTTAGCTAATGAAGTAATAATGTCAGCATCAAGAGCAGATCAGCTTACACGAAGCCTATTGGATGAGGGGAATGCTGTAGATTTCATTTACTAAGATTTTTGTACATTTGATAAAGTATCACATTATTCTTTTTTGGGGGAAAAAGTGGGGAGATGAGGGCTAAGTAGACATATAGTTGTCTAGAGTCTCACCTGACTGAATGGCCAGACTCACTAACAGTTTAATGGCATCTTGGAGGGAAGTTTCCAAAGCAGTACCCCATGGTTCTGTCCTTGGTCCTGTTCTGTTGAACATTTTTATCAGTGACCTGGATAAAAGCACAGACAATATATTTACCAAATTTGTAGAAGCCTCAATGCTGGAAAGGAGAGCTAGGGCTTGAGATCTTGGAGATGGGGTCCCCAAAAGATTTCAACAAATTAGAGCTTTGGCTTGGATTGAATAAGTTGAAAAGCAACAGGGATAAATATAAAGTCTTACATTGGGATAAAGAAAATCAACTTCAGAAGTCCAAGATGGAGGAGGCAGAGTTAGAAATTTGTCTGCAAAAGATCCAGGGGTTGCAGTGGACCTCAAGCTCCAAATTAGCCAACAGTGTTATGTGGTAGCCACAAAAGCTTATTCTGAGCTTGAACTGTATTAAAAGAGGCAGATTTCCCAAAAATAAGGAACTGGTAGGCTATCTTAAGGGGGCCTATGCCATTAGTTCGACTACATTTGTAATATATGTTCGGTTGGGCTTGTCACAGTTTAAAGAGAACTTTGATAATTCTGAAGAACACCCAGAAAAGCACAGCCAGGTTGGTGAAGGGTCTTGCATACATATTTTTTTTTCAAGGCAGTGGAGGTTAAATGACTTGCCCAAGGTCACACAGCTAGTAAGTGTCAAGTGTCTGAGGCCGGATTTGAACTCAGGTCCTCCTGAATCCAGGGCCGGTGCTCTATTCACTGTGCCACCTAGCTGCCCCTTGCATACATATTGTAGGGGGATCAAAGAAGGGAAGTGAGCATGTTTGGTATGAAGAGAAAATTCAGGAGAGATGTGATATTTATGATCAAATATTTCATGGAGTGTGTTGTAGATGAAGAATTAGATTGATTCTGTTTGATCCCATATAGCAGAGCCAGAAGCAATGGATGTAAGATAAAGGCAAATATAGGCTTGATTTCAGGAAAAACTTCCTATCAATTAGAGTTATCTTTAAGTGGAATGGACTTCCTCGTACAACCTGGGTTCAAGTCCATTTGCATATGACTCTCCTCGTTGGTGGAAAATGATCATTTGATACTCCCTCCATGCCTGCTCAATGGGTAGAGCTGGAGAGAGCTTGAGAGAGATTTTTCTTCTTTATACTAGCTTTGAGAGTGGAGATGTATGGTTCCAGAATCTCTTCAGGGAGAGGTCCCTTGAGGGAGAAAAAGAATGGGGACAAGCTGACATGTAGAGGAGCCAGTGCCTCCATCATGGCTCAGTTCTTAGCTTACTATGTTAGAAACTTTGGGGAATTCCCTCTTGGGGGAGATATGGGATTTTCTTTTGGTTGAACTGAAATATCTTCTTCCTCTTGAAAAAGCTCATTCATTTTGTGTGTTGTCTGGTATAGTCTCATCTGTATGACTTATCTGATTTCTGCTTGTTATCAGTTTAAATAGGTTCATTTTTCTCTTCACTATGTTTCATGGTCTTTGTGTAACTGTCATTTTTGGGAATGGAGTCCAGCCTTTGGATATGTAGCTTGGGGCATTCTTTTCTTGTTAAAGGGTAAGAGTATGGCTTTAACCTAAAAGATATTTCTCCTAGACAAACAATATTTAGGGAAGACAGATAGATATAATTCTAATCTGGTATCTTCTCTCTGAAGAGAATAAAGTGGTCAGTCTTATGGTGACAATCCCTTCCTGGCAGGAATCAAAGTATCCCTTCAGGAGGAGTGGATGGAGGAGATTCTAAAGATATATATTCATACCTCATTGTGAGCCACATCTAGACAGACCCATGTGGACATAGATGTAGATTATCTACATGAACAAAACACTACTAACCAAAACACACTTCAAAGGTTTTCAAGGAGATGCCGGATGAATACTTGTTTGGTATGTTATAGAGGAGTTTATTTTTTGGGTATGGGATAGTCCAGATCCTTCTGAGGTCCTTTCTAACTCTACTATTCTGTAAAAACATCTTGATAGCAGCTTGAGAGGACCTTTTGTGTGTTGGCCGTGTGTGGCTATGAACCTGATCAAGAAGAGAATTGAAAATATGATGTATGTGAACCTTGGAGACTCTTACAAAAGGGTGGATTCCCCAACCCTTGCCCAGGAGGGAGTCACAACAATCAGTCAATGAATCAACAAGCATTTATTAGGCTATTAAGCATTTACTCTGTATGTTAGAGAGGCAGCCTGATATAGAAGATGGAAAGCTAGTCTTGAAATGAGTCTCACCTCTGATACCTTGGTTGTGTGAACCTGGACAAATCATCCTACCACTCAGTGTTCTAGGCCAGGGGTGTCAAATTCAAATGAAAATGGAGGCTACTAAAGTCTACATAAGGATGTGTATGTGTATGTGTGTGTATGTGTGTGTGTGTGTGTGGGGGGGGTGTTCACATATTGACTTAGACAATTACATTAAAGTTATCTACATTTTACTGTATTTTTATTTATTTTGTTAAATATTTTCCAATTACATTTTGTTTGTTTGTTTTTTGCGGGGCAATGGGGGTTAAGTGACTTGCCCAGGGTCACACAGCTGGTAAGTGTCAAGTGTCTGAGGCCGGATTTGAACTCAGGTACTCCTGAATCCAGGGCCGGTGCTTTATCCACTGCGCCACCTAGCCGCCCCCTCCAATTACATTTTAATATGGTCTGGACCACATTCAGGAATATTGGTTGTGTGGTTGATATCTTTGCTCTAGGCAATTCATTAAGTTGCAGAGAAGGAAGTTCCTCAACCACTGAAATCAGGTGCAGTCCCTACCCCCTATCCTACTATGAGTACATAGGGATGTGCTGGTAAACATTCCACAACCAGCTCTTTAGAAAAAAAAATGTATGCATGACACACCTCTAAGTTTAATCCTCATTATTGGCATTTTCTTTATTACTTTCTAAGTCTAGAAATCAATAAAACAATAAATCAAGCAGCTAATTTGTAGAATTTGTAGGTTTCTAAGGTGCAAATGTTCACACTGAAAATTAAATAGCTATCAGAAGGCAGTTTGAGCTGGCTCAAGTGTACCCCTTCAGGTGATGTACTGTAGTTACAGAGAATGACTGAAATTAGTTCTTGGTCTGAAGGGGTTTATATTCTATCTGAGGGAGATGATATGTGCATAAATGGGTACATATAAGATATAAGCAAGAGAAGAAGATTCTGGGAAGACGGTGGAGTAGGTCAGAAAACTTTTGGCTCTCCAAATTTCCTTCACAAAGAAAGACAGAACATTGCCTCAGAGCAGTAAAAATAAACATGGGGTAAAGCAGATGTCCTCTAGGGGCAGGGGTTCAGCCTGAGGGAAGTGCAAACACCTCCAGCTGACTCTGCAGAATCAACAAGCAAGTCCTAGGGGGAGCTAAGGTTGTGAGGCAGCCTCAGCCTTGGAAACTTTCATCTCACAGACAGTGTGGGAGTCTGATGGTTGAGTAGGAGAAGATTGAAAGACCTTCTACTGTCCAGGGATGCCAATCACAGACGTGCCTGTGGAGAGAAGGACTAGCACACACCTGGTGAGTGCAGTAGTGGGGGGTGAGGACTCTGTGGGCACCTGCAAGAGAGCAGACTCCCTGATTTCAGTTCCAGGGCAGAGAAGACAGTTGTAGTTTGCAGCCATTGGAGGAAGGACAGGAAGTAAGATCATTTGTAGGATAGATTGGCTGGGGGCCTAGTGGAGGCCTAGGAGTGAAGAGGAGAACCCAAGCTTGGGTCCCAAGACAAATGTCAGAAAATAACTGTTAAAACAAATGAACAAATAACTAGATAAAATGAGCAAGCAAAGGAGAAAGAACCCAACCATAGATAGTTACTATGGAGATAGAGAAGAAAAGTCACTCCCCCTTTAAAAAATTTTTATTATTTTTATTTTATTTTTTGCAGGGCAATGAGGGTTAAGTAACTTGCCCAGGGTCACACAGCTAGTAAGTGTCAAGTGCCTCAGGCTGGATTTGAACTCAGGTCCTCCTGAATCCAGGGCTGGTGCTTTATCCGCTGTGCCACCTAGCTGCCCCCCACCCTTTTTTAAATTGAGAAATGTCAAATGGTCCCAAGCAAAAAGAGTTATTGAAAGAACTTAAAAATGACTTTTTTCTTTTCCTTTTTTTTGCAGGGTATTGAGGGTTAAGTGACCTGTCCAGGGTCACATAGCTAGTAAGTGTCAAGTGTCTGAGGCTGGATTTGAACTCAGGTCCTCCTGAATCCAAGGCTAGTGCTTTATCCACTGCACCACCTAGCTGCCCCCTTTTTTATTTTCTAAAAATGACTTTAAAAACCAAATAAGAATACAGGCTGAAGCATGCTATTTTTACTTTTTTTTCTTTCTTTTTTCCCTTTTTAGTCTTCTTATACAAGATGACTAATATGGAAATATTTTTATATAATTGCACATGAAAAAAAAGAGATGTTTGTTGCATTTTCAAGTCATCAAAGTAAAGTGGGCTACTCCAAATGTTGTTAATTTTTTTCTCTTGGAAGCTTTAGATTTAGGGGCCCTGATGTTGACATCTTCCTCTGAGGGTGCCCCTTGGTCTTCCTTGTTACTGAAGAAACTTTCTATGGTCCTCATCTTTCTCTGTCAGCTCATCTCACCTTTCTTTTACTTGACTTTTAGCTCCTTAAAGTGTGGCACTTGGGGCAGCTAGATGGCGCAGTGGTTAAAGCACCGGCCCTGGATTCAGGAGTACCTGAGTTCAAATCTGGCCTCAGACACTTGACACTTACTAGCTGTGTGACCGTGGGCAAGTCACTTAACCCCCATTGCCTAAAAAAAAAAAAAAAAAAAAAAGTGTGGCACTGTTTCCAGGCTGCAGTATCCCAAGCTTAAGAAGTCCCAGGTGGTATTATTTAAGGAGAATCAGGTTTTTCACTCACCGGGCCTGTTCCCTGGTCCTAGATGACCCCAGACCAACTTGCTAATCAACCAGCTTTGTGTGTTGTGTTTGTTAGCTCTGACAAGCCTGTGCCCCTCCCCCACCTGGGCCACTGCTACTCAAGCCAACCTCCTGGTTCTCAGCAGGGGTGTAAAATCCAAGTTCTGCCTTAGCACCAGCATAGGCCCCTGTAGTCTCCCCCCTGCCCAGGGCTCAGCCCTCTCACCAGACTGTGAGCTTAGTTCCAGACAACTCTGGTGCTTCAGCTAATTCAGAGGCTCTGGGGGTCTCCTTCTCTGGTGAGGACTTCCTGGGACTGGATCTGTGTCAGGGTGACTGTGGGGTTGGGCTTGACTCCTGCATCAGCACAGGAGCTCCCTCCTTCTGACCTTCCAAGCCATTCTTGGTTAGAAAATGATTTCAGCACATTCTTCTGTGAGTTTTTTGTTAATTTTTTTCTCAGAGAAAAATAGATATAAAAATTTAGTGACCTTCTGCTCTACTTAATACTTTAAATTCCATTTAATTCATAAAGTATTTATGTGCTAGGCCTAGTAAAATAATGGAATTTGGCAGACGCTCAGGGGTCTGGCCTGGTTGATTTAGTAGTGTTTGAATTGGGTGTGAATGAGAAACTACTAAGTACCCACTTAAGATGATTAGATTTTTAGCCACACCAGGCCAGCCCTGTTAAACCTAGTTTAAACTTGGCCAGCCCTGAGAAGGAGTGTCCTCAGAGGCTTTGGACTGCATCATAAACAGAGGACCAGTGTCAGCCACACAACTTGAGTCCAGAGTCAACCAGAGTCCAGACCAGAGTCCAGTTTCACTAATGACATTTCAACACTCAAAGAAGACAAGATTTCAAAGACTTGAAATGAACAGTTTTGTTTTTCTCCTGTTATTATATACACCATCTGTAATGTGTATTTAAGGTAGAAAAAGGGACTCCAAGTAGGAAATGGGTCGTTCCTGCCTTGCCTCGAGGATCTTTCAGAGTGGACTGGAAACTGGCTGCACAACTGACTCCCATAGAAATTACAGACCCCCTGGTGGTGAGTTAATAAAATCCAGCTCTTTGAATTAGTTGAGCTGGAAACGAGTTTGAGTTTGAGACAGTCTTTGCTAGAGCCAGGGAGATTATCCATTTTCCTCTTTCCCTATTCCCTTGTCCTTGACTTTGTTAATTTCACCTTTTCTGTGTATTTTATTCCCAGTAATAAAACCTGATTTGTTTGTGGAAAAGAGGCTGTCCATCCCCTTTCTTATTGGCCTGGGAGAAATAACTAAAAAGGCAGTTTGGAGGGGAGGAAACTTTGGATTGAGAGGTCCCTCATTATTTTCTGAACCCCAATATTTAGTGAGCCACCTAATTAACTTTCCCCATATTAAATTTGGCCCCTACACACTGTTCTAAATTCTATGATGGATTTCAGAAATGGTGGGGGGCAAGACTATTAAATGAGAGTATATCTCTGAATATTCCATATAAGGTTATTCAGAATGAGACTGTTCTGATGGTTGAATAGTCATATGATTTTATATTTTATGTTCCATTGATATTGTTATATATGTCTGTAATTTATAAAATCACATGTCTCTTTTTAAAAACCAAATAAGAGAGACTGAGGAAAAATTAGAAAAAAATAAAAGCAATCCAAGAAAATCAAGAAAATTATGAAAAGAAAGTCAACCAATTTGAAATAGAGAATCAAAGACTTAAGGAAGAAAATAATTCCTTGAAAAGTAGAATTTGGCAAGGGGAAAGATAATGATATTCTAAGACAACAAGAAATAAAACAAAACCAAAAGAATGCAAAAATAGAAGAGAAAGTGAAACATCTAATCAGAGAAACAACTGATTTGTAGAACACATCAAGGGAAAATAATATAAGAACAATTAGACTACCTGAAATTATGATTAAAAAAGAATCATACAATATTACAAGAAATTAACAAGGAAATTTGCTCTGGAGTTCTAGAACAAGAAGGCAAAGCAGGAATAGAAAAAAAATCTACCAATCACCACCTAAAAGAGATCCCAGAAGAAAAACCTACAGGAATATCACAGCCAAGTTCCAAAGCTCCTAGGTTAAGGGGAAAAAAAAATATATATATATGTATATACATATATATATATATATGTATATATTTGTGGGGGGGGCAATGAAGGTTAAGTGACTTGCCCAGGGTCACACAGCTAGTAAGTGTCAGGTATCCAAGGCTGGATTTGAACTCAGGTCTTCCTACATCCAGGGCTGGTGCTTTATCCACTGCGCCACCTAGCCGCCCCCACCTAGCTGCTTTTAAGAACATCACTTTTGACAGGTGAGTAGAAGATAGATTAAGGTGTGAAGAAGCTTGTGTCAGGCAGACCCACCAACAGGCTATTAAAATAGTCCAGATGCCAGGTAAAAAAGGCCTATAGCAAGGTGGTAGTTATATAAGTGGAGAGAAAAGGAGACATTCAAGAGATGTGATAAGGATTGAAGCAAAAAAACCCCCCATTTCAACAAATTGGCCATGTGGGGTGAGTGTTAATGTGAGTGAGGAATTTAGGGTGATATTGAGGTTGAAAATCCAGGTGACTAGGAGAATGATGGTGCCTTGGATGGAAATAGGGCATTTTGGAAGAAGGGAACAAAAGAGAAGGAAAGGAAAGGAATGAGCATTAATATAGTGCCTACTATGTACCAAGCACTAAAAAAACCTCCAAATATCATCTCATTTGATCCTCACAACAACTCTACAATGTAGGTGATGTTATTGTTCCCATTTTATAGTTGAGGAAACTGAGATAAAGAGAGGTTAAGTGGCTTGCCTAGAGTCATGCAGCTAGTAAGTGTCTGAGCCTGGATTTGAAGCCAGGTCTTCTGAGCTCCAGGGGTAGTGCTCTATCCCCTGTGCCACCAACTGCCTCTAAAAAGAGGAGAGTTTTAGGGGGAAAGATAATGAGTTCTGTTTTGGACCTGTTGATTTCGAGATGCCTTCAGGACATCCAATTCAAGATGTCTAAAAGTCAGTTTAACAACGTGAGACTGGTGCTCAAGAGAGATTAGGGCTGGATTAATAGATCTGGGAATCATCTGAGTAGAGATGACAACTGAACCCATAGATACTGATGATTATACCAAATGTGATAATGTAGAGGAAGAAGAGGAAAGGTCCCAGGATAAAGCCTTGGGGGAGATCCAAGTTGGTGTAATTTGGATAAAGATACAGAGTAGGAAACTGAGAAGGCATGATCAGATATGTATGAGAACTAGGAGAGAGCTGGGCCACAAAAGCCTCAAGAGATAAAGACCGATAAACCTTTTTTATTAAATTTTTTTGGTGGGGCAATGAGGGTTAAGTGACTTGCCCAGGGTCACACAGCTAGTAAGTGTCAAGTGTCTGAAGCTGGATTTGAACTCAGGTCCTCCTGAATCCAGGGCCGGTGCTTTATCCACTGAGCCACTTAGCCTCCCCTTTATTCATTTCTTGATATGTACCCAAGCACCGTGCTAAACACTGGGGAAACAAATACATGCAAGCAAGATAGTATCTCCCCTCAAAGGCCTTTATTCTCATGGGGGAAGACAACTAGAGGGGTACTGGAAAGTGTTGGAGGAGGGTGCTCTTTATGAAGCATGGTCAGGAAACATCAAGGAAGTGGCATGGAGGCATATGCCCTCAACACACTAAGGCAAAAACTCATCTATCAGAGCCACAGCATCCAAAAACAGAATCCAGGGTTTTGTGGGGGAGGAAGTAGAGATAGCAATGAAGGCAATTAAAATAGAAAAAGCACAGAGAGAAGAGAATATGAAGGAGAAGAGAGTAATCAACAGTGCCAAAGGCTGCAGAAAGATTAAAAAGTATGAGGACTGAGAAAAGGTCGTCAGATTTGACAATTCAGAGATCACTGTGGCTGATAGAAAAGGAAAGTGACAAATGTCGGAGAGGATATGGGGAAATTGGCACACTAATACACTGTTCTTGGAATTGTGAACTGATCCAACTATTTTGTAAAGGAATTTAGAACTACGCCCAAAGGGCTATAAAACTGTGCATCCCCTTTGATCCAGCAGTACCGCTACAAAAAGGAAACCTATATGCACAAAATATTTATAGCAGCTCTTTTTTTGTGGTGGCAAAGAATAAGGTAATTGAGGGGATGCCCATTAAATGAGGAATGGCTGAAAAAGTTGTGATATAAGATTGTGATGGAATATTATTCGATGAGCAGGATGCTTTCAGAAAAACCTGGAAAGGCTTACAAGGACTGATGCAGGGGTGGCTAGGTGGCGCAGTGGATAAAGCACTGGCCCTGGATTCAGGAGTACCTGAGTTCAAATCCGGCCTCAGACACTTGACACTTACTAGCTCTGTGACCCTGGGCAAGTCACTTAACCCCCATTGTCCCGCAAAAACAAAAACAAAACAAAAAAACAAGGACTGATGCAAAGTGCAGTAAGCATAGCTAGGAGAACATTTTACACAGTAATGGCAATATTATACAATGATCCCCTGTGAATGACTTAGTTATTTCCAGCAATAGAAATATCCAAAACAATTCCAATGGACTCATGATAAAATGTGCTTATCCACCTCCAGAGAAAGAACTGATGGAATCTGAATGTAGATCAAAGCATACTGTTTTTTTGTTTGTTTGGTTTGGACTTTATTTTCCTTGTATTTTTTTGTCTGAGTTTTCTTTCATAACCTGAAAAAATACAGAAATATGTTTTGCATGACTTTTTTCAAATTGGTTGCCTTCTCAATGAAGTGGCAGGGGTAGGGGGAGGGAAGGTGGGAAGAGAATTTGGGGTTCAAAATTGTAAAAAACAAAGGTTCAAAATTGTTTTTACATGTAATTGGGAAAAATAAAATATTAAAATTAAAAATTAAGAGGCACTAGAAAAAAAAGAGATCACTGGTAACTTTGGAGAGAGAAGTTTTGGGTGAATGATGAGGTTGGAAGACAAACTAAAGGAGAGTTTAGAAGTGAGAGAAGAAGTGGAGACACCAATTGTAGTTAGCCTTAAGGAGTTCTGAGGCAGCTAGGTGATGCAGTGGCTAGAATCCTCAGCTAATCTTCCTGAGTTCAAATCTAACCTGAGCCACTGATTAGCTGTATGACCCATGGCAAGTGACTTAACATTGTTTGCCTCAGTTTCTTCATGTATAAAATGAGCTGGAGAAGGAAATGGCAGACCCCTCCAGTATCTTTCCCACAAGGAAGAGTCAGACACGACTGAAACGATAGCTTAAAGAATTCAGCTACAGGAGCAGCTAGATGGTGAAGTGGATAGAGTACTGGCCCTGGATTCAGGAGGACCTGAGTTCAAATCTGACCTCAGACATTTGGCACTTACTAGCTGTGTGACCCTGCTCTTAACTCCAACTGCACCACCAAAAAAAAAAAAAAGTCTCCCTAACCCTCATACTTGAGGACTTCAATATAAATTTCAAATTTGGGGGGCAGCTAGGTGGCACAGTGGATAGAGCACTGGCCCTGGAGTCAGGAGGACCTGAGTTCAAATCCAGCCTCAGACTGTTGACACTTATTAGCTGTGTGACCCTGGGCAACCCCAATTCCCTCACCAAACCCCACCCCCCCAAAACAAAACAAAAAAAGAATTCAGCTACAAAAGGGACAAAATATAGAATGATAGTGAGGACAGACAGGGTTAATTAAGTATTTTTAAGGCTATGGGAGACATGAGTGAGTTTCCAGGAGGCAGGAAAGAAGCCAATGGATAAGGAAAAATTGAGGATTAATGAGAGATCAGGGGTCACCTCCTGGAGAAGACAAAATGGGAGAGGATCAAGGGTTTGCTTTGACAAGAGAAAAGCTGCCTCTTTATGGGAGATGGGAGCAGAGGAAGAGATGGTGGGAGAAGATACATAAGGCATGTAAGATGAGGAAGAGAAAAAAGGGAGATCCACTAGAATGTTTTTTGTGTTTTGTTATGTTTTGCTTTTGCAGGGCAATGAGGGTTAAGTGACTTGTCCAGGGTCACACAACTAGTAAGTGTCAAATGTCTGAGGCTGGATTTAAACTCAGATCCTCCTGAATCCAGGGCTGGTTCTTTATCCACTGAGCCACCTAGCTGCCCCCTAGAATGTTTTTAATTGTTTAGATAAAGTATGGAGTGTGAGGTAAGATCCTCAGAGTTGAAAGAAAAAATCTTAACCAGAGGGTATGCAGTCTGGCTTTCATCAGCTGGATTTTTGACTCAGCATTGGACTGGAACTGAGGAATTGACTCTCCTTATCCAAAAGAGGATTTCTAGTCACTCTAGCCTAGATGCCTGGATCTGAGATGACTGGCCTGTGGCTCTGAAGAGAGGAATCCCATAAATCAGTAGCAAGTACCAAAAAAATGACTTACCCCCTCAAAGATGCTCACTGGGGAACAGTAGGTAATTGATATTCAGTGGGTGCTCACCCAAGACCTGCTGCCCAGCAGGAGACATCCCAGAAATCACAGTGCTCATGTGCAGGCTCAGCAAAGATCTAAGTCATGACATTTCTAGAAGATACAGATGCTTCTGCCATGATGGCACCATGTTTTGCCTCGGCACGTGTCCCCACATATGTCCCGACATCTGTGTCCATTTTTCCCGATGATGCAATGTGTATTTATGGGTGACTGTGTCACCAGGTTTGTGGAGAGAATTTTCCATGTTTATTTATCTTATTATATGACTCTATCAAATGCTTTTGCTTTGTGTCCTTTGCCTAATAACAACAAAGTTGTTATTTTGGGAGTTTGTGAGCTATGGTTTTAAGTGGATGCAGACTTAAAGAGTACCTTGGATCTGTGGTAGCTTTTCTGAGGGCCTTATGTGGGATGTGGGGATGATGACTTAAGACCAGGACAGGGAGACATGGCCTCTTCCCCAGGTCCCTAAAATCTAGTGGAGGTACGTGAAACATGAGCATCCATATCCTTTTCCTGGGCCTGTCTTTTGTTTTGCAGTCCCTACCACCATGCCTGTCTTCCGCCTCTCTCCACTCCACTCTTTTAAAATTAATTAATTAAGAATTTTCCCACACCTTACAAATAAAAACAAATTGTAACATTGATTTTTAAAACTTTGTGTTCCAAATTCTCATCCTTCCTCCCTATCCCCCCTTAAAAACTAAAGCAATTCAATATAAGTTATACATGTACAATTATGCAAAATATAGTAGACAAAAAATCTTTAGAAAAATGAACTAACAACAACAAAATATCCTTTCATCTGTATTCAGGAGCCATCAATTCTTTTTTATTTTTTTTTGGTGAGGCAATTGGGGTTAAGTGACTTGCCCAGGGTCACACAGCTAGTAAGTGTTAAGTGTCTGAGGCCAGATTTGAACTCAGGTCCCCCTGAATCCAGGACTGGTGCTCTATCCACTGCACCACCTAGCTGCCCCACCATCAGTTCTTTCTCTGTAGATGGATTGCATTTTTCATAAGTCCTTCAGAGTTGTCTTGGATCATGGCATTGCTGAAAATAACTAAGTTATTCTCAGTAGATCATCTTACAATTTTGCTGTTATTTTGTATACAGTACATTTCACTTTGCATCAGCCCATGTAAGTCTTTCCAGGTTTTTCTGATAGCATCCTGCTCATATTTTTTAAAAATAGCAAACTACATTTACATAGTACTTTAAAGGGAGATTTCCTTACAAAACACCCATGAGGTTGATTATTGCAACAACCATAATAACAAATGTTAGCTATTATTGTTGTTGCAATAATCAACCTCATAGGTATTTCACTCCACTTTTTTTTTTTTTTTGGTGAGGCAATTGGGGTTAAGTGACCTGTCCAGGGTCACACAGCTAGTAAGTATCAAGTGTCTGAGGCCGGATTTGAACTCAGGTCCTCCTGACTTCAGGGCCAGTGCTCTATCCACTGTGCCACCTAGCTGCCCCACTCCATTTCTTCTAAAGGGTCCCCTGTCTTTCTTGCCAATCCTGATTAACATTTCAAAAAATATATTTCAATTGGTTCTCCATCCTGTTTAGCTGAATTTGCCTCATGGCACTGGAATTACTGCTTGTACCTCTACTTGGACATTAGAACATAGAACAATGAACACTTTTGGGATTGGCTGATAAGGAACCTTAGGAATGGATGAACAAGTCAGACCAGATTTTAGGGAATAATCTCCCAACCTGGCATAAAGTCAGATATTCTGGGAGGGATACAGTCCTTGTACATAGTAGGCACAGATAGGTGATACACTGGTTCTGGAAACAGGAAGATTCATCTTCTTGGGTTCAAATCTGGCCTCAGACACTTACTAGCTGTGTGACCCTAGGCAAGTCACTTCACCTTGTTTGCCTCAATTTCTCATCTATAAAACGAGCTGGATAGGGGAAATGGCAAACCACTCCAGTATCTTTGCCAAGAAAACCCCAAATGGGGGTCACGAAGACTTGGACATGACTGAAATGATTGAACAAAAATAGCTTTGGATGGATTCTTGTCTGAGACCCTAAGAAAACTAAAAGTCCTTGTTCGTTTTAGAGGGACTGGATCTGGGTTTGAGATGAAGAAGAAAAAAAACCCTCAGGTGACACTTAGTCTAGGCACTGAGATTTTTATCTTTTTAATTGCCTCTTCACCCTGACTGAGCTCTTGTGGTATTTCTGAATCTGAAGATTCTTTTCATTCATCTCTTGTAGGTTGTGGTAGCCATAGTTAAAGAGGGGAAATGATAAGGTAGAGGGCCTTTCATCTCTGAGTTCAAGGAGCCAAGCAAGCCCAAGAGCTGGGTAATCCAGGATACTCAAAGCCTGATGTGAGGTTTCTGGAATATGGCAAGGTTTGGAAGGTAGATCTGGTGCTGACATCAAAGGACAGTGCCAAGTAAAGTCAAAGCTGAAAGCCATTCTGGCTCTGTTTCTGCTTCTCTCTCTGTGTTTCTAGCTCTGTGTCTTTCTTTGTTGTATGAGGATGCATTGAAAGAACTGGGCATGTGTAGCCTGGAGAAGACCCAGAGGGGGGAACTTCATAAACTGTCTTTAAGTGCATCTCTGAAAGCCTGTCATGTTGGGGGAGGAATCAGCCTTGCTCTGTTTGGCCTGAGTGCAGAACCAGCAGTAACGGATGAAGAGCGCAAAGGGGATAATTTTGTTTTGGTCACCAGAAAACCTTCTCAACAATGAAACTGCCCCAAAGTGGAATGGGTAGCCTTGAGGAGAGGGTGGGCTTCCTTTCTTTGTGGGTCTTTAGGTAGAGGTTAAGGAATCACTTGGCGATGTTCCATGGTGAGTCTTTTTGTTTTTGTTTTTTTGTGAGGCAATTGGGGTTAAGTGACTTGCCCAGGGTCACACAGCTAGTAAGTGTTAAGTGTCTGAGGCCGGATTTGAACTCAGGTCCTCCTGAATCCAGGGCCGGTGCTCTATCCACCGTGCCACCCAGCTGCCCCATATGGTGAGTCTTTTTGACCATAAATTGGACTAAAGGATTACTGAGGTCCCTTCTATGATTTGATGATCTCTTCAGGTCTCTGTCTCTATGTATACATGGGCATGCTTTCTTTTCTTTAAGGTTTTTTAAAATAACAAACATTTTTAGTTGTAGTTTTGAGTTCCAAATTTTATCTCCCCTTCCCTCCCTCCCCTTCCCCCTTCCTGAGGTGGTAAGCAATCAGATGTGGTTTATACATGTGCAATTACGTAAAACATTACCATATTAGTTATTTTGTACAAGAAAACTTTGAATAAGAGAAAAAAATGAAAGAAAGTGAAAAATAGCATGCTTCAATCTGTGTTCAATTAATATCAGTTCTTTCTTTGGAGGTGGATAGTATGTTTCATCATTAATCCTTTGGGATCGTCTTGTATCATTGTATTACTGAGAATAGTTAAGTCATTCACAGTTCTTCATGACACAATATTGCTGTCTCTGTGCACAATGTTCTTTTTGTTTTGCTCACTTCACTATACTATACATCAGTTCATATAACTCTTTCCAGGCCCTTCTGAAATTATCCTGCTTGTCATTTCTAATTAAAAATTTTTTTGGTGGGGCTTGTCATTTCTTATAGCACAATAATATTCTATCACCATCATATGCCACAGCTTGTTTAGCCATTTCCCAATTGATGGGCATTCCTTTGGTTTCCAATTTTTATCCACCACAAAAAGAGCTGCTATAAATATTTTTCTGCAAATAGGTCTTTTTATCTTTTGGGGGATGTCTTTGGGATATAAATCTAGCAGTGGTAGTGCTGGATCACATGATATGCACAGTTCTATAGCCCTATGGGCATAGTTCCAAATTGCTCTCCTGAATGGTTGGATCTTTTCACAACTCCAATAGTGGATTAGCGTCCCAGTTTTCCTACATCCCCTCCAATATCCAACATTTTCCTTTTTTGTTATATTTACCACTCTGATAGGTGTGAGGTGATACCTCAGAATTGTTTGAATTTGCATTTCTCTGATCAATAGTGACCTAGAGCATTTTTTCATATGATTATAGATTGTTTTGATTTCTTTGTCTGAAGACTGCCTGTTCATATCCTTTGACCATTTATCAAATGGGGAATGACCTTGTATTTTTATAAATTTGATTCAGTTTTGCAAATAATTGAGAAATAAGGCCATTATCAGAGATACTTGTTTCAAAAATTCCCATTTTTCTTCTTCTCTTGTAATCTTGGTTATATTAGTTTTATTTGTGCAAAAACTTTTAAATTTGAAAATTATCTATTTTGTTTTCTTTTGTTCTCTGTATCTTCTTTGGTCCTAAATTCTTCCTCTGCCCATAAATCTGATGGATAAACAATTCCATGCTCTCTTAATTTGCTTATATTATCATCTTTTGTGTGTAAATCATGTACCCATTTTGACCTTATTTTAGTTTACAGTGTGAGATGTTGGTCTTGTCAACCTGACTTTTTTCCAGAACTGGTCTCTAACCTATATATAGCCAGAGCTGCACAGAATAGGCCAGAGACAGGTGTTAGGAATTAGAGAGAAAGTTTATTTCCTTCCTTCCTTCCTTTCTTTTTGGTGGGGCAGTGAGGATTAAGTGACTTGCCCAGGGTCACATAGCTAGTAAGGGTCAAGTGTCTGAGGCCAGACCTGAACTCAGGTACTCCTGAATCCAGGGCCAGTGCCTTTTCCACTGCGCCACCTAGCTGCCCCCAAGAAAATTTATTTTCTAAGTGAGGAAAAAGGCTTGCAAGCAAGGTGGAGCTATAGACAAATGTGCTGGGGCCCCACTCTGTGTGTGTGGGACCTGAAGTAGTGTGAGGACATCTCAATATTTATACCAGTGATTGTTCAGTGAGTTTTAGCCCTAATGTTGAGGGAGCAGCAAGCATGTGACAAGTCTGATTCACTGCAGGGCATGCCAACTTTATCCAGTGTTTGTCTTTGACCAAAGAGTACCTGATGAATTGTGTGACTAGCCCAGAGAGTGAGATCCTCCAGAGGGCAATGGCAAAGGATTGTTGTCCTGCCAAGCTCAGGGCACAGCTTGCTTGCTGCACCTTTGCTCTGGAAACAGGGAGTCTAAATTTTGTCAGTCTATATCTAGCCTTTGCCATATTGTTTTCCAGTTTTCCCAGTTTTTATCAAATAATGAGTTTTTGTTCCAAAATATGCTTTTCAAAAGCCCGAACCTATGATTTTATTATTGTAGGGATTTCCTTCACAAGAAGACCCTCTCTCTTTTCTTTCTTTCTTTTTTTGTTTTTTTTTTTTTGGTGAGGCAGTTGGGGTTAAGTGACTTGCCTAGGGTCACACAGCTAGTAAGTGTTAAGTGTCTGAGGCTGGATTTGAACTCAGGTCCTCCTGAATCCAAGGCAGGTGCTCTATCCACTGCACCATCTAGCTGCCCCTTTTACTTTTCTTTTTCTTTCTTTCTTTCTTTCTTTTTTTGAAGACCCTCTCTCAATATGGATTGGCAGATCCTCTGCAATTCACAGTGTTAGAGACTTGCCTTAGGGGCACAGATTAAGTGACTAGGGGCACAGGATCTCACAGCCAGTGTGTCAGAAATGGGAGTCCTCTAGCCACCGTCTCACGGTGCCCCTATTTTATTTGTCTTAGTACATCTCTGTCTCTGTACTCTTTAAGAGTTTCTGTTCCTAGCCCCAAGACTCACCCTATAGTTTGTGAGTCTCTGATGGTCCCTAGGGGACTGTCATACTAACACCCTGATTTCCCTAACAGGATTTCCATGGACCTTGATTTCTAGACTCCTGCCTCAAATTCATGGTTTGGGGGCTTCCAGGTGCTTGCCAGCCCTTCTCTGACCCAGGTCCCACCCTGATCCCACAAATGCCATCTCTTGGACACCTGCTCAGACACGGACTATTTATTCTCAGATAACCAAAGGGGAAGCCTTGCTAGGAGCCAAGCTCAACCGCCTAGTACTATAGAAACTTCTGGAGTAAGGGGAACAGGCACAAGGCCCAGCACTTGGGGAGGGGATGGGGAGTAAGAGGTGAAGGACAGAGGGCCCAGAGCAGAGCAAGGATCTGATCCAGATATTTCTAGATTGGGGTCCAAGCCCTGGGGCCCTGGCCAGGCTTCAGGGAGCCATGGCCAAGGACATGGGGACTGGGGTCAGAATGTGAGGGAAGTAGAAGGACAGGGAGGAGAAATGAAGGACAAACAGGGGAAGATTAAGGGACAGAGAGAGGGGAGACTAAAAAGCCGAGATGGAGAAACTGAGGGAGAGAGGGTCACTGAAGACACAAAGAGACTAAGGGTGAGAGGGGTGGAGACGACTGATGGAGGAGATCCTGAAGAACAAAGGACAGGGATGGATGGGGGATAATAAGGAAGAGAGGGTGGGGAGACAGGGAGAGGGTGGAGGAAGAGGCCTAAGGAGAGAGGGTGTGTGTGTGGGGGGAATGAAGGACAGATGGAGGAGAGATGGAAGGAGCAGGGCAGAGAGATTGAAGGATAAAGAAGACAAAGAATAAAGGACTGAGAAGTGGGGAGATGTGGACAGAATGAAGGCAGTTAGAAGAAAGAGTGGTGGTAGATTGGAACTGAGAGAGGGGAAGACAGGGAGAGGGAGGAAGATTGAAGCAGAGAGAGTAGGAAGACTAAGTGAGAAGGTGTGAGGAAGCTGAAAAACAGATGGTACAGATTGAAAGACAGTGTGGTGGTCTAAGAGACACAGAGAGGCCAGTTTGGGAAGAATGGGAAGATACAAAGAGGGTTCTCAGAGGCTCAAGGGTGCAAAGCGGAAAAGATTCAAGGACACAAGGTGTTTGAAGAACAGAGGAAACCTGAGGGGATGTAAAGCCTGAAGCCTGAAGAAGAGAAAGATGGGGAGAATGAAGGAGAGAGATGGAGTAGACTGTGGAGAGAGGGCACCACTTAAGGAGGGAAGGGAACAGCAGAGAGAGGCAAACTGAAGGCAGTTTAAAAGGCTTCAGTGAGCATCTGATGCTACCTGAAAAAATATGCCTTTCCTTTGAGTCAGCTAGGTGGTGCAGCGGATAGAACAACGGCCCTCGAGTCAGGAAGATCTGAGTTCAAATCCAGCCTCAGACACTACTTAGCAAGTCACTTCACTGCTATATGCCTCTGTTTCCTCACTGTCAAATGAAGATGATAACAGCACCTAACTCCTGTGGTTGTTATGAAGATCAAATGAGGTAATGTATCTGTACAATGCTTAGAAAGGTGCTTGGCACAAATGCTTGTTCCCTTCCACCTTTCTCCAATATACTCCCTATGTGGCCATCCATCTTGCCCCTTCCTGAAGGAGGTGGCTAGGCCCCCCCATTCAGGTGTCAGCCCATTTCCCTTTGCGGACACTTCCTTTTGGAGGAACTTTTCCTGAGGTCAAATCTAAATTGGCTTCTTTACAGTAACCACAGGTGACTCTGAATTCTGCCCCCTGGGGCTAATCAGAACAAGCCTGATCCTTCTACCACCAAGTAAATACTCTCTTGTTCCCCCTAAGCCTTTTCTGCTCCAGGCTTGATATGGTGAGTTACTCCTAATATGGCAAGATCCCAAAGCCCTCCCCTAGCTTGTCTGCTCCTGTTTGAATGCTCTCCAGACAGTCACTTTTGGTCATGGCTCTTTCATCCTCCATGTGAGAGAACTCTTTAGTAGGACACTTCAGCACTTGCTCTTTGTCCTGTGGGCTTTAGAGAGTTGGCTGGGGGCCACTGAGAGGTAAAATAATTTGCCCAGGGTTAGATGGCCAATATGTATGGTGGGGGAGAGAGAGAGAGAGAGAGGGAGAGAGGGGGAGAGAGACAGAGAGACAGAGAGACACAGAGAGACAGAGACACAGAGAGAGACAGAGAAAGAAGAAGAAGGAAGAGGAGGGGGAGGAGGAGGAAGAAAGGAGGAAGGAGAAGAAGGAGAGGGAGAGAAAGGGGGAGAGTAACTGAGGGAAGGAGAAAGAGAGAAAACAACTGAAGGCAGAAATCCACAGAGAGGGAGAAGGCTAAAGGAGGGAGCAGACTGAGAGATGTGGGGGAAACCGAAGGGTATAGGAGGGAAAATTGAGGGACCCCAGAGATAAACAGGGTCAGTGAGAGGGCTGGAAACAGAGTGGCTGGCCTCTGGCCACTGTGTGGGCTGAGCTGGGTCCCAGCCTGGGCTCATCGGGGCAGCATTTGGAGCTGGAAAGGTCTTGGCACATTGCCCAGGCCTGAGCTGAGGGGGGTCACATCGATTTCCTCCACGGGGCACAGGGGCTGTAGCGTGAAGTTTTGCAGAATGCCCGTCAGGTAAAGGAACAGTTCCATTCGGGCCAATGGTTCCCCTAGGCACAGGCGTCGCCCTGCAAAGAGGAAGAGGCTGCAGGTAGCTGGGAATCGCAAGTGATCATAAAGTGAGAAAGGGAAGGGACTTCCAACCCTCTCATTTGTGGGTTTTTTTTTTTTTTTTGCTGGGCAATGGGGGTTAAGTGACTTGCCCAAGGTCACACAGCTAGTAAGTGTCAAGTGTCTGAGGCTGGATTTGAACTCAGGGGCAGCTAGATGGCGCAGTGGATAGAGCACTGGCCTTGGAGTCAGGAGTACCTGAGTTCAAATCCAGCCTCAGACACTTAACACTTATTAGCTGTGTGACCCTGGGCAAGTCACTTAACCCCTATTGCCTCACTAAAAAATTTGGGGGCAGCTAGGTGGCGCAGTGGATAGAGTATCGCCCCTGGAGTCAAGAGTACCTGAGTTCAAATCCGGCCTCAGACATTTAACACTTACCAGCTGTGTGACCCTGGGCAAGTCACTTAACCCCAATTGCCTCACTAAAAAAAAAAAGAAAAGAAAAAGAAAGGGGCTCTCATTTGTGGGTTTTTTTTTTTTTTTTGCTGGGCAATGGGGGTTAAGTGACTTGCCCAAGGTCACACAGCTAGTAAGTGTCAAGTGTCTGAGGCTGGATTTGAACTCAGGAACTCCTGAATCCAGGGCTGGTGCTTTATCCACTGCGCCACCTAGCCGCCCCTAACCCCCTCATTTGTACAGAACTGAAGTCTGCAAAAGTGAAGTGACTTTCCCCAAGTCACACAGGTTGTAACCGTAAGATCTGGGATTCGAACCCAGGGCCTCTAGAACTTTCTGTGTTTTCCCATGGAAGCTTTGGGGAGCTTGGAGGCTGAGCCCTTGGTTGAGACACCCACCTGCAGAGAAGGGCATGAAAGCCGGGCTCTTCTTGAAGTCTTCCTTGGAGTCCAGGAAGTGGGCGGGGTTGAACTCCTTGGGTGTCTGAAACTGACTGGGGTCGTAGTGAACGGTGTTGAGGAGAGTGATGATGTCAGTGCCCTGGAAGGTGGGGAGAAGGGCTGGGAGCTGGAACACTCAGGTCCCTCTCCAGGGAGGAGGGGAAATGAGAACATTCTAGGTCTAGGGTTGGTGAGGCTTAGGTAGCGCAGGAAGTATTGGGGGATGGGAGGGTCAGGGCCAGTTTTTCATTGTTTCTCGGCATCCTCAGTGCTGGCCACCGAGTCTGGCACATGGTGAGCGAGTAACTGCTTAATAAATGCTTGTTCTTCGATTAATTGGGACTGGCATTGTCAGCATTTGAGCCCTGGGTGGGGGTAATAGCCAGGCTGGGATTAATTTAGGGTTTCAGGGAAGAAAGACGGGGATCTGGGTTTTGGAATTAGGGAGAAAGGGCTCAAGAAGTCTTGTCCTATCAAGGGAGAGTAGAAATAAAGGGTAGGAGGGGCAGCTAGGTGGCGCAGTGGATAAAGCACCGACCTTGGATTCAGGAGGACCTGAGTTCAAATCGAGACTCAAATACATGACACTAGCTGTGTGACCCTGGGCAAGTCATTTAATCCTCATTGCCCCAAAAAACAAAGGGAAAAAAGAGAAATAGAAATAAAAGGGGGGAGAGGGGAAAGAAAGGCGTGGCGAGAGGAGAGAAAGGCGAGGGGGTCTGGGCTGGGTTCTCGAACTCCTGGGCCCCACCTCGGGTAGCAGGAAGCCGCGGAAGGACGTGTCCCGGGTGACTCGGTGCGGCAAGTTCATGGGGATGACGTCTGCGAAGCGCTGCACCTCGTGAAGGACGGCATCCGTGTAGGGCATGGCCCGGCGGTCGTCCAGGGTCGGCCGCCTCCCCCGCCCCACCACGCGGTCGATTTCCTCCTGAACTCGGGCTGCGGAGGCACGGCCCCCGCCGGCGCGACGCACCAGTGAGCCTCAGCCCCTTCCCTCTCTCCCCTCCCCTCCCATCCAGCCACTCGACTCCCCAAGGCCAGACTCCCCCTTTCCCTCTTCTCCTGGTCTAGGGCCAGAGACAGGCGGCTGCGCTGGCCACGGAGAGGCACGGGGCACGGCCAGTGGGCAGCAGAGAAGGCTCGGGGGCAGGGGGCGCGAGGCGCACGGGCACTGATGCAAGTAGGAGCGTACCCTGAATGTGCGGATGCTTCATGAGAAGTAAGAAGCTGTGTCGCAGCGTGGTGCCCACGGTCTCTGTGCCACCAAAAAGGAGGTTGTGCGTTGTCTTCACCAGCGTCTCCATGTGGAAGTGACTGCCGGAGCTCTGGGCTTCCTGGGGACAGAGGAAGGCTGACCCCCCCTCTCTACCCCCCCACACTCCATCTCCAGCTAGAAATAGTAATCCTGACCATGGAACAGGTGGGGATGGTGGGGGTGTTTAGTGGAGGTGAGGGGACCACCAATGACCATATTCCATTCATTTGCTCTTTCCCTCACCCCAGTGGCAGTAGCGTCAAGACAAGGAACCCCATTCCTTTCTCCAGCTGGGGTGGGTGTGGGGGCAGATGTGGGGATCTGAGACAAATGGGAGGGGCAGCTAGGTAGGCAGTGGATAAAGCACTGGCCCTGGATTCAGGAGGACCTGAGTTCAAATTCGGCCTCAGACACTTGACACTCCCTAGCTGTGTGACCCTGGGCTAGTCACTTAAACCTCATTGCCCTGCCCCCAAAAACAAACCAACAAAAAATTACCACTGGGATAGACTGCTCCGGCCCGTTCCTAAGCCCCCCTTTCCTGGTTTTGTTTCTATTTCTATACCTCTGTCTCTGTCTCTCTGTGTCTCTCCACCTCCCTGCCCCTGGCCCTGGCAGAAGAAATTCCAGACTTGTCATCCCCTCTCCTCTCCTCTCTCATTTCCTCTTCTTTGGCAGACATGTCAGCCAAACTGCCCAGCCTGCCTCATTCCCATGGACCGTGGGATGAGAACCACTTCTACCCCACTCCACTTTCCCCAGGCCCCTCAGACTGGTTTGGGTCCTGGGCCAACCAGCCACCTCCCCTCTGGTCCAACCAGGCTTCAGAAAGGACCTTTGAGGCTGGAGATGGGAGCATGGCCAGTATATGAAGCAGTTCTGAGCCAGACAGACCAGAGAAGAAGAGGAAGCTGCCCCTAGATGAAGTGGGGGTGAAATAAAGGAAATGGGTTGACTTATGTCTTTGTACAAAAACTGTCTGTCTACCACTCCTGGAATGCTCTTCCTTCTAGACTCTAGCTCCTGCCTTCCAAACTGAGCTCCAGGGCTACTTCCAAGGAGGCCTTCCCTGATTTCCCCAGTTAATTAATGCTCTTACCCTACTTGGTATAGGTCCAAGGTGTTGGTTCAGATCCCAAACAATTGGGTTGATGTTATCTCCTTCTTGAAGATATTTTTTGACTTTGCATCTCCAGTGCCTCCCACTGCCCGTAGTAGGCATTTAATAAATGCTTCTTTAACTGAATTGAGTCAGAAGACTGGGGTTTTAATTCTAACTACTTATTTCCCTTGTGACCTTGGTCAAGTCACTTCCCTTCCTCTGGCTTTCAGTTTCCTTATCTAAAAAATGAAGGATTGGAATAGTTGACTCCAAAAGCCTCTTTTTGGTGCTAAATGTTTAATGATTTCTATGTTTTATATCATTATCAATTAGTAGGGGGAGGGGAGGGCTTGGGAATTCTTCTACTCTAGGGCCAGCCAATCTGTCCCTCCCTCTCATTTTCTCATCATGGTGATCTTCCTGCCTGAGACTCCTCCTCTACTGGCTCCATGCCCCTTTCCTACACCCAAGCCATCCCCACTTCTGTCTCAATCATAAATTCTGTGATTCTCTGATAGACTTGTCAAATGGCAGGGCTGGAAGAAGTCTTAGTGAATCCAACCCCTAATCTTACAGATGACTAAATGAAGGCATTGCTTTTTTTTTTTTTTTTTTTTTTTTGGTGAGGCAATTGAGGTTGAGTGACTTGCCCAGGGTCACACAGCTAGTAAGTGTCTGAGGCCGCCTTTGAACTCAGGTCCTCTTGAATCCAGGGCAGTGCTTTATCCACTGCGCCACCTAGCTGCCCCTGATGGCATTGCATTTTGAGGTGGAAAGTGCTGAAGAGAAGGAAGATTAGGTGGAGAATTGGTGTGCTTTTATGTTTTCCTAAGTCTGGAAGAAAATCTCCCAGGAACTTAGGGGTTTATGGAATAATAGGATGGTTATCATTCAGTCATGTTCTACTCTTTTTGACCCCATTTTTGGGTTTTCTTGGTAAAGGTACTGGGATGGTTGGCCATTTCTCTGGCTCATTTTATGGATGAAGAAACTGAGGCCAGCTGGGTTAAGTGACTTGCCCAGGGTAACACAGTTAGTAAGGGTCTGATGCTGCATTTGAACTCAGGTTTTTCTGACTCTAGACCTCGTGCTCTATCCACTGAGCCACCTCACTACTCAACAGGATGGCAGGCTTTCAGAATTAATAGCATTTGAATCTTGAGGCTCATAGAAACTTAGATCCATAGAACTTTGGACTTTTAGAGTCTTAGAATCACAGCCTGTTAGACTCTCCAAATCTTTGACTTCTACAGAAACAGAACCATAGACTTAGAGGCTGTTACTAGGGTATAGTGACTGGAGCTTTTCCTTAGGGTGCTGAATTTAGAGGGTGAATGACACTCGTAGCAGCATGGGAACAACAGTGTTCAGTGATTAGCAAGAAAGATTAAACTCACAAGCTACTGGTAGCTTGCTGGTATGAGTTTCCCTCTAGCCCCACTCTGATCCACCCCACCCAAAACACCATGCCCCTTGCCCTTGGTGGTGACTTGTTACCTTACAACCCTGTTCTGAATCATAGAATGTTAGGCTCTTAAAATGAGGGAGTTTGAGGTTCTTAGTCAGCAGGATCATAGAGAACTGGAGTACCTGAATCTCTTAGAGACAAGAACCATGGATTCTTTAGGGGCTGGATGTAGGAAGACCCTGGAAGTTCCTCTGGGAACCCTGTAGGGGTTGGGAAGGGGATGTGGAGAAGACCCTACCTCAGCCATCTTGATAAGGAAGCAGTCAATAAAATCTGAAGGGCAGCTAGAGTCCAGGCTGGCCTGGTGCTCATGGATGCTCTGTTCAATGAGGACCTTCATGGATCCATAGTTCTGAAAGAGGCGATGGTGGGGGCCTGGGATCCATTGCAGGAGGCCAGGGAAGATGTTGTACATCTGAGTTGGGATGAAGGAGGGAGGGGAAGAATCCAGTTCAGAGACAGGTCTCTCCATCCTTCCTGTCCCTCTGTCCCTTGTGTCACCTAGGAACCCTCAGTGACCTCTGCAAGCTCCATCTTTCCTACCCCCCTCCCAGCTATGTCTGGCCAGGCACACCTCCCCCCAGGGGCTGCTCATGATCTTAAAGTTGTCATTGATGAGTTGGATGATCTTGAGTAGACGCTCGTCCTCATAGTCGAATCGGCTGCCGAAGATGACCGAGCAGATGATGTTGGACACTGAGCGGCTGAGCACAAAGGTGGGATCAAAGGGGGCACCTAGGGGCCAGACATACCAGAAGATCAGCAGGGCTGCTGATGGGGAGCAACAGGGTAATCTGTGTGACATTCTGTGTCTTAACATCCCTCCCAGTTGTGATATGCCATAGTCTAAGATCCTCCTCCGCTCTAATATTCCAGGTCCTAAGGGTCCTTACTTTTTTTTTTCTTGGTGAGGCAGTTGGGGTTAAGTGACTTGCCCAGGGTCACACAGTAATTGTTAAGTGTCTGAACTCAGGTCCTCCTGAATCCAGGGCCAGTGCTCTATTCACTGCACCACCTTGCTGCCCCTGGGGTCCTTCTTTAAGAGTCTGTTCTAAGGACCTTCCCAGCTCTGACTTTCTATGTTCTAAGTTCCCTTCTGTAAATTTGTCTTTTTGTCATTTCTCTCTAAAATGCATGTAGAGGCTCTGAACTGTGCTCTGTGGTTCTGAATAAATTCTAAGAAGCCAGGTAGAGCAAGAGGATAAGCCATCTTTGGGGAGCAGTGTTAGGGGGAAACCAAAAGTCCAAGAGTGATTTTGGAGGAGTATGGGGGAGGACAGGGTGAGGGTAGCTGGAGGAACTATAGCAGCCAAGTGAATGGAGCCTCAGGCTGCTCTTAGGTCTCTGGGGCTGTTCTTGTCCACTGGGTAATTTCCTGGCATTCCTTCCCACCCCCACTGGCACACAGCAAGCTTCAGCAACTCAGGAACAGTAATTTATCAGAGAACAACAGTTGATGCAATCCAGCACCACCCTAGACAAGGAGGCACAGCACAAAATAATGCACCAGTCTACTGCACCATACAACAGCACTAACTAACTGCAACATTCCACCTGACAAGCAGTCCTGTCCCAAAACACAGCAGGTACCATCAAGTAAGACAAAGATATTAGCATTTTGCAATAGATCACATGGCAACTCATTATCTAGCATACAACCACCAGTATAACAGAGACAGACCAGTAAGATACAAGGCGATTGCTTTTAGTGTAGGTAGGCAAAAATGAACCCTAAACCACAGCAGGCTGCTAAGCAACATGAGAGTAGGGATTTTTGTTTTTTGCATTTGTAGCCACAGAATTTAGGAGAGTGGCTGGAGCCTAGTGGGTGCTTCATGAATTCTTGTTAGTTGATAGATTTTTCCTCTCCAGCAATAGCAATCAGCATGCCCTACTTCCCCTAGGAAGGAACCTGACAACCAGTGAACCACAATAAAAAGCTCTGAAATCCCACTGTACAGTATTTTCCTCACTAATATAACCTTGTAGTAACCAGCACTGGGACAGCATATGTTGGTGAATAGCAGCAGCCAGTGGAACATGGGAAAGTTCTCATTAGAGGACTGTGCTCTAAAACTCAGAAAGGTTGTCCTGGAGCAGGCAGGAAGATGGGGAAAGGGCTTGGTGAGTGCCAGGCTAAGTTCTATACCCCTGGAGGCAGGGGTGTATGTCTGGGGGAGAGGGTCGCCTACCTTCTGTTTTCTTCAATTCCTCCAGAAGGAAGTCTTCCTCTTCTAGGATTCTCTCTTCAATGCTTTTCTTTCCCATCCCAAAATTTCGAAGGATCTGGATGGAAAATCGCCTCAACACCTTCCACTTTTCCCCATTGGAGAAGACAACGCCTGAGAAGGAGGTGGGGCTTGGCTCAGCTAGTTCCCTGTCCTGAGGACTCCTATGGAAGGGGGAGGGCTGGAATTGGAGCTAGGATTAGGGTTGGGATTGGGTTTGGGTGAGGGGCAGGACAGGGCTGAAGGGAAGTGGGGGAGGGGGCCTCACCATTGCCCTTTGTGAAGTCATAAAAAACTGGATACTCCCCACGTCCTGAAAATTCTTCTGCCTTGTCCACCAGAGCCTCCTTGACTGCCTCATATCCACTTAGCACAACCACAGGCCGGATGCCCAGGTGAATGGTGAATATAGGACCATACTCCTGACTCAGCTAGGGGAAGTGGAAACAGAAGGTCAATGACCCAGGTGTTTTTGCTCATTCCCAATCTCTCTGGGATCCTTGGTGTCCTCTCTCCCTTCCCTCCCATCCTTTCTGTCTTGTCCCCCAAGTTGCCCTTCACCCAACCTTGCCCCTGACCTTGGTGAGCGAGGCCAGCATATCTCTAGATCGGAGCTGCAGTAAGTTACCCAGCAGGGGCAGGGGTCTGGGCCCTGGAGGCAGGCGGCCCTTGGTTTTGTGGGCTCTCTTGGCCAGCAACACGCAGGTGATGCCTAGCAGCAGCAGCAGCAACACTGTCCCTGTCCATTCCATGTTGTGGGGCTCCTGTTTATATTAGAGGGCAGAGGCTCCAATGTCACTGGCCAGATCGCTTCATTCAGAGACCTCTTCTTTCCTTTCCCAGGGGCTGCCCAAGCCTCTAGGCACAGGGTCCTAGAAAGCCAGAGCCCAGAAATGCACAAAGCCAGAGCCAGACAGAATAGGCAGCAAGATACTGAGAGATGGAGACAGAGACAGCTGGACAGGTTGGGACATAGTAAGAGGAAGTAAGAATCACTAACCCAGGGAAACAGTGTCAGGCAGAAAGGCAAAGGGGAAAAGAGAGGCAGAGGCAGACCAAAAGAGAGAGAGACAGATGCCAAGGGAGAGACAGATATAGTGATAGAAGGAAAAAGAGTTGGACAGATAGGGATGGGGATTGGGAATGGAAGAAAAAGACAGAGATAGAAAAAGAATGGGAGAAAACACAGGAAGAAGCAGGGAGACCCAGGGAGAAATGGATACAGAGAGAGACAGAGAGACAGAGACAGACAGAGAGAGAGAGACAGAGAAATAAGAGAGGAGTCAGCAGTGGAAACAGAGACATGGACTGAGGGAGACACAGGAAAAGATAGGGGTAGAGAGCTAAAGAGAGACAGAGACATACTTGGAGAAAAGAGAAAGAGGGAGAAAAAAGAGAAAGATGAAAGGGGAGAGAAAGAAGGAGGGTCAGATAGGGACAGAGACTATCAGGGACATAGAGGGGAACACAAAGATAGGACAGAGACAGAGAGAGATAGATTGGCAACAAAAGAGACAGAAAATAGAAACAGGTAAAGGATGGTGGGAGAAACAGAAAATGGGAGAGACAAACAAAGGACAGAGAGAGAGAAAGGAGGAGTGAGAGAAAAAAAGAAGAAAAAGAGGAAGAAGGAGGAAGAGGAGGAAAAGAAAGAAAAGAAGGAAGGAAGAAAGGAAGAAAGGAAGGAAGGAAAGAAGAAAGAAAGAAAATGAGAGGATGGAGAGGAGACAGGAAAAGGTTATGGAGAGAGAAAGGGACAGATCCAGAATCTACAAGATAGACAGAGGGAGACTCAGAGAAAGAGAGAGAAAGAAAAGCAGGTGGAGGAACAGAGACGAATCAGAAGTACAGAGGAAGACTCAGTCTTCATTAAACTTGATGAGTTGCTCAGTTGCTGTGTAGCCCACAGATAGAAAGGACCAAGACACCCAGAGAAAAAGAATGATACAAGAAGAAAAGAAAAGAGGAGATTTGAAGAGACAGAGAGAAACATAAAGCCAAGGAGACCGTCCAAGTGATACTCCTCACACTTCCACCCCTATTGCCCCAGATTTTAGGTACCTGCTGGTCTGAGGGGAACCTGAACTGGGGGAAGAAGGAGCTGAAGTGTGTATGGGCTAAGCTCTCTGGTGTCTTATGTGGGTCTCAGCACCACTGGGGTGTGGCTGCAGGAGGACGTCCTTTGTAAGGCCCTCCTCCCCTCTTCCCCTCTTCCCCTCCCAGTCCCCCTTTGTTTATCTAGATGCTGATCCTTAATCTGCCTTGAATCACCCAGCGCCCCTGTAGCCTTCCCTGGAGGCCTGGGCCCTCAGCCAGTTGTTGGACTCAACCCCCAATTACTGGCTCCTGGACCCCTGAGCTTTCCTGGATCATTGCTGCATCCTGCCCCCTCCCCCCTCCCTCCTCCCCACCATTGGCCCTTCTCCCAACCCTACTCAGGGAAGGTTTGCCTGTAGTCTCACCTTGGGCCTGCTTGTTTTAGCTGCTTATACAATGTCAGTGGCCTTGGGGAGGCCACCTCCCTCCCGACTTATTTTTGGGTAGTTGAGAAGGATGAGAAGAGAGGAGGCAGTGGCTCCCCAGGCCCATTGAGGCTTATAATGCTTTTTTCTTTTCTTTGTTATAATTAAAATTAAAATTTTTATTTTCAGTTCCAAATACTCTCCCTCCCTTTACTCCCTCCTCCACTCAACAAGAAGGCAAGAAATGTGATACGCATTACACACATGAAGCCAGGAAAAAACTATTTCCACATTAGGGCTTATAATGTTGTGACACTGAAGGCTGGAGAAATAAAGCCAAGGCCAGGCTGGCTGGTCGCGAGGTGGGGGGGGCAGGGGGCGGGGAGGATTGTGCAAGCTTGGGTTTCTGTAGCTTTGTTGGGGATTCAGGAACCTTGGGTTCTTTCTGTCTCCCAGCAGGATCCTGGATGCACTTTGAGGACTTTCATTAAGATTCAAGGCAACTGGGAGTGGGAATAGGGGAGGGGAGACTGAATGACCTACAGTCCCTCATCAGAGAGACACCAGGACAAGAAGAAGGATGTGGATGAACTCCTGGACTGTACCAGACAAGGCTTTCTTATGAAAGAAAACATTTGGATACACGCAGAACATAAGCATTTTTATTTTTGCACAAGTAGGAATTGCCACTGACCAACACCATGCCTTTGTTACCTCCATCACAGCTGGGTTTTGTCTTTGACTCAAGCTCTGGGGCTAGAATGTTGGAGATGCATAGATAGCAACACTCAGAGGTTGAGGGGTCTGGGGTCCAAAGGAAGGAAGGAAGGAGGGCAGCTGGAGGTCTGGGTCCAGGGGAAAGAGGGCAGCTGGAGGTCTGGAGTTCAGGTGGCCAAGTGAGGGAGGTTGGAGAGGAAGGGGGCAGTAAAGGACTCAAAAAGCTAATATTGTCCCCGGAGCTGACACACCCAAGCTAGTTTAATACCCAGACTGGTTGGTTGAGCTGCCATTCCCAGCATCTGCGGGGAGAGAGACGGTGTGTGTGTGTGTGAGGTGTTGGAACAATAAACGTTTTCTTGCAAATCCCCATAGAGTCCAGGTGCCTCCTCTGACTCTCTCCCCTCGAAGATATGGGGTCTTTGGACAGCAACCTGGGCTGGAGGGTCATGTGGTTTTCAGGAGGAATTCCTTTTTATTGTTAAACTCTGTCATCTTGCTTCAGGGGGCAGATACTGGGAAAAGGGGGTACATAGCAAAAAAAGGGGATCCTTGAGATGGGCTGGGACTGGGCAAGGCAGTCTATAGGGTTCGGATGATTATTGTATTAAATATCTCAGATCTACCTCCTCTGGTAGAGCAGAGGGAGGTAGGGCTGGACTGGATGTTCTTTGGGTCTTCTTCTTCTTCTGGCAATGAGGGTTAAGTGACTTGCCCAGGGTCACACAGCTAGTAAATGTTGAGGTTGGATTTGAACTCAGGTCCTCCTGAATCCAGGGCTGGTGCTTTACCCACTCCACCATCTAGCTACCTCCATTCTTCTTCTTCTTCTTCTTCTTCTTCTTCTTCTTCTTCTTCTTCTTCTTCTTCTTCTTCTTCTTCTTCTTCTTCTTCTTCTTCTTCTTCTTTTGTTTTGAAACAAACATTTATTTTATTTTTTCCAGTTACATGTAAGGATAGTTTTTAACATTCATTTTCTTAAGATTTAGAGTTCTAAATTTCCCCCCCTCCCTCCCTTTCCTCCCCCCTCCACAAGACAGTAACCAAACTGGTATAGGTTATATATGTTCAATCCACAAGTGCTCTTTTTATCAGTTCTTTCTATGGGAGTGGATAGTATGGATCACCATTAGTCCCTGGGAATTGTCTTTGATCGTTGTATTGCTGAGAGTAGTTAAGTCATTCACAATTAATCATCAAACAATACTGCTGTCACTATGCACAATGTCCTCCCAGTTCTGCTCACTTCACTATTCTTCGGTTCATATGAGTCTTTCCAGGTTTTTCCGGGATCATCCTGTTTGTCATTTCCTATAGCACAATACCATTCCACTACAATCATATACCACCACAGCTTCTTCAGTCATTCCTCAATTGATGGACATTTCCTTGATTCCCAACTCTTAGCTACCACAAAGAGTCACTATAAATGTTTTTTTTGTACAATTCCCCCCCCCTTCTCTTTTTCACGATTACTATTTTAACTGTTTCTCTCCATCCTATTTCCTTCCCCGTGATATTTACTTTATTATCTATCTTCTTTCACCCTATCCCTCTTCAAAAGGGATTTGCTTCTGTCTATCCCCTTCCCCAATCTGCCCTCCCTTCTTTTGCCCCTTTCTCTTTATCCCCTTCCCCTCCTATTTTCATGCAGGGTTAGATAGATTACTCCACCCAATTGAGTGTGTCTTTTATTCCCTCCTTGAGCCAACTCTGATGAAATTAAGGTTTTTGAACCTATTCGGATGAGTATAAAGTTCATTTACTGCCCTGCTCCTCCCCCATCTCTTCCCCCACTCCATAAGCCCTTTCCTGTTTCTTTCATGTGGGATTTCACCCCATGCTACCTCTGCCCCCCCTCCCCCAGTTCATTCCTCTCATCTCTCAGTTTTACCCTAAAGATGTCATCATGGGGCAGCTGGGTGACACAGTGGACAAAGCATCCACCCTGGACGCAGGGGGACCCCAGCCAAAATCCAGCTCATTCTGAGCCTTTTTGAGTCCACTCTTGGAGCCTCCCAGCTATCCCCTTAACCTTGGTCTCTCCTCCCAGACCATGGCCACCCCTTGATCCTGGCTGGACTGGGCCAGGCTGGACTGGGCTAGAAATGCTGAGAAGTGGAGGATGGAGAACCTGGCTTCTGAGGGCTCAATGTGAGTGGGACAGTCCCTTGCCTTTCAGTCCTTCTGGCTCTCTAGCTGTCAATCTCCTTCTAAGGGTAGAGGGGAGCTATTGGTGCAACAGAAACTTGTGGGGTTGAAAGGGTGGCCCACAGTCATAGGAATTTCTAAGTGTGTCCCTAGAACTGAGGGGGAGGTCTGAAGGGAAATGGTGTGGCTTAGGTATCTAGAGTGACTGGAGAATCTTCATAATGTTAGGGACTGCTGGGGTTAAGTGAAACCAAGGGTCTAAAGGAGCCCAGATTCCTGGGGGAAGTGAGGGACCCACAGTGATGTGGATTTCTGAGGGCTCCCTGGTATTTACGAGGAGGTCTCAGGAAAAACGGGGGCGTGTTCATGCTTCCAGGAAGATGTCTACAATGTCAGAGGTTCCTGGGGGTGAGGTATCCTTTGAGGTACCCATGGTGACTAGAAGGGTGGAAATCTCTAAAATGATGAGGGTTCTTAGGAATAAAGAGAAGAATAAGAGGTTATAGGGCACATATGCCTGGGGTAAATGGGGGTCCTAATGGTATTGGCCTAGAGGACATTGGGAACTGAGGTCCCTGGAGGTAATTGAGAGGTTCCAGGTTGCAGGGAATGAAGGGGCATCCATAGGTGGTGAGGCCCAGGTTCCCAGATCAGTGGGGCAGCAGACAGAGTTTGTAGGGCTAAGGGAGACTGCCCAAGCCCTGGGATTCAGGGGATAAATCTAGGGCATCCCTGGGGTCATCCATGCTTAGAGAGAAGCATTTGCAGGAGGCTCATAAGAAAAAAGAAGAGCTTGGTGAAGTCCAGGCCTTCTCCCAGACATAGCCACTTCCCTGGGGGAGAGAAGAAGAAGACACTAAGGGGAGCCTGAGGAACAGAGGGAGAGGAAAGAGACAGGAACTAGGAAAGGAAAAGACAGAGAGGAGGGACTGAGGACACGGGGACAAAAAGAGGCTGACAGAGCGAGAGACACAAGATCTGTGAGAGATAAAAAGAAGAGAGACTGAGAGGCAGGGACAGGGAAGAGACTGAGAGAGTGGGCAGCTGAAATAGAGAAGAGACTGAGGAAGGGGAAGATTCAGGTACAACCTGCAGAGAAGACCAGAAAGGCTTTATTCTTAAACTCTGCTTGTTCATCCAGAAAGTGTCTAGGGTCAAACTTCTTGGGGTTTTTGAATTGATGTGGTCAAAGTGAGCTGTGTACAGTAGGGGAATGATGTCCAAATCCTGGGAGTATAGGGAATGAGAGAGGGGGAGCTCCAAGAGATGGTCCTAGAGAGCCACCACAGTACAGAGGAGGGTGATCAATCTCCCAGAGGTACTGGTTTAAGGATCTGAGAAGGATAATGGCCAAGCTGGATTGGCAGTGTAGTGTGGTGGAAACTGAGCAATGGTCTCGGAGGTAGAAGATGTAGGGTTCCAAGCCTAGCTTTGTCATTCATTACTGCAAGGGTGACTTTGGGCAAATCTCTTCCTCCCTTTGAACCTCAGTTTCCTTCTGTGTAAAAGCCAGAAGGTATGGAGGGCAGCTAGGTGGCCCAGTGGATAAAGCACTGACCCTGGATTCAGGAGGACCTGAGTTCAAATTTGGTCTCAGACACTTGACACTTACTAGCTGTGTGACCCTGGGCAAGTCACTTAATCCTCATTGCCCCGCACCAAAACAAAACAAAACAAAACACAAAAACAAACAAAGAAACAAACAACAACAACAACAACAGCAAAAATCAAAAACCAAAAACCAGAAAGGATGGGGACAAAGCTAGATGATTTCTAAGGGTTTTTCTAGCTTTGTCTTTCTCCAGTCTTATGATGGGGTATTGAGATGTCATGGATACAGCAGAAAGAGTTGTGATTGAGAATAGTCTACTGGCAGAGTTTCTGGAGTATGGGGGGATGGGAGGTAGCGGGGATAGAGTCTGAGCAGGGAACTGAAAGAAAAAATTATCAACAATCAATGCCTTGAGTACTTTGTATTGCCCTGCTAATCTTTTATCAGCTATAATCATTAGGATAAGAAATAACTGTGTCCCTAGAAATTCCTATGTTAGTTAACCTTAGAAGTGTAACTAAATCGGGGGCAGCTAGATGGCTCAGTGGATAGAGCACCGCCCCTGGAGTCAGGAGTACCTGAGTTCAAATCCAGCCTCAGACACTTAACACTTACTAGCTGTGTGACCCTGGGCAAGTCACTTAACCCCCCCCCCCCCCAAAAAAAAGAAGTGTAACAAAAAAAAGAAGTGTAACTAAATCATTATAAAGTGTGGATCTTAAGTATTCAAATATAATAATCATAACTATATAGTAATCTTTTTTTGTGTGTGAGGCAATGAGGGTTAAGTGACTTGCCCAGGGTCACACAGCTAATAAGTGTCAAGTGTCTGAGGCTGGATTTGAACTCAAGTCCTCCTAAATCCAGGGCCAGTGCTTTACCCACTGTGCTACCTAGCTGCCTGTGACTCTGGGCAAGTCACTTAACCCCAACTGCCTCACTTAAAAAAAAAGAAGACAGGGGTGAGGATTTAGAATTATACAGAGCCCCCTCCCTAGCCTAGGGTCCTACCTTGGGGAGGGGTAGCTGTGGAATGTGGTGGGTGGAGTGATTGATGTGGGAATAATGTCTGCAAAGCAATGAATCTCATGGGTGACATCATCCATATAGGGCATTTTGGCCTGATCTTCCATGCTGGGGAGCTTGGCCCAATTGCCTCATCAGTTTCCTTGTGGAGTTGGGCTTGGGAAGGGGACAGGTATAAAAAGAGGAGATGATTAAGGTTATCCAGTGTAAAAATTTTATGTTTCAAAATGTACTTTCTCACCCTCCTACACCAACCGAGAACAAAAGAAAAAAAGTCCATTTCAAACGTAGAGTCAATAATGTGGAAATATGTTTAACATGATTGTACATGTATAATTTGTACCAGATTGCTTGCTGTCTTAGGGAGGGAAGGGAGGAAGGGAGAAAAATTTGGAACTGAAAATCTTACCAAATTAATGTTGAAAACTATCTTTACATGTGATTGGAAAAAATAAAATACCTTTTTTTTTGGGGGGGGGGAGGCAATGGGGGTTAAGTGACTTGCCCAGGGTCACACAGCTAGTAAGTGTCAAGTGTCTGAGGTCAGACCTGAACTCAGGTACTCCTGAATCCAGGGCTGGTGCCCTAACCACTGCACCATCTAGCTGCTCCCAAAATAAAATACTTTTAAGTGAGAAACAAACAAACAAAATCCATATAGAGTCAATCAAAACAAACTTCCCTTTTGACTGAGTCCCAAAACAAAATATTTATCTCTTTCTGCTCTCTGAGAACTTCACCTCTCTAGCAAGAAGTGGGGAAAATGTTTCACCATTAGTCCTCTGGAGTCATGCTAATTTTTATGCTGATCAGAATGTCAAATTCTTTCAAAGTTGTTCTATCATCCACTCCCAATTCCAACACAGAACTTGAGTTCTGGGCCATTGAGATGGGTTTGGGGATCCAGGTAAGACAGAGAGATTTCCCATGACGGTATCTGAATTTTGACTGGCTGTCTGTCATTCCAACTTGTATGAGTACCTTCTTACAAACTGGGTGGTCTACAAGTCAGGAAGCAGAATCCTGAAGAGAATAGCACTTTATATTTGGGGGAAGACATGGTCTTCTGGACTATGATGCTCTCATCGGTTTTCCCTGATTCTAGTATCTATCCCAAGATGGGAGAAGGAGAACTCAGGTTTCTATTTATAAAGAAATTCTGTTTTCAGAGAACTGGACCTCCTGGTGTTGAAGGAGACACTTATCTTCCCAATGTTCTGGGGAAGCAGGGGGTTCTCCAAGTGGTACTCTTGGCCAACTTTTGTGGAGGTTCCCCAGGATACTCATTCTGATAAGCTTTCCTTGCAATATTCCAAACTGTTTCTAATTAATCAGCAGCCATAGGATTAGGAAAGCAAAAGGAGGAGATTATCTAGGGAACAGGAGGCATATTCTGTAGTTTGCAAGCAAGGAAAGAGATTGGCAAAAGGCAAGGTTAGCAAAAATGCAAAGCTAAGGGGAAAAAAGCAAAATTTGAGCGATTAAAAAAAAACAAACCCTTTATCATTCTCTATGACCCTTGATTTGTATTTCCTTAATTTTGTAGGCGTTATATTTTAAGCTACATAGAAAAAGATGGATAAACAATCTCCAAAGTCCTTGTCCAGTGTTGGAATGCTTTTAAGAATTTTAAATATGAGGTCACTCACATCTGTAAGACAGGCTGGGAGGGAAAGTTAATTTTATTATAGTAGGGGACTGGGAAAGAGAAGAAAGGGAGGCCAGTGAAGGGGTAGGGATGAAAGAGAAAAAAACACAGGCACTTCAGAGAAAAGGCTCTCACCCCCAGGACATTGGGACCTAGCAGGACACAATCAAGGGACCTCCACAGACAATGTCTGTGCTCCTCAACTTACTCGTCCCCAGAAGGTGCTCATGATTTTCCAGTTGCCATTGATCAGGGCCATTAGCTCCAGGAATTTAGGGTCATTATAGACAAAGCAGTCCCCAAAGACCAATGAAGAGATGATGTTAGAGTCCACACAGCTTAAGAAGAAAGTAGGGTCAGAGGGGGTGTCTTTTTGGAAGGAGAATTACCCTTTCCTAATTGTTATCACTCTTTCCTTCTTGAAATTAATTTGTATATAGTTTGTTTGACTGATCCTCCAATGAGTACAACATTAGCTGCTGTGGGTGCTAAGGAAACAGCTGTGCATTTTCTAGAACACTTAGGTTTGTGGTGACCTGCCTGGAAATCTGCCTGGGTTAGGGAGAATGAGTAAATGAATAAATGAATTAATGAATGAAGATAAGAACCTACAAGGTCACAGTCATGGGGTAGATGTTTTAATATGCATCATTTTATTGCCTTCATTAATTCCATGCCAATACTAACAAAGTATTCCTGTCAATTCTTGTGGGGAGTTAATTCCATTATGCTAAGGTCACACGACTTGTGCTTTGTAAAATATTCATAATAATCAGTCAATAAGTATTTATTAAATGCCTGTCCTGTGCTAGGTATAGGGATAGAATGACAAAAACTAAATACTCTCTACCCTCAAGGAATTTACATTCTATTGGAAGGAAACAACACAAGATGCAAAAACGTTAAATACAAATTATACACAAAGTCATTTGCAAGAGGAAGGTACTAGCAATGGGGTGGAAGGACAGGTAAGAAAGGAATCAGGCTAGACTTCTTATAGAAGGTGAACTTTGAAGGAGCTAGGACTCCTTTATTTAAAAATTAACTACTTTTTTTTTTTTTTTTACAAAAAACAAAACAAAAAACCCCTACTTTTTTGGGGGTAGGGCAATGAAGTTTAAGTGACTTGCCCAAGGTCATACAGCTAGTACGTGTAAAGTGTCTGAGGCCGGATTTGAACTCAGGTCCTCCTGAATCCAGGGCCTGTGCTTTATCCACTGTGCTACCTAGCTTCCCCCCAAATTAACTACTTTTTACAAGCATCTATTATCTGTCCCTCCCTACTGTTGAACAATAAAATGAATAAACAAATGTGTATAATTTGCCCCCCTCCAATCCCTTCTTTAGTCATGTCCAAAAATATATGCCTCATACCGCATTAAGTCTATTACTTTATTATTTATGTTTTTTTTGCGGGGCAATGAGGGTTAAGTGACTTGCCCAGGGTCACATAGCTAGTACGTGTCATGTGTCTGAGGCCAGATTTGAACTCAGGTCCTCCTGACTCCAGGGCCAGTGCTTTATCCACTACACCATCTGGCTGCCCCAAGTCTATCACTTTTATGTCAGGATGTAATGATGGGCTTTGTCTTTAGTTCTCCGGACTCATGGTTCCTCATTACATAACTCAGAGTTTTAAAGACTTTCTAAGGTTTTTGTTTGTTTTTTCTCTCTTTTATTTTAGAATTTACAATTTTATCTTTTCCCAAATTACATGTAAAAACAAATTTTAACATTGATTTTTAAAACTTTGTGTTCCGAATTCTCTTCCTCCCTCCCCAAGCCCCTTAAGAACTCAAGCTAATCAATATAAGTTATACATATGTAGCCATGCAAAACATTTCCACACTAGTCAGGTTGTGAAAGAAAACAGACAAAAGAACTTTAGAAAAAGGAAGTAACAAAAAAACTATACTTCAATCTATATTCAGAAACCATCAGTTCTTTCTCTGTAGATGGATTGAATTTTTCATAAGTCCTTCAGAGTTGTCTTAGATCATTGTATTGCTAAAAATAATTAAGTCATTCACAGCAGATCATCTTACAATATTGCTATTATTTTGTACACAGTACATCTCACTTTGCATCAGCTCATGTAAGTCTTTCAAGGTTTTTCTGATAGCACCCTGCTCCACAGTATTTGAATTCCTTTTTCCTAGCTGCTTGCAATATTTTCTCCTTGACCTGGGAGCTCTGTGATTTGGCTATAATATTCCTGGAAGTTTTCATTTTGGTATCTCTTTCAGGAGGTAATTGGTAGATTCTTTCAATTTCTACTTTACCTTCTACTTCTAGAATATCAGGGCAATTTCCCTGACAATTTCTTAGGAGATGATGTCTAGGTTCTTTTTTTTGATTGTGGCTTTCAGATAGTCCAATAATTTTAAAATTATTTCTCCTTAATCTATTTTCCAGGTCAGTTGTTTTTCCAAGTAGATATTTCACATTGCCTTCTATTTTTTAATTCTTTTGGTTTTGCTTTATTGTGTCTTGATTTCTCATAAAGTCATTAGCTTCCATTTGCTCAATCCTAATTTATAAAGAATTATTTTCTTCAGAGAGTGTTTGTATCTCCTTTTCCATTTGGCCAATTTGGCTTTTCAAGCTGTTGACTTTTTCAAAATGTTTTTCTTGCATCACTCTCATTTCTCTTTCCATTTTTTCCTCTACCTCTCTTACTTTACTTTCAAAGTCCTTTTTGAGCACTTCTAAGGCCTGAGACCAACTGATATTTTTCTTGGAAACTTTGGATATAGGAACTTTGACTTTGTTATCTTCTTCTGAGGGTGTATCTTGATCTTCCTTATCACCATAGAAACTTTCTAGAGTCAGCATTTTTTCTCTTTGCTCATTCTCCCAGCCTATTTTTTACTTTTAATTCCTTCTTAAAGTGGGGCACTGTTTCCAGGGTGCACTGTCCCAAGCTTCAGGGGGTTCAAGATAGTATGATTTAAGGAGAGGCATGTTCAATACTCCCCTGGCCTGTGCTCTAATCTGCAAGCAACCGATTGCCCTCTAACCTAAGACAGAATCCTGTTCTACTGTGGTTGCAAGCTCTGGTGTGCCTGTGCCGCTCCCCAACCTGGGCCACCACCCAAGACTTCAACTGGGATCTGGACACAGGCAAAACAACAGAGTCCTGCCTCAGTGCCAGCAAAAAGACCCCTGCAATCTCCCCCTGGCCAACTGCTTGACCCTCTTACCATTCATGGGCTGAGTTTAAGAAGCAGCTGATGCTGCAGCTGATTCAAAGGCTTCTGAGGCCTGATTCGTTGGGTCTGGGGCTGGATCTGTGTGGCTGTGCTCCACTGTCATTTCCTGCTAACCTTCTAAGTTGTCTTTGGCTGAAAAATGATCTTACCCTGTCCTTTTGTGAGTTCTGCTGATCCAGAAATTGTCATATGCCATTATTTGAAGGTATTTGGAGGGGTTTGGGGGAGAGCTCAGGGAAGTCACTGCCTTTCCTCTACCATCTTGGCTCTGTCCCCTGGTTTTTCTCTTTTTATAATGTTATTGTCATCGTATAAATTGTTTTCCTAGTTCTGAAAGCTAAGGGATATTAAGGAAAAGGTGGGGAAAGGTGGAAAAGCATGGAGATGATTCTAATTAGGTAAATCCACACAATCTTTTTTAGATTTAGCCAATCAGTGAAGTCACCCATAAAGAATTGGGACTCGGGGATAGAATATCATCCATTCTCTGAGAACCACAGGAAGCTTGTCACTTCCATAACATGTCCCAGACCCACCCTACTCTGCTCAAGTAGGGCACAGAACCATAAGCATTGGAATGAGCATAGAATTAGCTCAACACATGAGCCTTCCCATTGAATTGGATCAGGTTACTGGCTAGCAGTGTCACCTGGTGGTTGAATTGGTATGACCTTGAGCATAATGGATGATTGTTTAACAAATGCATGCTGTCTATTGAATTGATTTAGGACCTTAGTCCACAGAAATTTTTAGAGACTATTTCAAGGGACCCAGGAAGGCAGTAATGAGTGAACTGAATCTTGTCCAGGAATGGTGATGGTAGTGGTGTGCATCTGCTCCAAATATCCTAGTGTAAGGGAAGAATGCATTTCTCCCTTTCCTCCTAGAGAGTCTTCCTTTATAACGGAATTTTTAAAAAGTGAAAAATTGAAAGAGGAAGAAGAGAACCGCCCCCCCAACAAAACAAATCAATATATCAAACAACCTGAAAATAAATGCAATGTTCCACTCCTTTGGATCTCCCCTCCTTTGCAGTCTCTTCAGAGTTGGAGTGTCTTCTCCTGTCACTTGTCTGGGGTCATGCTTGTTTTGGGTAATTTGCAGCATTCACTTTTGATTTGTTTTGTGGTCCTTATTCTTTCCATTTACATTTTTTCACTCATTTTGTATATTGCTTTCTTGTCTCTGCTTGCTTCTCTCTGCATTTGTGCATGTAAATCTTTGAATGCTCTTCTGCATTCATCATGTTTGTTGTTTGTTACAGCACTGTCATGTTCCACTGCATCCATGTAGCACACTTTGTTGATTGGGCTGTCAGCTAGGTGGTGCACTAGATAAGAGTGCAGGTTCTGTAGTCAGGAGGGTCTGAGTTTAAATCTGGCCTCAGACACTGAGCAAATCACTTCATTCTGTTTGCCTCAGTTTCCTCATCTGTAAAATGGCAAACCATTCCAATATCTTTGCCAAGAAAACCCCAAATGGGATCAAGGAGAGTCAGACATCACTGAAAAAACTGAACAATAATTGATTGACATCTACTCTGTTTCCACCGAGTTGCTGCCACAAAAAGTACTGCTAGCAATATATTGTTGTATGTGGGGATTTTCTTTTTATCACTGACTCTTTTGGGGGTACATACCCAGTAGTGGAATGTTTGACTCAAAGGATTTAGACATTTCAGTCACTTTGGCTCTGAAGTCAAAGGAGTTGAGTTCAAATACCATCAATCCTGACTGTTATTGGGCAAGTTACTCAACCTTCCTGAGCCTCAGTTTCCTCATTTGTAAAATGAGGGTTTGAACTAGATGACTTTCAAGACCCCTTTCTAGTTCTGTATCTATAAATCTATAACCTCTAGGAAGCGAGAACCCCAAACTTCTTAAGCTAGCTCACTTTCCTTTTGGATAGTTCTAATTGTTGTGAAATTTTTCCTGACATCAAGTTTAACTTGATTTCTTCATAGTTTCTGGCTCTTTGGCTCCTATTTTTTTTTGGGGGGGGGTGCAAATAGAAGCAATCTAATCCCTCTTCCACCAGCCAGTCCTTCAAATGCTTGAGAATAGCTAGTGTATTTCTCCCCTGCCCCAACTTTTCTTCTTTGGGCTAAATACCTTCAGTTTCTTCAACTAATTCTCATTTGGCCTGATCCCAGGCTCTTCCGTCTTTCATGGAATGTGGCCCCCAGAATGTTTCCTAAAAAAGGCCAAGGGGCTGGGCCAGGGGGCATCCCAGAGAACCAATGGTGCCACAAGCTAAGCAGAAGGTAGGTGGTGATGACCAGGTCCAGCACCAGCCTTAGCTCCATTGCTGGGGACCTCTGACTCTGCCACTGGCTCTGAATGCTCTGGCCCAGCCCTTTATCTGTCCCAGCCTCTTGCATCAGGCTTGGACAGGTATGCTGGTCAGTCAACCCCTACCCTGGCCTGGGGGTGGCCCAGCCAGATTCAAATCCATTAGTGTGCTTTCTAGAATGTCACTCTCCTGTGTATGTGTGTATGTATGCATGTTCCCTGGGGCTAGGGACTCCTGCATCTCCCCTCTGCTCCCTAGTCCCAGATCTGCCCCTACACTTATCTGATGATGCCAACAAGGGCAATAAGGTGACCCAAGAACTCTACTCCATAGTTTTCTTTTGTTTGTTTGTTTTGTTTTTTGTGAGGCAATTGGGGTTAAGTGACTTGCCTAGGGTCACACAGCTAGCGTCAAGTGTCTGAGGTCAGATCTGAACTCAGGTCCTTCTGAATCCAGGGCCGGTGCTTTATCCACTGTGCCACCTAGCTGCCCCTCTACCCCATAGTTTAATGGGAAAGCCTTCCACTGAAGGAAAAAGTCATTGTCAAGGATTGCTGAGTGTAAGCTCCTAGAGAAGACAGACTACAGGGATAAAGTCCTTTGGACAATTCTTCAGAATACCCTCTAAGTGAGAAGTTAATTAGTTCACAGCTGCATGTAGTTTACAGTTTTATTTTAAGCTGTTAAGCAGTTGTTTTTTTGCTTCATGTCTGTGATTCTCATCACATTCAACTCCACATGAGAACATTGGTTCCACAAGAAGGATGCCCCTATCCCTTGTGAGAATAAAATTGGATATTAGATCATAAATCTCCCCTACTTAACTTTTCCCTAATTTATCTCCCAGACTAGTAAATGGAAGAAGCTTCTGGTTTTCTAGATAGAGCCTTTATTGTATGGTAGTCACAAGGTGATGTTGATTAGAAGGATAGGAAAATAGAAATACAATACAAATCGTCTTAAGTCTAGGCTTAGTCTATATTCCTTATAAAAACTCACCAAACCGAAAAGGCCACCTTTGGAGAGAGAGAGACCGTCTGTGCCGCGCCGTCAGGAGTCCCGCCAAGCAGGCAAAAAGGCCTACTGCCGTTCTCTCCACCTCGGAAGTCAAAAACCCGGCAGGCAGTCTGACATGTGCAGCAGGCGGACTGTTCATCTCCTCCCCAAAAGGGTGGTCCTTGAAAAACTGGCGTCTTTCAGTTATCCTAACCGACTGTTAAAAACTTTCATATTTTACCACATTTCCCCCCTTTGCTTCCTCAAGAAACGGAATGTTTCCTTGATGGAACAGTAAAAAGAATATAATAACTTTTGCTGACTAATAATATGCGAACAACAATACAGAAAAGGAAGAGCGGAGGCAGCTAGGTGGCACAGTGGATAAAGCACTGGCCCTGGATGCAGGAGTACCTGAGTTCAAATCCGGCCTCAGACACTTGACACTTACTAGCTGTGTGACCCTGGGAAAGTCACTTAACCCCCATTGCCCCACAAAAAAAACCCGGCAGGCAGTCTGACATGCGCAGCAGGCGGACTGTTCATCTCCTCCCCAAAAGGGTGGTCCTTGAAAAACTGGCATCTTTCAGTTATCCTAACCGACTGTTAAAAACTTTCATATTTTACCACACCCTCTGTGTGCAGTATCTGAGTTACCTTCCCATGGATGGGGAGCCTGCATCATCTGTTAAGGTTTCAGGGTCCATCTTAATTATTTTTATTATCTATCTATCTATCTATCTATTTATTTATTTTTGCAGGGCAATGAGGGTTAAGTGACTTGCCCAGGGTCACACAGCTAGTAAGTGCCAAGTGTCTGGGGCCAGATTTGAACTCAGGTACTCCTGAATCCAGGGCCAGTGCTTTATCCACTGAGCCACCTAGCTGCCCCCAATTATTTTAAAATTATTTTATTTATTTAGAATTTTATTTTCCCAAATTACATGTAAATACAAATTTTGACATCAATTTTTAAAAAACTTTGTGTTCCAAATTCTTTTCCTCCCCCCTCCCCTCCCCCCAAGAACTCAAGCAATTCAATACAAGCTATACATGAGCAGTCATGAAAAACATTTCCACATTAGCCAGGCTGTGAAAGAAAACAGACAAAAACAAAACTTCAGATAAAGGAACTAACAAAAAAATTGTGTTTCCCTCCATCCTATTCCCTCCCCTATGATATTTACTCTATTTTCTATCTTCTTTCACCCTATCCTTCCTTAAAAGTGTTTTGATTCTGACTGCCCCCTCCTCTGATCTTCCCTCCCTTCTTTCATCCCTCCCTCCTTATCCCCTTCCCCTTCTACCCTTCTGTAGGGTTAGATAGATTACTCCACAGGGTCTATCTTAAGAGTTCAAGAACATTCAATGAAGGACTGGGAAGGGCCAGATGAGAATCAGTTGAAGGAGCTATGGTTGTTTAACTTGGAGAAAAGACCATAGAAAGTGGGGGAGAAATATGATATCCAATGCTATTCATTCTTTTTTCCTTTTTTTTTGTGAAATATCTTTGATTGAGTTAGAAGGGAACACTGTGTTTCTTTGTTTGTTTGTTTTGGCAGGGCAGTGAGGGTTAAGTGACTTGCCCAGGGTCACACAGCTAGTAAGTTTCAAGTATTTGAGGCCAGATTTGAACTTAGGTCCTCTTGAATCCAGGGCCAGTGCTTTATCCACTGTGCCACATAGCTGCCCCTCAACCCTATTTGAGGGGAAAATCTGACACATGTTTTTTTGTGGAAATCATTCAGTATTTCAGGGGGCCAATTTCACTGTATTGTCCTCTGGAGTCTTTCCATCTTTGGTCCCAAAAAGCAGAATTATTTGTGACTTCTTCAGGTCTAGTGTCCAGGGGATAGTCACCAACAACTGTTGCGACATCACTTACTACCCCTCACACCACCTTAGTCTCATTTTCTGCATAGCTTAGTATTAGCCTTTGCTGAGTGTTTGTACATCTTCTGGGAACTTGGAATAGAGAGAGTGCCATGGTCACAGCTATTAATCATTCAAATCTTTTGCTCAACCTATACCCAAGGGAGGGGAGTGGGGATTATGACATTAAGAGTCTCATATTATCCCTGAGCTCTGGCTACACTAACAAGAATAGATTGAGTTATGGAAAGACAGAGTTATGAGTAGATATCTACTCCATCTCTCTGAACATGATTTCTTTGAACCTTGGATATTATGAAAATTTCCTTTTTTCCCCTACAGGGATGTTCCCTGATAGGGTGGCCTTCCTCCATTCTTTTTTTTGGTGAGGCAACTGGGGTTAAGTGACTTGCCCAGGGTCACACAGCTAGTGAGTGTTAGGTGTCTGAGGCCGGATTTGAACTCAGGTCCTCCTGACTCCAGGGCTGGTGCTCTATCCACTGCGCCACCTAGCTGCCCCCTTCCTCCACTCTTGCAGGTGCTGAGACCACCTCCTTCTTTTATTTGGCTTGCCTGTTCCCCTACATATCAGGTAAGGAGTTGGTAGTTATTGTAGTTCCTTGGAGGATCCTAATCATGTGGCCTTTGAGTTGAACCTCTCACAAAAGGGCCTGGATTTATGATTTCTGTCCCCATGTCATTGCAGTAATAGCACTGCTGAACTTTGGTGCTATCATCCAAGTCATTAAAGGTAGACTGAGAACTCTTTGACGTCAATCCCATGTTGGACACCTGAGGCCGATCCAATACATTCTGGATGTTACATGTCAGATGAGAAAGAGGAAAATTCCTCTGAGTCAACAATGATGGTGCTGTGCCACGAACTCTGTCCAGCGCTTCCCATTTCAGTCAAAGTCTGTAAGCACTTATTTGCCTCATGACAAATAACTCAAAGGCTTTTGCCAGTTAATAATAGCTCTTTTAGCCTAGGAATCATCCATAATCACGTCAGGGTGGTGTTCTTGGGCAAGGAGGTTATAGGCTTTCTTTCTTTCTTTTTTTAAAATTTGCAACAACATTTATTTTAATTTTTCCAGTTACATGTAAGGGTAGTTTTCAACATTCTTTTTCATAAGATTTAGAGTTCCAAATTTTTCTCCCTCCCTCCCTTTTCTCCCCCCTCCATAAGACAGCAATCAGGTTATATATGTACAATCCACAAGTGCTCTTTTTATCAGTTCTTTCTATGGGGGTGAATAGTGAGCTTTGTCATTAGTCCCTTGGGGTTGTCTTAGATAATTGCATTGCTGAGAGTAGTTAAGTCATTCAGAATTGCTCATTGAACAATACTGGTGTCACTATGCACAATGTCCTCCTACCTCTGCTCACTTCATTATACATCAGTTCATGAGTCTTTCTAGGTTTTTCTGGGATCATCCTGTTTGTCATTTCCTATAGCACAATACCATTCCACCATAATCGTATAGCACAGCTTCTTCCATCATTCCTCAATTGATGGACATTCCCTTGATTCTCAATTCTTAGCAACCACAAAGAGTTTCCTTAAATATTTTTTGTACAATTTTCCTCCCTTTTCTCTTTTTCATGATTACTATTGTTAACTGTTTCCTTTCCATCCTCTTCCCTTCCCCATGATATTTATTCTATTTTCCATCTTCTTTCATTCTATCCCTCTTCAAAAGGGATTTATGTCCTCTCCCCCAATCTGCCCTTCGATTTTTTGCTCCTCTCTCTCTTTCTCTCTCTCTCTCTCTCTCTTTTTTTAGTGAGGCAATTGGGGTTAAGTGACTTGCCTAGGGTCACACGGCTAGTAAGTGTTAAGTGAGGCCGGATTTGAACTCAGGTACTCCTGACTCCAGGGCCAGTGCTCTGTCCACTGCGCCACCTGGCCGCCACTTGCCCCTCTCTCTTTATCCCCTTCCCCTCCTACTTTCCTACAGGGCTAGAGAGATTACTCTACCCAATTGAGAGTGTGTATGTTATTCCCTCCTTGAGCCAATGCTGATGAGATTGAGGTCTTTGAGCCAATTCTGATGAGTGTTAGGCTCATTTACTGCCCAGATTAAATGTTATTCCACCCAGTTGGGTGTGTGTGTTAATCCTTCCTTGAGGCAACTCTGATGAGTTAAAGGTCTTTGAGCCTTTTCTGATGAGTGTAAAATTCATTTACTGCCCTTCTCCTCCCTCATCTATTCCCCGACTCCATAAGACTTTTCCTGTTTCTTTCATGTAGGATTTCACCTCTACCCTTCCCCCTCCCCCAGTGTATTCCCCTCACCCCTCAATTTAACCCTAAATATGTCATCATAGGGCAGCTAGGTGATGCAGTGGACAAAGCATTCACCCTGGAACCAGGGGGATCCCAGCCAAAACCTGGCCTCAGACACAAGACAGTCACCCACTGCACGACCCTAGGTATGTCCCCCAACTCCAATGTTTTATGGTTCTCCAGGGTCTTGTATTTGAAAGTCAAATTTGCCATTCAGTTCAGGTCTTTTCATCACGAATACCTGAAAGTCCTCTTTTTCATTAAAGTCCCGTTTTTTCCTCTGAAATATTATGCTGAGTTTTGTTGGGTAGGTGATTTTTGGTTGTAATCCCAATTCCTTTGCCCTCTGGAATACCATATTCCATGCCCTCTGGTCCTTTAATGTAGAAGCTGCTAGATCTTGTGCTATCCTGACTGGGGCTCCACAGTACTTGAATTCATTCTTTTTGGCAGCTTGCAATATTTTCTCCTTGACCTGAGAGGTCTGGAATTTGGCTATAATATTCCTAGGATTTTTATTTTTGGGATCTCTTTCTGGAGGTGATTGGTGGATTCTTTCAATTTCTATTTTAGCTTCTGCTTCTAGAATTTCAGGGCAATTTTCCCTGAGAATATCTTGGAAGATGATGTCTAAACTCTTTCCTTGATCATGGTTTTCAAGTAGACAAATAATTTTCAAATTATCTCTCCTGGACCCATTTTCCAGGTCAATAGTTTTTCCCAGAAGATTTTTCACATTTCCCTCTATGTTTTTATTCATTTAGATTTGCTTTATTGTGTCTTGGTTTCTCATACAGTCACTAGCTTCCATTTGTTCAATCCTAATTCTTAGGCAATTATTTTAATCAGAGAGCTTTTGTACCTCCTTTTCCATTTGACCAATTTGACTTTTCAAGCTGTTGACTTTTTTCTCATGTCTTTCCTGCATCACCCTTATTTCTCTTTCCATTTTTTCCTCTACCTCTCTAAGTTTATATTCAAAGTCCTTTTGAGTGCATCTATGGCCTAAGACCATAAAGCTTCTTGGAAGCTTTAGATATAGGGGCCCTGACGTTGACATCTTCCTCTGAGGGTGCACCTCGATCTTCCTTGTCACTAAAGAAACTTTCTATGGTCCTCACCTTTCTCTGTCTGCTCATCTTGCCTTTCTTTCACTTGACGTTTAGCTCCTTAAAGTGGGGCACTGTTTCCAGGCTGCACCATCCTAAGCTTCAGAAGTCCCAGGTGGTATGATTTAAGGAGGATCAGGTTCTTCACTCACCTGGCCTGTTCCCTGGTCCATAGATGACTCCAGACCAACTTGCTAATCAACCATCTTTGTGGGTTATAGGCTTTCTTGACCTCTTTCAGCTTGGGATAGGGTAAGGGGAGCAGTTTGAGGCACTCTCAATATCTGGTCATTGTTTTTGGCTGAGGAAAGGGCACTTGTTGAAATGGAGGATGCTAGTGGATAGAACGCTGAACCTCGGGAAGACCTGAGTTCAAATCCTACCTCATCCACTTACCAGCCATGTGATCAAGTTTCCTTGACCTCTGCCTGCCTCAGTTTTCTCAATTATAAAATGAGGATAATAGCAACACTTAGCTCACAGGGTTGTTGTGAGGATCAAATGAGATAATATTTGGCTTGCTAAGTCATGTCTTTTTTTTGTGGGGGGGGGGGAGTGCAATGAGGGTTAAGTGACTTGCCCAGGATCAGCTAGTAAGTGTCAAGTGTCTGAGGCTGAATTTGAACTCAGGTCCTCTTGAATCCAAGGCTGATGCTTTATCCACTGTGCCACCTAGCTGCCCCAGAGATAATATTTGGGCTTAGCTCAGTGCCTGGTCCATAGAAGACCCTTATTTCCTTCTTTGCTTCCCCTTGGGCTAGGGAAGAAAAGAAATGGTCTTAGGAGCTGAGCTGGAGAGGATCCTACTCATGTCAGGCTCATGATGGGAGCCAGTCCGGGTGCCATCCCTCTTCCAGAGGAATCCCTCAGAATCCCATGATCTCAGAACTTCAAGAGACACCAGAAGTCACCTAATCCAACTGTGTCTGAACAAGAAAGTCCCCTACCCCATCCCAACCCAGGGCCATTTAGTCTTTTATTGGAGGCTTGTACAGAAATAATAGCTCTGATCCTTAGGGAGATTATCTTCATGCCAAGCCTAAATCTGCCTCCCTATTGGCAACTTCTACCCATTGGCCCAGGCACTGCCCCCCAGAGCACTTCACCCCCTTATCCAAGTGACGGCCACTCAAATACTTGGATCAGTGCTGTGCCCAAAAAGGGCCTGGATGCAATTATTCCCCATGTGACCCTAGATAAATCACTTGATTACTCTTGGCTTCAGTTTACCCATCTGCAAAATGAGGGGGTTGGGCTAGCATGCCATCTGAGGTCCATTGGGAAATCTCAAGGAATCTATAAATCTGTGTGTGTGTGTGGTTTTGTTTTTGTTTTTTTGTTGTGTGTGTGTGTGTTTTTTTTTTACAGGGCAATGAGGGTTAAGTGACTTGCCCAGGGTCTGAAGTCGGATTTGAACTCAGGTCCTCCTGAATCCAAGGCCGATGCTCTATCCACTGTGCCACCTAGCTGCCCCCTATAAATCTGGTTTTAAAAATTGATTTTCATATGGAATTCAATATAATTGGTCTCCTTTGTAATTCTACAAAGTTTATGCATTTAAAACATGATTCTGAGATGGGGTCTTTGCCAAGTTACCCAGAGTCCAGGACACAAAAAGGGCCAAGTTCTGGCCTCAATGATCTCAGAATTGCTATCTACCTGTAGATCTATGAGCACAGAAGTTACCATGGTCCATCTCTCCTTGCTTTTCTCCAGGTTAAGTATCCTCCAAGCCCTTCACCAGGCTTGCCAGCCTCTCTAGCTTAGCAATGTCTCTTTTTTTCCCCTTTTTTTTCTTTTGTGTGAGGCAATTGGGGTTAAGTGACTTGCCCAGGGTCACACAGCTAGTAAGTGTTAAGTGTCTGAGGCTGGATTTGAATTCAGGTCCTCCTGAATCCAGGGCCAGTGCTCTATCCACTGTGCCATCTATCTGCCCCTTAGCAATGTCTCTTATAATTGGGAGACCCTTTTGGAGCACTTGTTACCTCCCTGTGGAGGCTCTGGACATGCGCACTGACAGACAACCTAGTTGAGGACTGGGAAGGTCTACTAGGGCCTGCCAGTAATATCTTAGCCTGGCTCTACTTGTTGCGGATCAGATCCCTCAGTCCTTTGTGCTGAGACCCTCTAAAAAAGGTTGTTGTTGCAGACTTGCCTCCTCTCTTTTCTATTTTCTGAGCAGAGCATGATAGAGTTAAGAACTGACATGGGTCTGTATTGGATGGGGAATGGAATGTGGGGGAGAATCCTGTTCTATGAAGGAGCTACCTTGGGGCAGAGTTATTCTTGATCTTGTTTATTCGTATTTGTTTGCTTGTTCTCTCCCCTGTTAGATTGTGAAATTCTTAAGAGTTGAGAGCAGAGGCTATCTTTTGCCTCTTTTTGTATCCCCAGTTCTTAGCACAGTGCCTGGCACATAGTAGGCACTTAATAAATGTTTATTTACTGACTGACTGAAGTACATGGTAGTTGTATGTGCTCTCACACTGAAATGGCAGCCTGGGAGAGGGGACCTCCATGGTCAGGTAGTGAGAGTTACTGAACCCAGCCCTATGGTGAAAGAGAAGGTGAGGTCCTGAACATTGCTGGGAACTCTAGCAATCTGCAGTTTGAGAATTCCAGAACCTACCCTTCTAGGGAGAGAGAGAGGAGATAGAATACCTTGTAGCCTCAGAGAGGAAGGGATCCCAGGCTCTAGTCTTCTAGTGAAAGAAAGGGGAGATCAGGCATTGTGCCAGCCTCTTGGAAAGGAGAGGACCACTCTGGCAGCTCCAGGGGCTGGAAGAGCAGGAGGGGAAAAAGCTACAACTGGGGGCTGGACTTCAACCTCTGCTATTGCTGCAGCTCAGACAGTATAAGTCCACTGGGAAGGGGTTTACTTTTCTCACAATCTCAAGCTCATTTTTCTTCTGTTTTGAACCTAAGCTCTTAGGGTAATTCCATATAAAGCTAGAGGCCTATAAACACCTTTGGGGTAGGTACAAGCTGGACTAAATGGAATGTTGGGAGGATTGTTGCTCAAATTACACCAAGTTCATTTTCCTTTTGAGGGAAGTCTAAACCACTAGGTGGTGCTAAGAGCCTGGAGGATTCTATAAGACTCTGACGTAGGACTCATCAAGATGTGTTGAAAAATTGTCTTGATTATTTAGGGGCTAATTTGAATCTTTTCTGTTTTCTGTACATTATGTGGAATGAAATAAATGCTGTCCTATACCAACTATATTTTTTACCTTGAGTGCTTGTACAGGGACTGGGAACCTTTTATCCATAGTTATGAGCTCTATAAACACTATAATCTGAGATTTCCAAAAGACATTCTTGTTCAGTCATATCTGACTCTTTGTGACCTCATTTGGGATTTTCTTGGAAAAAGTACTGGAGTTGTTTGTCATTTCCTTCTCCAGTTCATTTTAAAGATGAGAAAACTGAGGCAAACAGGGTTAAGTGACTTGCCCAGGGTCACACAGCTAGTAAGTGTCTGAGGCCAGGTTTGAACTCAAGAAGATGAGTCTTCCTGATTCTAAACCCAACATTCCATCCACGGTACCACCTGGTCCCTATCCCTATACTAATAGGCTCTTTTTTTTTTTTTTTTTAGTGAGGCAATTGGGGTTAAGTGACTTGCCCAGGGTCACACAGCTAGTAAGTGTTAAGTGTCTGAGGCTGGATTTGAACTCAGGTACTCCTGACTCCAGGGCCAGTGCTCTATCTACTGTGCCATCTAGCTGCCCCCTACTAATAGGCTCTTAATTTTTTGTTGTATTGAATGGAATTGCATGTGGTTTGATGGAAAGTGGATTTGGTTTGGAGTCAGAGTCCCTGGGTTCAAATCCACTGCCCTGACTAAAGAAACCCTAGTTGGGGACAAAATGAGTCACAGAAATATAACCTTTTTGTTCCAAGATTGGACTCAATCCATGTGTTGCTGTATTGTTGGTTATGTCATTAAGCTATAGTGTCAAGAAGTAAATAAACACAACACTCTGGGTTTGGTCCCCCTAGAACAGAGAACCAACTATCTCCACCCTCATTCTGGACACTATGTCTTTGGTAATTCTATTTGAGTCCTCATTAGCTTCTTTGGCACTGCCATGATACCTTGCTGACTCATTTGGAGCTTGGACTAACCTCCTCATAGCTTTTCCACACGAGCTGTTGTGTCAACTCTATTCTACACTCATGGAGTTGATTTTTTTTTGAAACCAAAGTGCAGGACGTAATATTTTGTCCCTATTAAATTTCACCATCATAGATTTATCCTATCATTTCAGCTAGTTAAGACTTTTTGAGTCTCAATTCTGTTATCCAGCTGGTTTGTTCTCTACTCCTGATTTGGGTCTTCTACAAATCTGAGCAGCTGTTCTATGCCTTCACCCAAGTCCCCAGGGATAAACATGTTGAATAGTAGGGTGACAAGAACAGAACTATAGAGCACTCCAATGCAAGATTCCTTCCAAGATGGCTTGTACCTATTCATGACTATTCTTTGGATCCAAGCATTCATAGGGCCACAGGATCATAGATTTTGATTGAGGTCATTGAGCCCAAACCTGTTCTTTGACAGATGAGGAGACTGAGTTCCAGAGAGGGGAAGTGACTTACCCAGGGTCAGATAGCTAGCAAGTGTTGGAGGGAGCATTTGAACTCTGGTCTTCCTGACTCCAAGCTCTGTGATGAACCCACTGCACCACCCTAACTTTAACCCAGAGCTGAGTCTACCTGACTTCTCTCTTATATAGTCCACATCTCTTCTTCCTCGTATTTCCCCCTACCTAGGGTCATCTCTTCATCCCTCTTGCTGCTGGATACAACCTGACTGCCCCCTTTTTGGTTATTCAGTTTTTTCAGTTGTGTCTGACTTTTGTGGACCCCATTTGGGGTTTTATTGGCAAAATTTCTGGAGTGTTTTGCCATTTCCCTCTCCAGCTCATTTTTTTTTTTGAGGTGATAGTGGTTTTTTTTTTTTTTAGTTATCAACATTTGTTTTTATTAGATTTCTAATTCTGAATTTTTTTCTCTCTCTCCCTTCCCTCCTCCCTTCCAGCTCATTTTATAGATGATGAAACTGTGGCCAACAGGGAGAAATGACTTGCCCAGGATCACATGGATAGTAAGTGTCTGAGGCCAGATTTAAAGTTAGGAAAATGAGACATCAGGTCTGGTTACTCTATCCACTATGTGCACCTAGCTGCCCCCTACACAGTAAATTCCCGCCAAGTAAATTCCTTCCCCTCTCTTGGCCTCGATTTTCCTATCTGTATATAGACAGGATTGGCCATTAATAGATCAGATGTTTGTTGATAATAACATAACCTAACTCTTCCTCCTAAAGGAATCTTCCTCTGTAATAGGAGAACTGGAAAGAGACACACAGAGATACAGGAATAGAGACGGAGACATAATCATAGAGAGACATAGGAAAAGAGAGATAAAGAAAGAGATGGACGCAGAGAAAGATTTATGGATAGTGAGAGGAAAGAGCCAGAGAGCCAGAGACAGACAGAAAGAGACAAAGAGAGTCAGAGACTAAGGTAAAACTGGCCACAAGCGAGTGGTATGATGCAAGGCAAAACTCTCATTTGTAAGCTAAGAGACTTCCAGTCTCAGCTTTTCCCTTGGCTTTCTGTATGACCTATGACAAGTCACTTCCCAGCAGTCACCTCATCTGTAACCTGAAGGAATTGTATTCAGTGACATCTGATCTGTATCCCAGCTTCCAGGAGCTAACCAGAGGAGCAGAGAGAGCTGCCTGGTGGCTCAGACTTTATTAATACATTATCTGCCACTCCACCCAGGAGTTGCCCAGGCTCCTCCTGCTTCAGCTGCAGCTGCATGGGCTCAGCCTCATCCTCGGGGCAGGAATGAGATGGTGTAGTTGCGGGGGATGGTGGCAAAGCCCACCATCTTGGGAGAGATATCAATGGCTTCTTTCGGGATTGGAGACTGGAAGCGAAAGTTCTGCAGGATGGTGGTGAGGAAGAGGAAGAGCTCCATTCTGGCCAAGCCTTCACCAAAACAGTAACGTTTGCCTGGAGAACCAGAGTCAGAGATGGTCAGGGTGGGGAGGGACTGTCAGAGCTGGGAGGGGTCTTAGAAGAAAGAATGTCAGTCCTGGGCCCTCCCAGCAGGTAAGGGTCCTTCTTTAGAACAGAGAATGTTAGAGCTGGGAGGAAACTAGAAGGCTGATAGTAAATTAGATATTGACTAACTGTGACTTTGGGTAAGTCTCTTTCCCTCTCTCATCCTCAAAATGAGATCTTTGGACTCTATGGCCCCTAAAGTCACTTCTAGCCTTAAGCCTATTATCCCTCAGGACAAAAAGAATGTGCCAGAACCAGAAAGGACCTTAAAATATGGAAAAATCATAGCTGGAAGGGTCCTTAGGACAGAGATTGTCAGCATTGGGAGAGAACTTAGAAAAAGACAAGTAGCACAGAACACATTTGGGTCTTGTGCCAAAAAAGACTTCCTCCAGTAAGCTCATCTTTAGCAAGTACAGATCTTGGAAACCTCCTACTTTATCTAATTCTTCCTGCTAATTGTCTGCTGTGCTTTTGTTGTTTTTAAGTTGATGAAGGACCACAATTAATATCTACTAAATTTCCATGCCCTAAGTCAATGCCTCATTGCCACACCTTAGGTATGGGTCTGTCTAGGGCCCATGGAGTTGCTCTTTTTCCTCAACCTTCCTACAATTCCTTCTCAGCAGAGCCCTCTTACCTCCTTTGAAGAGAAAATGCAAGCCATCCCTTGTGAGATCCCTTTTCTAACCTGTGGAACACATCAGAAGCTGTCTACACTATGCTCTAGTCTCTCTGTCTTTGTTCCATGGTCTGTCAAAGAGGTGGCCCTCCTCCTTCCTGTTCCCTTGATCCCCTCACTCCCAATCTCACAGAATTCCCCATCTGGATTTCTGCATTCTAAAAAAAACTGTCCGATTTGCTGTTGCCCAAATTGATCTTTTGATTTTCATCTAAAAAGCTCCTTAACTGGAGTGTTCTCCCTCTTCCTTCTCAGGCTCCTTAACTTCCTTCTAAGTAACCTTTGTTGTCACCTCCAACAGGAAGCCTTTCCTGATTCTCTTCTTGCCAGTATTCTCCACTTGTAAATTAACTTGTAATAACTTATCTACCTAAATTTGATCCCTTCCTTGAATGTGAACTCCTTGAGGGCAGGGACCATTTTTCCTTGTCTTTGACTGCTCAACCCCCAAGTACTTATTGGGTTGAATGTTTGAATTTAGAAGGACCTGAAACATCATCTAGTCCAACGTTCTCATTTTACAAATGAGGGAACTGAGGCCTAGAAAGGGAAGAAATTGGACCAAAATTACAGGCTCATAGAATCCCAAGATGATAGATGCTGAGCTGGAAGGGACCTCAGAGACCCTTGAATCTCAGGCCTGAATTTCACAGATAATAAAACTGAGGCCTAGGGAGATGAAGTGATTTGCTCAAGGTCACCCAGGTAGGAAGCTTTAGAGATGGAACTTGGCCAAGGGCCTCTGACTCTAGGGCCAGGGCTCTTTCTAGTGAATGTACTTCTTCCTCAAAGAAGGAGGGAACACTTTGTCTTGTGGTCTAGACAGACCCATACTAGGGTTTGAAAATGGGGCACTGACACATTGACTTAGTGAGATCTGGGGGACATACTTTCTTAGCCCCATAGACACAGCCTCTCCAGAACCATGCCACCTACCCACCCACCCACCTACTCATCCACTCCCACTTAAGAAGCTTGATCAAGTGAAATTGACCTGAGGAGTAGCAGGATGAATTGAGAGTAGACTGGAGGAAAGGAAGTGAGGACCAGGCTCAGGCCACAATAGTTGAACTTAGAATGAGTTGGGAGTCATGAAGGCAAAAAGAAAAGGCTTTCCTGCTCACCAATAGAGAAGGGGACGAAGGCATCGCTCTTCTTGAACTGACCCTTTTCATCCAGGAAGTGTTGGGGGTTGAAGGCTTCAGGGCAGGCAAAGAAGTTGCGGTCCCTGAGTACTGAGCCCAGAATAGGATAAACTTCTGTGCCCTAGAGTTAGGGTGAGAGAGGACAACAAAGGAAATGAGAGATGAAGTGGAGAGAGATGAGGACAGGAAGAGGGGGAGACAAAGACAGGAGGAGAGAAAAAAAAAGAGATAGGAAGAGAAGCTTGAAAGACAGACAGACACAGATAGAAAGACACAGAGAGAGAGACAGAGAAAGACAGTGAGAAAATATTTTGCTTCTGAGATGATAAGGTTATATAGTGAATTGATAGCTAATCTCAGAGGCAAGAAGACCAGGGTTCAAGTTATATCCAACACATACTGGCTATGTAACTCTGGGCAAGTCACTTAACCTTAAGACTGTAATTTACAGAGAAAGTATCAACCTAAATCAGCAGAGGGAGTTCCCTATATCAATGAAAGCCTAAGTCCAGTCATCATACTTATATTTTTTATCCAATTATACAAGCATATGTTGTTTGCTCCAATAGAACATAGGCTCCTTAAAGGCAGGTACTGTTTCATCTTTGTCTTTGTATTCCTGTCACTAAATTCTAGTATCTTGAACATAATAAGCCCTCCATCAACTTTAGTGATTGAAGGGTTGATTGACTGAGAAAATTAATAATGGTTGAATTATAGTAACAACATCAACAATGATAATCTTAAGTGTGGTGGGAGGAGGTGTTGGTCAGAATACCCCTAATCAATGGATTTCCCCCTTCCCCAGTTCAGTTGCATCAGAAGGGGCAAGTCAAAAAGATAACAAGGATTTTCACTTTGTTACCCCTTAAAGTGTGAAAATATTCTCTTTGGACTTTTTTTTTTAAAGGGCAGTTTGCCTTTAACTGACAGAACAACTATGTCCTTGGTGACCTGTAAAAATGGAGTTTCTCTGTTCTGGGACACATTGGAAAGAAGCAGCTTCAAGGACTGAGACCTCCAGTGGTCAAAAGGAGATATAGCAATGGAAATAACCCAGCTATTGAGACTCTGCTTTTCCAATTTCATCTCTAGCAGAGTGTAAGGAGAGAGAGTGAGAGGGAATATCTTTCTTTTCCATGCAACCCCATTGGTCAGGCTGATTTGCATCAGAATGAATGATGGAGTAGGAGCCTGGGAGCAGAGAGAATTAGAATGAATCCTCAAAGGTGGGAACTGAGTCAAGCTTCAGAGACAAACAAGCCCAGAGACTCAGTTAGGAGACCTCCTCAGTAGGCTTTGTGTCCAGGAGCAGCAGCATGAAGATACCACAAGAAGGGAAAGGACATTGGGGCTCTGTAGTTCCAGAGGTGTGAATTGTCTGCGACCTTGTGTGTTCTCTAAGCTTGTGCATCTCTCCAAGTATACTCAAAGTATGTGGCCATACTTTCTATTTACAGCTAGGTGTAGTTGTGGGAGAGCGTGCCCCAAGTTTATTGGGAAATGTTTCATTACTATTGTTTTTATGATATCATTTCAAGTAAACAGTTTTGCTTTGAGCTGTCTACTGGTAGACTTTTTTTTTTTTTTAAACTGGCCTACTATTAAAGGTAAGTGTACCAGTGGGGGCTTGTGAGCTCTCACAAAGTATCTTGAACCCTGGCATATTAGCTGCCTCCTGTAGACCCAACTTATTAATTTGAGTTGAAGGGGCAGCCCAGAGGGGTTGGTAAAAGCTAATAAATCATCTCTTTTAAGCCTCGTGACAATATGTGCTATTATCATCCTTAGTTTTGTTTTTGTTTTTTGTGGGGCAATGGGGGTTAAATGACTTGCCCAGGGTCACACAGCTAGTAAGTGTCAAGTGTTTATTGAGGGTCCATCAGAGAGAAGTGTGGCCCACAAAAATCCAATCTGCCATAAAGGGAAACTGAGGAAGAGCTCTGAGTACATATTAATCCATTAGGGAGACTGTTGGTCCCCCAATGAATTGGATCCAAGACTCTCCGCAGTCAGGAACCTCTTCTGCTTGAAGATTGCAAATATTTATTGGGAATGAGAAAGCACCAAAACTAGAATGAAGTGGTACAATTCTTCTAGGGGTCAGTTCCAAAGGGCAAAGTCTAAATGTTTGGTTAAAGGGAAAAGTTCATCAATCACAGAAGTTTAGTCATTAGGCTTTCCACATAATAAATCACGAGTGTTTATTCAGTTTATTCAGTGACTAGGTAATAGGATTCTGGGACTTTCTACCAGGAAAAGATCAAAGTAAAATGGATAATCTGTGTTTTCTGGGATATAGTAGCTCTCAGAGGATATGGCAGGGTGGGGGGGAGGGGAGGTATGACACAATAAGTATCAATCCATTCCTAACAAAGGCCAATAAAGAGCTAAATAACAAACTATAAATCAATATAGTATACATCTACCAACTAAAAGCAATATAACCATCAATACATAATGGGTTAATTCATTCTAACCTACATATTTTTTATTCAAACAATTAAACTTAATTCTATCCTATTTATCTTATGTATAGACTATCACTGATACTCATAAATGACAATGAATTGAACAAATACTGAATCAAATTGAGTAGGGATGTCAAAATTATTCTCAGAAGAATAAGGAGGATTGGAAATAGGAGGAACGCAAATGGAGGGATGTTTTAAGGCATGAGTGAGGTTCCAGGAGGCACATGGTAAGATGAGAAGACACTTAATGAAAAAGAATGGGGGAACTCTAGGGTGTCAGAAAGATGGAGGGGCATTTAAAGAATAACAGAGATGGAGAGGGTTCTGGAGTAGACAGATAGAGGTGTTGGAGCTAGGGGAGTTGAGAGTGAGAGACTCCTTCCTACCTTGGGAATAAGGTAGCCCCGGAATTTGGTGTCCTTTGTGACTCTCCGGGCCAGACCCATGGGAATCATATCTCCAAACCTCTGGATCTCATGGATGACAGCCTCCGTGTATGGCATCTTGGCTTTGTCCTCAAACTTGGGTGATCGATTCCTCCCAATCACCCGATCTATTTCCTCATGGATTTTGGCTGTGGTTAGCATAGTGAGAAAACAGGATGCAGGGGTTTCAGAGAGATCCTGGGGAAGTCCCAAGGGAGCAGATGGGGTGTGGAGGCTGGGGAAACCCTGAGTTGAGAGGATGTAGGGATAAAGGGGATAATCTGTGTTGCAGGGATGATGATGGTGGTGGTGGTGATGATGAGAAGAAGGAGGAGGACGAAAAGGAGTATGTGTGTGTATGTATATTGGAAGTTCTGGGCAGCTCCCAGAGCACCAAAGGACTTCTAAGGTGACTAGGGGAGGGGGGCTCACCTTCCACCTCTGGATGCTTCATTAACAGAAGGAAGCCATAGCGAAGAGTTGTGCTAACAGTCTCAGTGCCCGCAAAAAACAGGTTAAGGGTGGTCATGGTCAGGTTCCTCATGAAGAATTCTGTGTTGGGATTTTTCTTTTCCTGGGAGGAGAAAGTGGACAGGGCTTGGATGACTCCACTTGTTTCACCTCTAGACCCTTCAGCCTCAAGGTCTCTTCTCCCCCCACCCCCCACCAACTCAACTTCCTTCAGTCCCAGGAATGTGCAGGGGTAGAGGGAGAAATCCACCAATGGCATCTAAGTGAAATATGTTAGTTCAAAGGCACCCAAAGCATATCTATTTTCCTTAGAATTTAGAGGAGCATAGATTTAGTGCTGAAAAGGATTATCAAGTCTAATCATTCTCATGAAGAAGTTAATGTGCAGAGTGGCTGGGACATGCTCACCAGTCCTTTGACTAGCCCATCTTACCTTTGGACAGTTCTCCCCATTAAGAAGTCTTTTCTCCCTGATAGCCAACCTAAATGCCTCCCCTTACCATTTCTCCCATTGCTCCTGATTCTGCCCTCTAGGACCAAGTAGAACAAATCTACCATCCTTCTTCCTACATTTTATAAATGAAGAGACAGACAGCCAGGGAGAGAAAAGGACTTTCCAAGACCTTATGTAGAGAGTCAGCCAAAGTTGTTGGGACTATACTATAGTATAGTCCCTCCAGCCCCTATACCCAGCTTGTGAATGTCTGAAGGGGCAGGGAATGTGGAGAATGGGGAACCTCTATTTGCATCTCTTTGTGTTGGTCTTGTCTTCCTGTGTCTCTGTTTCTGATTTTCTGTCTCTGTTTCTGCATCTTTCTCCATGTCTTTCTGTCCATCTCTCTGTTTCTGTTATTCTGCATCCTCCATCTCTGTGTCTCACTTTCTCTATTTGTCTTTCTTTTTTTTTTTCTTTTTTTTTTCAGGGCAATGAGGGTTAAGTGACTTGCCCAGGGCCACACTCCATTTGAGTACTTTTTTTTTTTGGTGAGGAAATTGGGGTTAAATGACTTGCCCAGGGTCACACAGCTAGTAAGTGTCAAGTGTCTGAGGCTGGATTTGAACTCAGGTACTCCTGAATCCAGGGCCAGTGCTTTATCCACTGTACCACCTAGCCGTCCCCCCCCCCCAATTTTTTTTTTGGTTTTGTTTTGTTTGTGAGGCAACTGGGGTTAAATGACTTGCCCAGGGTCACATAGCTAGTAAGTGTCAAGTGTCTGAGGCCGTATTTGAACTCAGGTCCTCCTGAATCCAGGGTCAGTGCTCTATCTACTGCACCACCTAGCTGTCTTTCTTTATCTCTCTTTGCTATGCTACCCCCAAGCTGGCAATGACCAGAGGTGCTCAGTGTACCTTAATCACAGCTCTGGCTTGCTGCCTGACTCTGGGTTGTTTGTGAACCTACCTCCTGACATGTGCCACAGGGTACCTTTGAGCCTTACCCCTGGAATTCTGAGACTTGGCGTCTAATGCCTGCTAGTGCTGCCTGCTCATGTCTGAGACCTGCTGCCTGATGTCTATGGATACCCACTTCCCAGTGTCTGGGGGTTCCCCCAGAGATCTGTAACACCCTCAGTCTGAGGTCTCAGCCCATCCCTTCCATTTTCACCTGCCCGCTGGGCTAGTACCTCCTGCATCTTGATGAGGAAGGAGTCAATGAAGTTCCGGGGGGAGTTAGGGTCCAGGGTGGCCTGGTTCTGCCGGACCTTCTCAGTGATGAAATCCTCCAGTCCTTTTAGTTCCTTGAATGCTTGCTGCTGAGGCCCTGGCAGGTGCTGCATCACTCCAGAGAACATCTCATATAGCTGGGAGAGCACAGGACAAGTCATGGGTTACAGGGCCCTGGAGTGGGTGCCTGAGACATGTGGGGAGAATGTGGGGTAATCATCATGAAGGATGGGAGTTTAGGATAGGGAATGGAGCTAATAATGGAGAATGGATGGTTAGGACAGGACACAGAGACAGATTGGGAATAGGGGGTCAGATTGAGGAATAGAGTACAGGAGATAGAGAATAGAAATGAAAGCTGAAGATCAAGGGATGAAGGTGAGTAGAGACCCTGGGGGTTGGGAGAGAAAGTCTTGGAGGTCACCTGTCCCATGGATGTGGCTGTAAACTGGAAGCTCCCCAACATCATACGCAATAGGGACAGGAACTGCTTGTCCTCATATTCAAAGCGATCACCAAAGACGATGGAGCTGATGACATTGGAGACTGTGCGGCTCAGGAAGAAGGTGGGGTCAATGGCAGCCCCTGTAGCCCAGCCAGGTCAACACAGACACAGATTAAGGGAAGCACAGAGTTAGAATGATGAAGAAAGAGGGGAAAGGCAGAGAGATTGAGAGGGGTAAAGAGGAAGCAGAGGAAAAAAGGAACAGAGACCCATATAGAGGTAAAGAGACCCATGGAGGCAGTGTTTGAAAAAGGGGAATCCATAGGGGGGGATAGGGATAAGGGAAGGGGAGAGAGGGAGGGGAGGGAGAGAGGAGAGAGAGGAAGAGAGAAGGGGGAGGGAAGAAGAAAAGGAGGGAGGGAGGGAGGGAGAGAGAGAGAGATTCAGTTTTTGGCTCTCACATCTTCCTCCAAAGGACAGTCATTGTCTCCAAGTCCTACAGGGAGATTAGATGCTAGAGGCACAGTTGTCTCCTCTGTCTCCCCTTCTCAAACTATTCTTTTTTAAAAATTATTATTATTTTTTGCAGGGCAATGAGGGTTAAGTGACTTGCCCAGGGTCACACAGCTAGTTAAGTGTCAAGTGTCTGAGGCTGGATTTGAACTCAGGTCCTCCTGAATCCAAGGCCAGTGCTTTATCCACTGCACCACCTAGCTGCCCCCTCCCCTTCTTTTCTCTTCCCTTCCCTTCCCTTCTCTTCCCTTCCCTTCCCTTCCCTTTCCTTCCCTTCCCTTTTTTTTCTCTCTCATCTCCATCATCTCTCTGTCATCCCCACCTCTGGACATGAAATAGCCCCAAAGAGGGGCTGTAGAAGATTTCCAGAGTTCCAGCTAGAGATCAGCTAGTGTTAGATACAAGGGAGTAGTCACAGGACACAGAGATAGGTTCTTGGGGGTCAGAGATGACCCAGGCAATTTTCAATATAGTTGATAGCCCCTATGTGGTACAGTGGACTTGGGATCAGGAAGACTCATCTTCATTAGTTCAAATCTGGCCTCAGACACTTACTAGCTGTGTGACCCTGGGCAAGTCACTTAACCCTATTTTCCTGTTTTCTCATCTGTAAAATGAGTTGGAGAAGGAAATGGCAAACCACTCCAGCATCTTTGCCAAGAGAACCCCCAAAATGGGGTCTCAAAGAGTCAGACACGACTGAAACAACTGAAAAATAACAATATAGTTGATGCTGACCTGGCCCAAAACTCTGGAATATTCTTAGGGTCACTCACCTTTTGTGTCTCGTAAAGCCTCAATGAGAAAGCCAGCTTCTTCTTGGATGCGCTCCTCAATGCCTCTCTTGCCCATGCCAAAGTCTCTGAGGGTGGTGATGGAGAATCGTCGGAGCTGCCGGGCCCTCTCTCCACTGCTGAAGGCCACACCTGGTCATTGGCAAGAAGGACAGAAGGAGATCAGGGAAGAGTGAAAATCCTGCAGAATCCCAGGCCCTAGTATGGGGTCGGAAGTGAATGTCCAAGGAAGGACAAGGAGAGAGAGAAAGATGGGGGAAAATGTGGAGACAGGGAGGAAATTAGAGAGACCAAGAGACAGGGGCAGGTAAGGAGAGAGAGGAATGGAGAGATGGGGGAGGTGAGGAGACAGGGATAGCAAGAAATGGAGAGGAAGAGGAGGAAATTAGGGAAAGAGGGAGGGACAGAGAGAGGGAAAACGGAAAGGCAGAAGATGGAGAGATAAGGAAGGTGGTGAAAAAAGGAGAGAGAAAATGATAAAAGGTGAAGGAGATGGGGATATGGAGAGAGAAGGAGAAACAAGGAAAAATGGGGAGATAAAAGACACAAAGAGAGATGTAGAAGAACTGGGTAGATGGGGAGATAGGAAAAGACAGAGGTAGAGAAATAGAGAGGGAGGAAATGGGAAGGCAGAGAAAGACAGATGGAAAAATAGGGAGATGTGGATAAAAAGACAGGGACAGATGGAGGAGATAGTGAAATAAAAAGAGAAATCTAGAGAGATGAGGGATGTGGAGAGATAATGAAAAGAAGAGGAACATGGAAGTCAGAGATATATGGAAGAACTAGGTGTGTGTGTGGGGGGTGATAAGGAGAAAGACAAATGGAGAGATCTGGAGAGGTAAGGAGAGACAGAGGGAGAAATGGAGAGGCAGAGATACAGAGATAGGGAGAGAAAGTTGGGGAGTTGGGAGATAGAGAGATGGAGAGTCAAAGGGATATAGGGAAACAGGAAGAGAGGGAGAGATAGAAGGTGGAGAAAGGTGAAGGAAGGAGAAAGAAATGTGGAGAGGAGAGACGGGAGAGATGGGGAAACACAGAAAGGGAGACAAGAATAGCCAAGGAGATGGAGAGATAGTGAGACACTGAGAAAGATGAAAAGACAAAAAGACAAAGCAATGGAGAAAGATGGAAAAACAGGGAGACAGAAATGGAGAAACAGAAAAAGAAAGAGAAAGGAACAGGTGGTTGAGGGAGGCAATAACAGTCAGGGTGAGGGAGGATGAACAACTGATGACAGTTCAAGGGGGAACTTTGTCTGGCAACCTAGAGGAGGCTACAGTGGCCTGGAGACAGTAGTGTGTGTAGGTGTTTGAGGGTCTCTGACCAGACACTCACCAAATCCCTTAAAGAGCCAGTCAAAGGTGGCCTGCTCCCCCCGACCAGAGAACTCCTCTGCTTGGTCAATTAACGCTTCCTTCACGGCCTCATACCCAGTCAGGACTATGACAGTTCTGGGCCCCAGGTGCACTGTGAACACGGGTCCGTATTTTTCCCCAATCTGGAGGGTATGGAGAAGTGAGAATAAGCAGAGTGTCACCTCTGAGCCCCATGATTTCCTCCTTCTTAGTCTTCTCCTCTGAAAGATAACTCTCACCCATCATCTCAGCAGTTTAAAAAAAATTCTAATTGTGATCTAGGAATCAGTAACAAAACACAAACATTTCAGCACACAAAGAACAAGGCATGGGATTGTGAATTCTGGTTGTAAAGAGTTGGTTTATTTTAAAATGTGTGTATATGTGTGTAATGTAGATAATATGTATCTATATATACATTTTTCTTTTTTCTCTTTGAGAGGCAGCATGGTATATAGGACACTAGCCTGGGAGTTTGGGTGACCTGGGTTCAAATCCTTCCTCAGATACTAGCTGTGTGACCCTGAGCAAGTAATTTCAACTCTGACTCAGTTCCCTCATCTGTAAAGTGAGGGGTTTGGACTCAATAGCCTGAAAGGTTCTTTCCAACTCTAAATCTATGAACCCCTGATCCTCAAGGTAACAAGATAGTAACAAAATTGCTGCTTTTTTCTCTTTTGTTTTTTTTCCTGTGATGTCAAGTCAACATTTATTAGACACCAATTGTGCTCCAGACACTGTGCTAAGCACTGGGTATAGAAAGACAGGCAAAGACAGTTCCTACCCTTGGGGAACTCCCAGTCTAAGGGGGCATAGCTAATCCAAGTCCCTCCTCTCCACTGGGCTTTCCAAAATAATTCAGCAGCCACAAGAAACTAACAAAACAAAACTAACACAGGAGAGCTTGTCTGATGTTGCAGTCTAGTGCCCATTTTCTGCCAAGAGATCTCTCTGGCTTTTCCACTTTCCACCTCCCACTCTCTTCCCCCAGCTTTCTTGGCCTCTTCTCCACCATCCCCCCAGTTCCCTCTCTTACAGCCCAGCTGTGTTCTTCCCTCCCCACAAAGACGTTCTCTGCTTTTCTTGGAGCCTCTTTTCCATAGGATCATAAAACAGCCCTTAGAGGGCCATGTAACCCAACATGGCCATGTTGAAGAGAGGGAAATTGAGGACTAGAGAGAAAGAAAAGGCCCTTCTTCCAATCAGGAGTGACAAGCAGACGCTTTTTTTCTGTCTCAATTTCTCTGTCTTTCTCCATCTCTCCTCTCTGCCTCTCCCTCCAGCCACCCTGAACCTGCTTATGCACATGAGAGAGATACCTGTGTGTCTGTCTCTTTGCTGCTTGTGTTTCTCTGTCACGCTCTATGCCTCTGAGGCCATCTCTCTGTGTCTGTCTCTTGGCATGCATTTCAGTCTCTTCCCTCTGTGGCTATCTCTCCCTGTGTGTCTCCCCATCTCTGTGCATCACTCCCTGTCTCTGTCATGCTCAGGGTCAGCTTCAATCTCTGTCTCTGACTTCATGGCTCTCCCTGTCTGTCTGTATGTCTGAGCATCTGCCTCCTCCCCCTGCCCAGTCTCTCTCTTTGTGTGTCTCTCTGCATCTCTCTCAGTCTCTGTGTTTCTCTGTCTCAGTCTCTCCATGTTGTCCCTCTTGTCCCCAGCTCCCAACCTCAGTACCTTCATGAGGGAGTCATACATCTGCTCGGTGTTGAGTTGCAGGTAATTGCCGATGAAAGGCAGGGGGGTGGGCCCAGGGGGAAGGCTGCTGCGGACCTTCCTCTGTCTCCACACAGAGAGCACCACCAGGGCTGAGAGGCAAAAGAATAGGGCCCCCAGCAGCAGCCCGGAGGCCAGCATGGTGGAGGTGGCTAAAGCCTGTCTGCAGTGTTGTCTGGGGTTTGAGAAGATGCTGAGCCAGGACTGGGGTCCAGATAGGACTAGTCCTGCCTTTTATGCCTGGGGGTGGAGGTTGTCACTTGGCACTGATTCTAGCTCCCTTATGTAACTTTCTCAGTCTTAACCCCTTCCTCCCCTGATCCCCAGGACTCTAGCCAGATCTTAAGGTAAAAGGGTAAAAAGGAGTGCGATTGGGGTGGGATCCCAGAAACTGAGGATCTTGTTGCAGAAGTCAATGGAAGGAGGGCAAAGAGGAAGGTCAAATTCCAGAGGTGGAGGTTCAGAGAATCCCACACTCTTAGAGATGCATGTTTTAGCCAGGTCTCCAAGCCTAGAGATGGGCCTATGGGTCCTCAGACCCCAAAATGGGGCCGAGAGCCTCAGGGCCCAGGGTTCAGGGGCGTCTTAAGGGTTCAAAGAGTCTCAGAGTCCACAGCTGGAGACTTAGAAGGTCTTAAAGCCCAGAAATGGGCTGCAGAAGATGCCCAGAAAATGGAAATGGGGTTAAATCATTTATGGTCCAGTGATGGGTGTTGGAGGGACTCTCTATAGTTAGAGAGAAAAGGGTTCATGGGGTCTTAAGGCCCAGTGATGGAACCTTATGGGTGGGTGGGGTCTCAAGACCCAGAGGTAGAGTTGGGAGGATCTCAATGTGGAGAGATGAAGACTTAGGCATAGAAGAAAGCCAGGAAACCAGGAGTCTGAGATGAACAGGAGGAGCATTCCACACATGGGGGTCATCCAGTGAAATACCTGGTATTGGGAGAGGGAGTGTTTTGTTTGAGAAACAGCAACGTGGCCAGTGCCACTGAATCACAGAGCATATGAGGATTGGGGGGGGGGCGGTGTACAATTTGGTCCTAGAGGTTATAGAGAACACCTGGAAGTTATTGGGTATGAAGTGACAAGGTCAGACTTGTGCTTCAGGAAAGTCACTTTGGTAATGAAATGGTGGATGTTTTGGAGTGAGGAGAGACTTGAGGCAGGCCGACCCTCCCAGAAGACTGATGCCACAATCCAGGTGCAAGGTGATGAGGGTCTGTACCGGGGGAAGGGGTGTGTATTTGGGAAATGTTGCAAAGGTGAAATTGACAGACTTTGGCAACAGATTGAATGTGGGGAGTGAAAGATAGAGCAGAGATGAGGATGATTTCTAGGTTGTGAGCCTGAGAGACTGGGAGAATGTATCACCCTCTAGAATAATAGGGAAGTTTGGGAGGGAAGAGGGCTGATGGGGAAAGTTAATGAGTTCCTGTTTGGAAGTGTTGAGTTTAAGATGTCTGAAAGGCAGTTGGAGATTTGAGACTTTAGGGCAGAAGAGAATGATTAGGGCCAGATAAGTAGATCTGCAAGTATCAGCAGAGAGAAGATAATTGTATGGGAAACAATGAGACAACCAATCAAAATAGTATAGAAGTTGAAAAGGGCCCAGGACAGAGTCTTGTGGGACATTTAGTGGGAACAGCATGCATGAAGCTGCAGCAAAGGGCACTGAGAAGGAGCAATCTGATAGGTAAGAGGAGAACCAGGAGAGATGTGTGTCAAGAAAACAGAGACAAGAGTATCAAGAAGAGGATGGTCTACAGTGTCCAAGGCTACAGAGAGGTTAGGAAAAATGAGGATTGGGAAAAGGTCATTGGATTTGGCAAATAAGGGATCATTAGTAACTTTGAAGAGAGCAGTATTGGTTGAATTATGAGAGTGGAAGCCAGACTGTAGTGAGTCAAAGAGAGAGTGAAAGGAAAGGAAATGGGAGCACCAATTGTAGATGGTCTTCTCAAGGAGTTTAGCCATAAAAGGGAAGAGGGCCATGGAACAATAGGTAACAGATGGATGATTGAAGTGACTTTTTTTGAGGATTGGAGAAACATGGGCATGTTTGTAGGTAGTAGGAAAGCAACCAGTAGACAGGGAATGACTGAAGATAAATGAGAGAGTGGGGTTGTTAGATGGGACAATCTGCTGGAGAAGACTGAATGGAATGCGATCTAAGCATCAGAGCCAACTTTTTATGTGATACAGGGGTGAAGGAAGAGATAAAGTGGCAGAAGGAGTTTGGGTAAGGTGAAATGAGGAGGGGAGATAAGGAAGCTCTCAATGAAAAGTCTCATTTTTTTTTTCAGTGAAATATGAGGCAAGAATCTCAGCTGAAAGAGTGAGGGCAGGGGAGTTAAGGGAGATTTGAGTAGGGATAAAAAGGTTTGGAAGAGTCTCTATGCTGAGTAGGATTGTAAGTTAATTAGTGAGATGTAAAAGTATTACCTGGCAGCAGTGAGGGATCAGTTGAGGCTATATAAATGAATTTTTTTTTAGGTTAGGGGCAGGTACCCTGGTGCAGTGGAGAGAGCACTGGCATTAGGAAGATCAGAGTTCAAATCCAGACTCAGACACTTACTAGCTGTGTGATCCTGGGCAGGTCACTTAACCCCTATTTGCCTCAGTTCCTCATCTGTAAAAGGAAATGGCAAACCAGTATCTTTGCCAAGAAGGTCCCATAGACTTGGTCCAATTATTTGTCTATGAAGTCATATAGAGTCAGACATGCCTGAAGAAGGAGAAAAAGGAGGAGGAGGAGGAAGAAGAAGATGAGGAGGAGGAGAAGGAGAAGAAGGAGGAGGAGAAGAAGAAGGAGAAGAAGGAGGAGGAAAAGGAGAAGGAGAAGAAGGAGGAGAAGGAGGAGGAGGAGGAGGAGGAGAAGGAGAAGAAGAAGAAGAAGAAGAAGAAGAAGAAGAAGAAGAAGAAGAGCAGCAACAACAACAACAATTAGATTTGTAGTGGACCCAGTCATTAGGGTTTTAAGATTTTCTCCAGCTTTGTTCAGCAGCAGGAATATGGGAGGGAAAGCAACAGATGGTAGGAGTGGTTCAAAACTGGGTCTTGGCAAGATAAGATCAGTAATCCAATAAGGGGGGAAATCAGGAGAAGGACAGTTGTAGAGTCAAAGTGGTTCATCAAGGGGTCAAGATGGGGAAAGGAGGAGAGTATAGCTCATGCAGAGGTGATGGCTTGGGAAAGAATTAAAAAGTCAAGGGTTTGGAAATCTGGGTGTGGATGAAGAAAAGGTTTTGGGGTTGTAAGGCAGAGGGAGAGACGGAATGAGAATAGGTTGTGCTCATATAAGGGAATTTCCAAATTCATGAATATGGTGAGATTTAGATGGGATTTGAAGGCAGCCAGGGAAACTAGGAGGTAGAGATGAAGAGGGAGAGTATTCCAAACATTGGCTAAATAAATCTCTAACCCAAACTCCCATAGATGAGCCATTTATATTTTGATCAGTTTGGGAGGGGAGCAATGATTAGATTTTAGGATTTAGAGTTGGGATCTTCTAACTGATCATTTTATTTTTTATTGTTTTTTTCTTTGATAATTTCCATTTTTAAAAATGATGAACTTAATACTTTTAAACAAGTATGAACACATTTACAACCTCTCTGTTTTGCAAATGAAGAAAGTGGGCACAAAGAAGTGACATCAGACAGCTAGCTAGTGGCAGAGCTGAGATTTGAACCCGGTTTCTAGAATTCTCTACCTGAGAAGATAGTCATGTGAAGGATCTCTAGAAGTGAAGTGATATCAGCTACATGTTGTTCTGGGCAGCTATCCTGGGCAGGATGGAGGGAGCTGAGCTGAGGAGCAGAAGGAAGTTGAGTGTTTTTTTTTTTTTTTAGTGGAGGAGGTGGGGGCAAGAGGAGGGGTGGATTAGGTAAGAGTGGAAAACTAATCCGGATTGCCTAGATTTGCACCTGCCCTGGCCCAGGTCCCAGTGGCCCTTCCTCTGTTTTCCCTCCAGTGATATCCCCAGTTCCCCTTTCTCTAAGGTCATGGTATTGGGGAACATGGGGTTAGGGAGGAGCCTTAGAAATCAGGACATCTTTCCTCATATCTACTGTTGGCAAGAGGAAACCAGGGTGGGTGTGAGCTGTTGAAGGGGAACTGGTTGGCACAAGGCAGATATGTATATACAAGGTCAGTGGGTAGGGATAGATAAAGGACTGACTTTGGAGTCAGTGACACTCCTTCCCGCCCCGCCCCCCGCCCCCCACCACTCAAAAGAAAAAGCCCTGGAGACCCTGCAGAGCTCTGAGACTCAGACTTTGAGCCTTGGGTCATTCAGGTCTGAGGGTATCATGTGAGTCAGTAAGGGACAGTCATTCTTGCCCCGAATCCCCATTGACTCTGAAAGACGGTTGGATCAAAGAGCCACACGGACAAGGGAACATTGGGCAATCGAAGAATGTGCTGAACTTAATCAGAGTCCCAGGACCTGAGTTCAAATTCTAGCTTTGTCACTTATCATAACCATGGGCAAATCACACATCTCTGGGCCTTAGTTTTCTTTTCTATAAAATGGGAAGGGAGTAGGATTGGGTAATCTCTAATCAAACCCTCCAAGTAGGAAGTACTGGGATTAGGAGGGTGAAAACATTGGTTTCCTATCCTTGGGAGGATATTTCTCAAGCCAAAATTTCTCGGGTTCCTCCCTGCCTTGCATCCTTCCCTCCCTCCACCTGCACCCCACACGCATTTTTGCCTCCATTCTGGGTTATAAACAGAAAGATTTTTCTTTTTCTTTAAACCCTAAGAGGATTGGAGGGGGCAGGAAACTGGAGGAGACTGATGAGGGGCTTGGATGTGGGCAAGAGGGGAAAGGCTGGGGAATGGGGGAGGAGTAAAATTTGCCTTAGAACAGCTGGTAGACAAAAAACCAAACCAAACCAAATCAAACCAACAAACAAAAAAGAACTTCAGGCAGAATGATTGAGGTCAGGGTCAGGGCTGACATTTCATAACTGAAATCCTTTTCAGTCCCGGAAAGAACTCTTATTCTCCATGGGTATTAGATATCAGCTGGGCAGGTCAAACTGAGCTCCTTCACCTATGCCCAGCCTATCAAATTCCTCTATTGTGTTGGACCAGATGGCCTCTCAGTTCTTCCCAACTCTCAGTCTCTGATCGTAGGATACTATCTTTAGGCCTGCTGGTAAAATCATTCTCTCCCCTTGACTCTGTCTAGGTGAGGGGAAAACAGTGCTGGACTGTGGGCTTTACCCTTGGAGGTTAGAAGCACTGAGGAGGGGGAGAGGGTTCTAGGGATCAGGACAGGACTGAGGTCTTCCTGGTGTAAGGGGAAAAGTTCCAGTTCCAGGATGGGAAGGGCTGAAAGCGGATCCAAAGACCTTTGTCCTGTGAAGCAATGAATCACATTTTGGATGTGAAAGGACTCTTTTTTTTTTTTTTTTTTGGTGGGGCAAAGAGGGTTAAGTGACTTACCCAGGGTCACACAGCTATCGAGGGTCATGTCTAAGGTCGGATTTGAACTCAGGTCCTCCTGAATCCAAGGCCAATGCTTTATCCACTGTGCTACCTAGCTGCCCCCAGAAAGGACTCTTAAGAGATGCCATATCAATTATAGAATCCTCTAGTTAGAATTTTTTTTTAAGAATAAGATGGTAGTTTATTTAGGGGCAAGGGAAGGGGTGGGGGAGGGAGACCATGAAAGAAATCCTTGGACTTCACACGGGGAGAGAGGTATGGAACAAAGCATGTGGCTCTGAGGTACCAATCTCCATTAGAAATTATTTTAAAGGGCAACCCTGCCTCTAAGCAGGGACCCTGTTTCTGATATCCCCAAGACATGGTTGGCTATCTTCAACTTGATCTGCACTGACAGGAAGCTCATTGGATGGAATAGTGAGTTTGGGTTTAGGAAGAACTGCGTTTAAATCCTGCCTCACTTGTGATCTGGGTGACCTAGAAAACATACCATTTACTTTCTCTAAGCCTCAGTTTCCTTATCTGTAAAATTAGGAGTGAAAAGAACTTTAGCACCTTCTTTAAGGGTTCTTGTTAGACTCAAATAATATATGTAAATTTCTTTTCAAGGTTTGAACTTCAGTTTCTCCACAACCTGATCCTTTCACCTTGTGTGCTTCAAAGTGCTGTTGTTGTTCAGTTGTTTTAGTCGTATCTGACTTGTTGTGACCCCATTTGGGGTTTTCTTGGCAAAGATATTGGTTTGCCATTTCCTTCTCTAGTGCTTTTTACAGATGAAACAAAGGTAAATGGGGTTAAGTGACTTGTCCAGGTTCACATAGTTAGTACCTGTCTGAGGCCAGATTTTAACTCAGGTCTTCCTGCCTCCAGGCTACTGCACCATTTACTGTGTCACCTCATTGCCCCACTTGGGAGTCCCTTTCACTAAAAGGCAATCCAAACCCCGCCCCCCTTTTCCAGGATTATGCTTGGTTTTGCTGGATAAATTATCCTTGGCTGTAAGCCTGCATCCTTTGCTTTCTGAAATATCATAGTCCAAATTCTCCACTCCTTTATAGTATTTATATTCTGTGTGATCCTGACTCTGGCTCCTGAGTACTTGAATTCTTTCTTTCTGGCTGATTGTATTATTTTTTTTCTTTGACCTGGAAGCTCTAGATTTTTGGCTATGATGTTCCTGGGGGTTTTCATTTGGGGCTTTCTATCAGGAGGTGACTGGTATATTCTTTCTATTTCCACTTTTCCTTCTATTTCTAAGAAATCTGGTTAGTTTTCTTTTTATATTTCTTGCAATGTGATATCTAGGCCCTTTTTTATGGTCATGGTATTCAGAAAGTCCAATTATTCCTAAATTTTTTCTCCTTAATTTGTTCTCCAGAACAGTGGTTTTTGCTATGAGATATCTTACATTTTCTTCTATTTTTTTCAGTCTTTTGACTTTCATTTAACATTTCTTTTTGTTTCAGCGTCACTTGCTTTTATTTGGTCAATTCTAATTTTCAGGGATTTTGTGCATGGGCAAGATTTTGTGCCCATTTTATACCACAAGCTCTTGATTTCCTTTCCATATCTATTATTTATTTCCCGTTGTTTTCCCCCTAGAATTCTCATTTCATTTATAAAAATCATTTTAAACTCTTTAAAAGAAACTCTTGCTTTATTTATTCCAGAAATTCTAGTTAAATTTGTGCCCAGGCTGTGCATATTCTGAGACTGCTTCTAAGTCTGTGTATGGGAACTAGTCTCCTAGGGATTTTGATTGCTCTCTGTCTGTCTCTGTCTCTGCATCTTTCTCTTTCATGCATTACTTGTTCCATCTTGAGGAGGAAGTAGTTGTTGTAGTCCTGAGAATAGGCTGGGTCCAGGAAGCTGGTTTTGAGTTGCTAGATTGTTGACAAAGGCCTCGAGTTTCAGGTAGTTGCAGAAAATTTTTCAGTATGGCTTTGGGAGAAAGCTCATGATCTTTGGCTATGAAGAAGAACTGAGCGGTAGGGAGAAAAGTGGGGTTAACAAGATAGAGGGATGTCAAGGATCTGGGAGAAGAGTGAGAAGGAAGATAGTGATCTGGGAGGAAAGAGAGTTGTGGTTTTCCTGAAAATCTCTTTTCATTACATCTACTTTTGTTTTAGCTTTGTCTGAGATCATGATTGCTACCTCTGCCTTTTTCTGCTTTAGATGAAGCATAATAGATTCTGCTCTAGCCCCCCTTATTTTAGCTCTATGTGTATCTTTCTGTTTCAAGTGTATCTCTTGTAAACAACATATTATGGATTCTTATTTCTAATCCATTCTGCACTCCTTTTTTTTTCCCATCCCTGATGTGAGTTTATCCCATTTACATTTACAGTTATGATTGTTAACTGTGTTTTTCCCTCCATACTGTTCTATATATCTTTCTATTTTTTTTGTGAGGCAATTGGGGTTAAGTGACTTGCCTAGGGTCACACAGCTAGTAAATGTTAAGTGTCTGAGGCCGGATTTGAACTCAGGTCCTCCTGACTCCAGGGCTGGTGCTCTATCCATTGTGCCACCTATCCCCTATCCCCAAAATGTGTTTAGATTTTGATTACTGCCTCCCTTAATCTAATCTCCTCTTCCACCCCACTTTCTCTTAGCCTCCTTTCCTCCTACTTCCATATTAGGTAAGATTCCTATACCCAAATGTGTGTCTATATTTAGTTTCCTCTTTGATCCAGTTCAGACAAGGATGAGATTCAAGAATTGCCCTCTCCCTGTCCTACTCCCTGTCCCTGTCCCTGTCCTTCTCCCTCTATTTTCCCCTTCATTGTAAAATCTCTTCCTTCAATGTCTGTTGTATGTGAGATCCCCGCCCCCAACCACACTCTTCCTTCTCCCTTCTCCCAGTGCATCTCTCTTTCTCATACCTACATTCTTTTTTTAGATCATTCCATGTAATAGACCCACATCCATGCCCTCTATCTATGCAGATTCCTTCTAACTGCCCTACTAATGATAAAATTCTTAGGGGTTACATGTATCATCTTACCATATAGGAATGTAAACAGCTTAACTTTATTAAGTCCATTATGATTTCTCATTCATGTTTACCTTTTTTATCCTCTTAAGTCATGTATTTGAATGCCAAATTTTCTATTCAGCTCTAGTCATCTCATAAGCAATGTTTAAAAGTCTTCTATTTCATTAAATATCCCTTTCCCCCCTGTAAGATAATACTCAACCTTTCTAGGCATGTTATTCTTGATCCTAATCCTAGCTTCTTTGCCTTCTGGAATATCATACTCCAATCCCTATGCTCCTGTGTAGTAGTAGATATTAAGTCTTGTATAATCCTGAGTATAGTACTTTAGTATTTGAATTATTTCTTTTTGACTTCTTGCAGTTATTTTCTCCTTGACCTGGGAACTCTGAAATTTGGCCATTATATTCCTGGGACTTTTTTTTTGGGGGGGGGGAAGGGGATTTCTTTCAGGAGGTGATTGGTGAATTATTTCAATTTCTACTTTCCCCTCTGATTCTAAGGTATCTGGGAAGTTCTCCATGATAATTTCTTCAAATATTATGTATAAGCCCCTTTTTAAAAAAACATGGCTTTCAAGTAGTCTAATAATTCTTAAATTCTCTCTCCTTAATCTGTTTTCCAGGTCAGTTGGTTTTTTCTTATATTTTACATTTTTTTCTATTTTTTTAGTCTTTTAATTTTAATTATTTCTTTTTTAAAGTAATAAACATTTTTATTTTAGTTTTGGGTTCCAATTTTTATCCCTTTTTCTCTTCCTCCCCTCCTCCCTCCCTGAGGTGGTAAGCAATCAGATATAGGTTATAAATGTATGATTATGTAAAACATTTAATTGTTTCTTGATGTCTCATGGAGTCATTAAATTCTGTTTGATCAATTTTAATTTGTAAGGGGTTATTTTCTTCAGTGATGTTTTGTACCTCTTTTACCAAACTATTAATTCTCTTTTCATAATTTTCCTTCATGGCTCTCATTTTCCCCCTATTTTTCCTCTACCACTCTTATTTGATTAAAAATTTTTTTTTGTTCTTTAAAAAAAAACCTCTCTAACTCTTTTAAGAATTCTTGTTAAGCTTGTGTCCAATCTGCTTTTTTCCCTTAAGGCTTCACTTATACATGTTTTCAAGTCAATTTCTTCTGAGTTTGTTTCTTGAGATTCTGTGCCCCTATAGAAACTTATTGTGGTCAAGTGCTTTGTTGTCATATGCTCATTTTTCCAGCTAATTTCTTGACTTTGGACTTTATGTTAGAGTTGGGCTCTGCTCACCTTTGGTGGGGATGATAAGCTCAAGTTTCTGCATCTAGATCTGGGCACCTGTAAGGTTTTAGTATTTCCAAGGTGATGTGATCCAATGAGAGGTCTGGTCACTATACTCTTGGTCTTTACTCAGATAGGGCCCCTGATACCATAACTACTCCTGTCTGCCCTGGAACTATGACTTGGAACTGGGTAATGAGCAAAGAAGCTATTGAATGGCACTCAGTTCTGTACCTAGTGCTAGCACAGGGGTCCTCTGGAATATCTTTCTGAACAGGAATTTAATTCCTTACAACTGTTGGTGCCACCACCACTGCTGCTGCTGTGGTACTGCTGCCATCTTCATGGTGTATACCAGGTGATGTTTCCTCCACGCTTGTTCCCAGCTAACCCTCATTCCAGTGTCTGCAGGCAGACCTCTCTTTCTTTCCTTCTAAACTATCTTAGACTGGAAAACTGAGATACTGTGACTTTTTGTTGTTGTTGTTATATTTTTATGTTGATTTGCACCATTTTCAAAAAGTTGTTTGGGTTGATTAGGTTGGGAGAGCTCAGCAGAAATGTTAAATTCCCTCTCCCATGTTGGCTCTGCATCCCCCCACCCCCACCTCAGGGAGTTAGGAAGGAGAAAGTTCTCAATCCTAGAGAACCTGGCCTCAAAGGACATAGTTATAGGGCTCTCACAAGGCCATATTGCCTTTTCCCTTGGTGAGGGTTCGGAGGACATACTGGAGGCAAGGAAGTGATCAGACTTCCCCATCTTTTTTCCCTATGATTTATTACAATTAACAGAGCAACTGATTTCCAAGTAGATGAATTTAGTACTATTTTTTGCAAGGTAATTACCTCATCTAAAAAAATTAAAGCCAGCTTGTGCACATAACTTAAGTGTCAGAATTAAAACTCTCTGGGATGAAATTTTGGAGTGCAGTCGGATCAGTCGTGGTTTTGTGTCAAGACACAAGTACACAGCCACTGAGATAGGCCTTTAGGCACTTCCAACTGGGGCTACTTTGCTTCTAACAGTATCTGGATTTGGACCAACTATTCATCCAACTTGTGTAAGTGCCAACTTACAAGCTGGGATACAAGTCAGGAAGCAGGATCCTGAAGAGAATAGAACCTTATGTCTGGGGAAAGATGTGGCCTTCTGGACTATGATGCCCTTATTGATTTTCCCTGATTATAGCATCTATCCCAAAATGGGGTAAGGAAGAGCTGGGTTTACATTTATATGTAAATTGTTTTTAGAGAACTGGAGCCCCTGATCTTGAAGGAGATACTCTTATCATACCAATGTCCTGGGGAAGCAGGGGAGAGTTCTCCAAATGGTACTCTTGGCTAACTTTTGTGGAGATGTCCCAGGATACTCATTCTGATATGATTTCTCTCCAATATTCCAAACTGCCCCCTATCAATTGGCAAATATAGGATTAGGACCTGATTTTTTCAGAAAGTAAAAAGAGGGGATTATTTAAGGAGCAGGAAGCATGTTCTTTTCTTCCTTCCTTCCTTCCTTCCTTCCTTCCTTCCTTCCTTCCTTCCTTCCTTCCTTCCTTCCTTCCTTCCTTCCTTCCTTCCTTCCTTCCTTCCTCTTTCTTTCTTTCTTTCTTTCTTTCTTTCTTTCTTTCTTTCTTTCTTTCTTTCTTTCTTTCTTTCTTTCTTTCTTTCTTTCTTTCTTTCTTTCTGGGGCAATGAGGGTTAAGTGACTTGCCCAGGGTCACAAGTAAGTGTCAAGTGTCAGAAGCCGAATTTGAACTCAGGTCCTCTTGAATCCAGGGTCGGTGCTTTATCCACTGTGCCACCTAGTGGCTCTGTATGTTCTATATAGTCTACAATCAAGGAAAGAAGGATTGGCAAAAGGCAAGGTTAGCAAAATTGAAAAACTAAGAAAAAAGCAAAGTTAGATGGACTTAAAAAAAAAAACAAAACCTGTATCATTCTCGGTGACCTTTGATTCACAACTGATGAAGTAGTTTTTTAAAGTGCAGATATCATCATGATCACACCAGTTCTTTCTTCCCATAATATTGAACACACACATTTCTTTCTTTACACTTTATCTTTCTCCATAATGCCCTTGAGAGAAGAGATGACTTTCTGGGTTTTCCCTGCTTTGCATTTCCTCCCCAGCATAGAGCCTGGCACATTTTCCCTTTCATTATAAAAACTCTTTCTTGTGTGCCTCTTGTTTTCCTAGTCACTTGAACCTAATGCTCATTTGAACTGTTTCCAAGAGGGAAGAATATATAGAGAGCCATAGTTCTGTATATAAATTAATCTTACTCAACAGAGGAGTAGAAGGGGAAGAAGCTAAGAGAAAGGAGGTGGGCAGTAAGAGGGAGAGTAAATTAAAGGAGGCAGTGGTCAGAAACAAAACACACCTTTGAGGAGTGAACAGGTTAAAAAAAGAGAAGGATACATAGAAGAGAAAATTATGGATGGAAATATACAGTTATTAATCACAACAGTGAGTGTGAATGGGATAAACTCACCCATAAAATGTAAGCAGATAGCAGAATGAATGAGAAACCAGAATCCAGTAATATGTTGTTTAAAAGAGACCTACTTGGAATAGAAAGACACACAAGGAACTAAAATAAAGGGTTGGAGCAGAATATATTATGCTTTAGCTAAAGCAAAAAAAGGCAGGAGATTGCTTGATCATGATCTCAGAAAAAGCAAAAGCAAAAATAGACCTAATCAAAAGAGATGATCAAGGAAACTACATTTGCCAAAAGGCATAATAGACAATGAATTAACATCAATACTGAACATAATTGTACAAAATGGCATAGCATCCACATTCTTGAAGAAAAATTAATTGATTTACAGGGGTAAATAGACAGTAAAACTATACTAATAGGGTACCTCAATTCACCTCTCTCAGACATAGATAATGCTAATCTTAAAATAATCAAGAAAGAAGTTAAGAAGAATAGAATTTTAGAAAAGTTAGATAACAGACCTCTGGAGAGTATTTAATGGGAATTGAAAGGAGTATACTTTTTCTCTGCTATACTTGGCTTCCTTACAAAAATCAGCCATGTATTAGGGCATAAAAACCTCACAAACAAGTGCCAACAAAGCAGAAACAGTAAATGTACACTTTTCAGATCACAATGTAATAAGAATTACTTACAATAAATAACTAAACTAACTAAATAATCTAATCCTAAATAATAAGTAGTTCAAATAACAAATCATAAAAAGAACCCATAATTTCATTAAAGATAATGACAATGAGATAATGTGCCAAAAATTTTGAGATACAACAAAGCAATATTTAGGGAAAATGTATGTATCTAAATGCATACATCAAAAAGAGAGAGACAGAGAAGATCAAGAACTTGAACATGCAACTTAAAAAACTAAAAAAAAAATCTCCTATATTAAAACCCCTCAATTAAATACTAAAATATAAATCATGAAAAGTAAAAGAGAGATGAATAAAATTGAAAGTTAAAGATGATCTAATAAATGTAGGAGTTGGTTTTATTGGGGAAAAGATGCAATAATATGGATTAAACCATTGACTAATTTGGTTTAAAAAACCCAAATTACCAGTATCAAAAATGAAGAGGGTGAATACACCACCAATGAAAACAAATTTTTCACAATTATTAGGAGCTATTTTGTCCAAATATATGCCAATAAAATTGCTAAATGAAATGGATGAATAATTATAAAAATACAAATTGTCCAGATTAATAGAAGAGAAACTAGAAGGCTTAATTAATTCCATCTTAGAAAAAAGAAATTGAAGAAATCATAAATTAGCTCCCTAAAGGAAAAAACAAACAAATTCCAAGACCAAATTGATTTACAAGCAAATTCTACCATACATTTAAAGTACAACTAATTCCAATTATATAAAGTGTTTGAAAAAAGAAAAGGTAAAGGAGTCCTATCAAATTAAAAAACACTAAAAATAATAGGAATAAATGGAACTTTTCTTGAAATGATAGTGTCTATCTAAAATCATCAGCAAATATTATTTGCAATAGAAATAAAGCAGAACCCTTCCCAATAAGATCAGGGTAAAGTAAAGATATCCATTATCATTCTTATTATTCAATATAATACCCAAGAAATTAAAGGTTATAAGCATATACGATGAGGAAATAAAGTCATTACTTTTTTCAGATGATATGATGGTAAACTTAAAGAACCCCAGAGAGTCAACTGAAAAACTAGCCAAAATAATAACTCCAGCAAATTTGCAGGATATAAAATAAACCAGCACAAGTCATCATTATTTCTATGTGTTGCCAACAACACCAAGAAGGAAGAAAAAGAAAGAGAAATTTCATATAAAGTAACTTCAGACAGTATAAAATACTTGGGTGTCCACTTGCCAAGACATATAAGACTTACAAAAACAGAGACTTACAAACAAACTTACAAACACAAATACAGTTCTAAATAACTGAAGAAAGTTAATTGATATGATATGATAATATGACAATTTACCTAAATTAATTTAATTTTTCTGCTTCATACCAATCCCATTACCAAAGAATGACTCCAAAGAGCTAGAAAAAAATAACAAAATTCATCTGGAGGAACAAAAGGTTAAGACTATCAAGGCAATCAATGGGGAAAAAATGGGAAAGAAGATGGCCTACTAGTACCAGATCGGAAACTATATTTCAAAGTGCTTATCATCAAAACAATTTGGTCCTGCATAAGAAATAAACTGATTAATCAATGGAATGGCTAGTTATACAATATATAGAAGTGAATGAACACAGTAATCTATTGTTTGATAAACCTAAAGATCCCAAGGTAGGACAAAAATAATGTATTTGATAAAAACTGCTGGAAAACTTGAAAACAATTTTACAGAATCTGGACATAGAACATCTCATACCATATACCAAGTTGAGCTCAAAATGGGCACATGACTTAGACATAAAGGGTGATATCATAAGGAAATTAGGGGAACATGGAAGAAATTACCTGTCAGATTTATGCCTAGGGAAAGAGTTCATGACCAAGAAAGAGGTAGAGAGATTCACAAGAGGTAAAATGGATGATTTTGATTACATAAAATTAGAAAAGATTTTGCACAAACAAAACCAATAGAAGGGGCAGCTAGGTGGCACAGTGGGTAGAGAATTGGGCCTGAAGTCAAGAAAATATTAGTTTAAATCTGGCCTCAGACACTTTCTAGCTGTCCTCCTAGTAACTTTAAGCAATATGATGATCCACTACAACTCCAAAGGATTCCTGATGAAAAATGTTCTCTGCCTCCAAAAAGAGAACTTCAGAGTTCAGATTGGGGCATATATATATATATATAAATTATATATATATATATTTATATTTATATATTTATATATATTTATTTATATATTTATTTTATAATATATATATATATAAATTATAAAAGTATTTTATTATTTTCCAGTTACATGTAGAGATAGTTTTCAACATTTGTTTTTATAAGATTTCTAGTTTCAAATTCCCTCCCCCCCCTCCCCAAGACAGCAAGTAATCTGATGTAGGTTAGGCATATATATATATTTTTTAAAGTTTGATGGAATTCTCCTGTGAATCCTTTGGGACCAGGATTTTTTCCCCCTTTGGTTAGCTCCTTTACAGTTAGTTCTATTTCATTTTCTAAGATTGGATTATTTCAGATCACTTAGGTCTTTTTTTTGTTTTGTTTTGTTTTTGTTTTGTTTTTTAGTGAGGCAATTGGGGTTAAGTGACTTGCCCAGGATCACATGGCTAGTAAGTGTTATGTGTCCGAGGCCGGATTTGAACTCAGGTCCTCCTGACTCCAGGGCCTGTGCTCTATCCACTGCGCCATCTAGCTGCCCTGGATTATCTTTTTTAAAGTCTTTTCAAGGAACCAACTTTTAGTTTTATTTATGATTTCTATAGGTTTTTTTCTTCCAGATTATTTATTTCTCCTCTAATTTTTAATATTTCCTCTTTTCACTTTTAAAAAGATTTATTAGTGGGATTTCCAGTACTAAAAATGCATATTCAATTCATTAAACATCTTTTCCCATTTTGTTAATGTGTCTTTGTAGGGATATGATATTTTCTATGAGGATAGCTCTAGCTTCATCTCATAAATTTTGATGTATTGTTTCATCATTATAATTTTCTTTCACACAATTATTAATTCTTTCTATGATTTGTTTTTTGACCCATTTGTTATGTGGAATTTCATTATCAAGTCTCTATTTGGGTCTGTATCTTTTGTTTGTCATCTTTGAACTAATTACTCTTTTTATTACCTGACAGTATGTGAAGGATGCATTTTCTTTTCTTTCTTTCTTTTTTTAGTAATAAACATTTTTATTTATAGTTTTGAGTTCCAATTTTTATCTCTCCTTCCCTCCCTTCCCTTCCCCCTCCCTGAGGCAGTAAGTAATTAGATATGGGTTATACATGCATGATTATGTAAAACATTACCATATTAGTCATTTTGTACAAGAAAACTTGAATTAAAGAAAAAAATGAAAGAAAGTGAAAAATGGCAAGTCTGTGTTCCATCAATATTAATTCTTTCTTTGGAGGTGGATAGTATGTTTCATTAATAGTCCTTTGGGATTGTCTTGGATCATTGTATTGTTGAGAATAGTTAAGTCATTCACAGTTCTTCATCAAAGAAAATTGCTGTCTCTGTGCACAATGTTCTCTTGTTTCTGCTCACTTCACTATTCATCAGTTCATACAAGTCTTTCCAGGCCTTTCTGAAACCAAAGGATGCATTTTCTATTTCTGCCTTTTCACATTTGTTTGCAATATCCCTGTGCCTTAATACATGGTCAATTTTCATAAAAGTTTCACTGAATGCTGATAAATATGTCCGTCTGTCTGTCTATCTCTCTCTCTTTTGTGCAGGGCAATGAGGATTAAGTGACTTGCCCAGACTCACACAGTAAGTGTCAAGTGTCTGAGGTCAGATTTGAACTCAGGTCTTCCTGAATCCAGAGCTGGTGCTTTATCCACTGTACCACCTAGCTGTCCCATATGTATGTTCTCTTGCAATTGCACTTAGAAAATGCTCTAAGTCTAGATTTCAGAAAAACCTGGAAAGACTTAAGTGAACTGATGCTGAGTGAAATGAGCAGAACCAGGAGAACATTGTACATAGTAACAGCAACATTGTGTGATGATCAACTGTGATAGACTTGGCTCTTCTCAGCAGTGCAATGACCCAAGATAATTCCAAAGAACTCATGATGGAAAATGTTCTCCACATCCAGAAAAAAGAACTGTGGATTCCGAATACAGATTGAACCATACTGTTTCTACTTTTTGTTGTTTTTTTCCTCTTTTTTTGAAGTTTTTCCCTTTTGTTTTGATTCTTCTTTCACAACATGACTAATGCAGAAATATGTTTAATGTGATTATACATATACAACCTATGTCAGATTGCTTTCTGTCTTGGGGAGGGGGGAAAGAAGGGAGGGTGAGAGAGAAAATTGGAACTAAAAATCTTATGAAAACAAATTTGGAAAACTATTTTTTACATGTAACTGGAAGATATTAAAATACTTTTATGATTAAGTAAAAAAAGAAACATACAAAAAATAAACATAAGTCTTTTAGCTATAGTTTCTCTAGCAATTTCTTCAATTTTAGATTTTCCTTTTTTTTTTTTTTTGGTCTTTCTGTTAGACTTACCCAAACCTGAGACAGGGACAGTAAAATCTTTAAAAGCTATCGATTAGGTGAAAGAGTGGGTATAGTGTTAGATCTGGAGATAGGAAAACCTGAATTCAAATCTGGCTTCAGACCACTTAGGTAGTGGACCTTGGCATTTTTGTAATTCATTCAGTGAAAGTCCAATGGGAAGGGCTTTGCCAAACTCATTTTTCTTCTGGAGTGAGTCTAACCTTTTAGGGTAATTCTATGAGGCTAGAGTCCTATAAACATCCTTGGGATACAAGTGGGACTCACTGGAATATTGGGAGGATTGCTAATCTAATGACACCAATTTCATGTCCCTTTTAAGGGAAGTCCTAACCAGAAGGTGGTGCTATGAGCCTGAATCACTCTATAAGGCCCTGAGGGGCAGGTAGGACTCATTAGGCATGGTGAAAAATTGTCTTGATTATTTAGGGGCTAATTTGAAGCATTTCTGTTTTTTGTACATTAGGTAAAGTGAAATAAATGCTGTCTTATACTCCCTATGTATTTTTACCTTGAGTGCTTGTACAGAGACTGTACATAGTCATGAGTTCTATAGAAGGTATATTCCATTGTTTCCAAAAGAAACTCTAGCTGGGAAAAATGATTTACAAAGAATAACCCCTTTTGGAGGATCTCCCAAGATTGGATTCAGTCATATACATCCAGAATTTACAATGCTAGGCCACAGGTTATGCTACTAAATTGTACAGTGCAAGAAGTAAACACAATGCTCTAGGTGTGGTCTGAGTAAGGCAGAGTACAAATTATTTCCACCTGGTTCTGGACACTGATGTGACACCCTGCTGATTCCTCCGGAGCTTGTGTTAACCCTCTCAGATCTTTTCCACATGAACTGTTGTGGGAACAATATTGTGTTCTTGCTGAATTATTATTTTTTTGTAAAAATAAAAGTGCAGGATTTAATATTTACCAGTATCATTATTTTTTTTTTTTTGCAGGGCAATGAGGGTTAAGTAACTTGCCCAAGGTCACACAGCTAGTAAGTGTCAAGTGTCTGAGGCCAGATTTGAACTCAGGTCCTCCTGAATCCAGGGCCAGTGCTCTATCCACTGCGCCACCTAGCTGTCCCCAGTATCATTATTTTTTGTCATGGATTCATCCTGTCATTCCAAGTAGTCAAGCATTTTTGGAGCGCAAGTCTGTCATCTAATTGATTAGCTCTCCCTCCCAGATTCGTATCCTTTGTAATTCTGAGAAGGTTTCTTTGCCTTCCTCTAAGTCATTGATGAACATGTTGAATGGTACAGTGACAAGAGCAAAATTCCAGGGTACTCCAATGAAGACCTCCTTCTAAACTGATTTGTACTTATTAATGACTATTCTTTGGGTCCAAAGAGATCATAGATTTTGAGCTGTACCTCTGAGGTCATTGATTACAGCCATGTCTATTAACAGATGAGGAGACAGAGACCCAGAGAAGGGAAGTGACTTACCCTGCGTCAGATAGCTAGCAAGTGTTGGAGGGAGCATTTGAACTCTGGTCTTCCTGATTCCAAGCCCTATGCTCAACCCACCCCACCACCCTGACTGTAGCCCACAGCTGGGTCTACCTGACTGCTCTTTCACACAATCCACCTCTCTCTTTCCTCATGTAGTAGCAGCCTGGTAGGCCTGGGTCCAGTTAGGGATGCTCTGGCCCTGAGGGGGACACTATGACCAATGAGAAATATGGTTGGTCAACTTGCTGGGGTCAGAGATTACTGTTTCTTTAGAGAAGCAAAGTAGTTAATTAGCCAGATAGTGGATTGGTCAAACAGATCATAAAGCAGCCACCAAGAAAGCTGGGCTCCTTGAATTTATAGCATGAGCTTAGTTGGGAGACAATTGTGTTTGCTATGTGATTAGGAGCAGGCAGTGACATTAATCTCAAGTTAGAAATGTGGAATTTTTATTATCCATATATCCCAATAGAGAACATCATTATTTTTCCGGGCCGTTGTAAGTTTTCAGTCTTATGTCTCTCCCCCCACCCCCTTCTCACTCCTATAAAATGGTTGTCTTCTGTGTTGGGGAAGTTGAAGCTGAACTTCTCCTTCTAGCTATAACTCTATGTGGTGTCTGATTAAGGACCATGCCATAAGCCTGTACCTCCCCGGGAGTTGAAGTCTAGGCTTCTCCTCCTGGCCATGACTGTGTGTGCCAAATAATAAAAACTTTTACTTACATTTTGGTTAGATTGTGTGGGCAAGTAATTCTTTGAAAGAGGAATATTTCCAGAACCAATGTCGCAGTAACATTCATTATCTCTCCTACCTAGAGTCATCCCCTCATCCCTCATGCTGCTCTTTACCAACTGACTGCCCCTTGGCCTTGGGTAAATCCTTGTCCTCTCTTGGCTTCAGTTTTCCGATCGATCATTCATTCTCTGATGTTTCAAATGTTTGCTAGTAAAGATTTATGGCCTCTTTCTTGCCATAAGGTAAAGAAAGGTAGAGAGAGATATACAGAGAGAAAGACAGACAGAGTTATAGAAAGTTATAGAGAGAAAGACATAAGGAAAGAGAGCTAGAGAGGAAGAGAGACAGAGAAAGATGCACTGATGCAGAGAGTTTAATTTGTGGATCAAAAGACATAGACATAGAAAAAAGAGGACAAGAAACAGAAGAAAGGGAGAAAAAGTCAGAGACAGAGAGGTGGAGGGACAGAGACCTAGGCAGAACTGGCCACAAGGGGGCAAAGGAAATCTGTCATTTGTGAGCCAAGAGTCCTCAGACCCAGTCCCAGCTTTGCCGGTGACTCTCTGTGTATCCTGGGACAAATTGTGGGAGAAGAATCAGAATGAGAATCAAGGTGTCTAGACCTAGAAGTGACCTCAAAGGCCATCTAGCAAACCCTGGTCATGAGTCTAATAAAGAGAGGGGAAGGGAATTGTCCAAAGCTGATGTATCAGAGGCAAGATTGGAACCCATGTCCTCTGACTCCAGAGCCAGCACTCTTTCACTTGTGCCTCATCAGGGTAAAACCAGGCTCTACCACTGCCTCTCAGTGTGACCTGGGAGAAAGTCTCTTTTTCTCTGGGAGCTTCAGTTACCTCAGGTGTAACCTGAGGAGATTGGAATCAGTGACCTGAGAGGTGCCCAGGCCCAGGTTCCAGGAGCCAAACAAAGAAGCAGAAGGAGCTGGGTGGGGGCTCAGACTTTATTAATACATGCTCTGATACCCGCCCAGGAGTTATCCAGGCTCTTGCTTCAGCCGTGGCTGCCTGGGCTCAGCCTCATCCTCGGGGCAGGAATGAGATGGTGTAGCTTCTGGGGATGGTGAAAAAGCTCGCCACTATGGGGGAGATATCGATGGCTTCTTTTGGCAGAGGAGACTGGATGTGAAAGTTCTGCAGCACGGTGGTGAGGAAGAGGAAGAGTTCCATTCTGGCCAAGCCTTCACCTAAGCAGGAGCGTTTGCCTGGGGAACAAGAGTCAGAGATGGGCAGGGTGAGGAGGGCTTTTAGGACAGACAATGTCAGAGCAGGGAAGAAGCGAAATGGTCATAGGAAATGATAGTTTGCTGGGCTTGGTTTCAAGAAGACCCGAGTTCAAATGTTGCTTAGATATTTAGTATCTTTGTCTTCCTGGGCAAGTCATTTAACTTCTCCAAGGTTCTGTTTTCTGTCCCAGGCCTCAATTTCACAGATGAGGAAATGGAGTTTTAGGGATGAAGTGATAGGTCACCCTGGTAGGAAGCTTTAGAGATGAGACTTGCCCAAGGGCTTATGACTCACCAAATTCATCAAAGACCATGTTGAAGGTGGCTAGCTTCCCTCGGCCAGAGAACTCCTCTGCTTGGTCAACCAGCACCTTTTTAATGGCTTTATACCCAGGGAGGACTACGATAGTCCTGGGCCTCAGGTGCACTGTGAACACAGGTCCATATTTTTCCCCAATTTGGAGCATATGGAGAAGTCAGAATAAGACAAGTTATGCCTGTGAGCTTCATGATTTCTTCCTTCTTAGTCCTCTCCCCCAAAATATAATTCAACCATCATCTCTCTGCAGCATTTGAAAAAAAAATTTCTATTTTTGTTTTTTTTTTGTTTTTTTTGCAGGGCAATGAGGATTAAGTGACTTGCCCAGGGTCACACAGCTAGCAAGTGTCAAGTGTCTGAGGCCTGATTTGAACTCAGGTCCTCCTGAATTCAGAGCCAGTGCTTTATCCACTGCCCCACCTAGCCGCCCACAACAAGGAGCTTTTAAAAATAATGCCTACAGGGGGCAGCTAGGTGGCTCAATAGATAAAGCACTGGCCCTGGATTCGGGAGGACCTGAGTTCAAATCCAGCCTTAGACACTTGACACTTGCTAGCTGTGTGACTCTGGGCAAGTCACTTAACCCTCATCGCCCTTCAAAAAAAAAAAAAGATTAAGAAAAAATAATGCCTACAATCCTATCCACTTTCAAGTCCTATAGATTATCTTTTTTTCCCCTTGATTTCAGGAGAGGATCAACTTGAGATTTATTGTTCAAAGCTACAAACTGAATCAATAAATTTGCTTATAGGAAAAGAAAGAAATACAGACAGACAGACAGACAGACAGACAGACAGATGAAGACAGTCCCTGCCCTCAAGGACCACACAGTCTAATGGGGGAGACAATGTATAAGCAACTTGGTAGAAACAAGTTCTAAACAGGATCCAGGGAAGCTGATGAACAGAGGAAAGGCCCTGGCGTGAATGGGGATTCCTTGCTGAAGGTGGGATCTTAGCTGAGCCTTGTGGAAGCCAGGGACTTCAGGAAGAGAATTTTAAAATGCATTTAAAATGTCTTTTTGATGCTCTTTCTGAGAGGGGGGACAGCATATTTTTTCTAAGCCCCTTCCATATAGTGGGCTTCCTGAAACAATTCTGCAGAGTCAGGAGAGGCTATTGAACCCGGTGGCTGCAGCAGAGAAGATGTCTGATGCTGCACGTCTAGTGCCCATGTTCTGCCAAGAGATCTCCCTGGCCCCTCAGCTCTCCATCTCCCACCCTCTCCCTCTGGCCCCCAGGCTTGGCCCCCAGACTTCTTAGCCTCCTCTGTACCTCCCCCCAATCCCTCTCTTGCAGCCAGCTGTGCCCTTCCCTCTCCACAAAAAGGTTCTCTGCTTTTCTTGGAGACTCTTTCCAAAAAGATCATAAAACAGCCATGAGAGACCATCTAACCCAACCTGTCATGTTGAAGAGAGGGAAAGTGAGGACTAGAGAGAGAGGAAAGGCTCTTCCTCAAATAAATAGCAAGAAGCAGAGACTTTTCTGCCTCCATCTCTCTTTCTTCATTTGTCCTTGTCTCAGACCCTCCCAGACTCTCCCTCCAGCCACCCTGGAACCTGCTTATGCGTGTGGGAGACATGTCTCTGTATCTCTTGCTCTTTGGGGTTATGTGTCATCATCTCTGTCTCCGTTTTTTCTTTTCCGCTAATTTGATCGTCTGTGTCTCCCTGCCTATCTGGCTGTCATTTCCTATGTCCCTGCTTCTGAGTATCTTTCTTTGTGTGTTTCTGATGTACCCTTGTGACTCTGTCTCTGTCACTGACTTTCTGTGTGCCTCTTTCCTCCTCCTGTGTCTCCCTGTTAATTTGTCTTTTGGTCTCCCTGTCTTTGCTCCTCTGGGTGTCTTTGTCTATGGGTCTCTCTCTATCTCTCTCTCTCTCCCTCTGCTCTTTGTGTCTCTGTCAGTCTCTGTGTTTCTCTGTCCTCTGTCTCAGTCTCTCCATGTTTTCCCTCTTGTCCCCAGCTCCCCAGCCCCAGTACCTTCATGAGGGAGTCAAACATTTCCTCAGTGTTGAGCTGCAGTGTTGAGTTGCCAATGAAAGGCAGGGGGGTGGGCCCAGGGGGGAGTCTGCTGCAGACCTTCCTCTGTCTCCACACAGAGAGCACCATCAGGGCTGAGAGGCAAAGGAATAGGGCCCCCAGCAGCAGCCCGGAGGCCAGCATGGTGGAGGTGGCAGAAGCCTGACTACAGCGTTGTCTAGGGTTTGGGAAGATGCTGAGCCAGGCCTGGGGTCCAGATAGGGCTGGTCCTGCCTTTTATGCCTGGGGGTGGAGGTTGTCTCTTGGCACGGATCCTGGCTCCCTTATGTAACTTTCTCAGTCCCATGTCCTTCCTCCCCTGAGCCCCAGGACTGCCCAACTCGGAGGGCCAACTCTGAGAAGGATTGAGTGCAATGGGACTCAGAAACTTGTGGTTCCCTGGGGATAAAACTAGAAATAGGGGAGGTTTAAAGAGGTGTAATACCCAGACATGGTGTTGGGGTCTCAGAACTCAATGATAGCAGTTTGACAAGTATCTAGAAATAGACATTTAAGGTCAGGGTATCTTAAGACTTGAGGATGAGGCAATGGGGGGAACTAGTGGGAGCACCAAATAGATATTTTTTGTGTGTGGTGGGGAGGCAATGAGGGTTCAGTGACTTTCCCAGGGTCACACAGCTAGTGTCAAGTGTCTGAGGCTGAATTTGAAGTCAGGTCCTCCAGAATCCAGGGCTGGTGCTTTATCCATTGCCCCGCAAAAAAAAAAAAAAAAAAAAAAAAAAAAAAAAAAAAAAAAGAATCCCAGGACATCAGAGCTGGAAGAGGCCTCAGCAGCCAAAGACACCCCCTTCCTGAGCTACCTCACAAGTGGTGGTCCAGCTTCTGTTTAAAGATGTTCAAAGATGAGTAATCCACCAGTTCTCTGGATAGTCCATTGCACCTTTGGACAGTTCTCAGCGTTAGGAAGTCTTTTCTCCCTGACATCCAACCTAAGTGCCTCCCTTTACCATTTTTCCCTTTGCATTGCTTCTGCCCTCTAGGATCAAGCAGCACAAGTCTATTATCATGTTTCCTACATTTTGTAGATGAAGAGACACATACCCAGGGAGAGAAAAGTACTTTCCAAGGTATTATATAGTCAGACAAAGTTGTTGGACCTAGAATAGTGGGTTCATGATCACCTCCTTCCTCCAAATTTAGATCATGAATACACGTAAGGCGAGGAAGATACAGGGAACAAAGGAAATGGGGAATCCCTATTCATGTCTCTTTCTGTTGGCCTTCTTCTCCTTTGTTTCTGCATCTGTCTTCATGTCTTTCTGTTCCCTTCCCTGTTTCTTTTATTCTTTGTTCCCCATCTTTGTATCTCACTTTCTCCATTTTTTTCTGTCCTTATCTCTCTTTGCCATCTTTCCCCCCTAGTTGATGAGAGGTGCTCAGTATATCTGAATATCTGCTCTGGCTTGCTGTATGACCCTGGGTTCTTTTTGAACCTACCTCCTGATCTGTGCCACAGAGTGCCTTTGAGCCCCACCCATGGAAGTCTGAGACTTGCCATCTAATATCTGCTAGTGCTTCCTGCTCATGTCTGAGACCTGCTAACTGATGTCTGTGGATCCCATTTCCTAATGTCTGGGGATTCCCCCAGATACCTGTAAAACCCTAACTCCGAGATCTCACCCACCACTTCCATTTTTACCTGCCCATTGGGCCAGTACCTCCTGAATCTTGATCAGTGTGAGATTTAAAATTGGATACTAGAGCATTAATCTCCCCTCTTTAACCTTTCCCTTAATTTATCTCCCAGACTAGTAAATGGAAGAAACCTCTGGTCTCTGGTTAGAGCTTTTATTGTTTGGTAGTTACAAGGTGATGTTGATTAGAGGGATAGGAAAGTAGAAATACAAAACAAATAGTCTAAAGTCTAAGCTTAGTCTATATTCCGTATAAAACTCACCAAAAGCCCAAGGCCACATGCTGCTAACGTCGGTTCATGAGGACAAAAAAAACAAAAACAAAAACAAAAAACTGCCCCTCTAGACAAAACTTTCCTCTCTTCCTTTTTCTATATTGTTGTTCACATATTATTAGTTAGCAATAGTTATTATATTCTGTTGTTTTTTACTGTTCCGTCAAAGAAACATTTTGTTTCTTGAGGAATCAAAGGGGGGAATGTGGTAAAAAGTACGCCAGTTTTTGAAGGACCACCCTTTCAGGGAGGAGATCGACGGCGGTGCACGGGCTACGCATGTCAGTCTGGCTGCTAAGCACTCCACTTCCGGGGTGCGAGCTTAAAAGTCAAGGAGAGAATGGAAGTGAGGTCTCTTTCCTGTTCTCTTGGTCCGAGGACTGGTGCAACACACAGACAGACACTGACTGGAGTTAGATGTAGCCCGGCTCGCCCTTAGCAGCACGTGCTTGACTCTCTCTCCCCTCAAAGGTGGCCTTGGGCTTTTGATGAGTTCTATACATAGACTAAGCTTAGACTTAAGACTATTTGTTTTGTATTTCTACTTTTCTACTTTGTAACTATCAAACAATAAAAGCTTTAACTAGAGACCAGAGGTTTCTTCCATTTACTAGTCTGGGAGATAAATTAAGGGAAATGTTAAAGAGGGGAGATTAATGCTCTAGTATCCAATTTTAAATCTCACATCAGGAAGGAGTCAATGAAGTTCCAGGGGGGAGTTAGGGTCCAGGGTGTAACGATTGGAATGATGCCACCTGCTGGATACTTACTGTAGAAGAGTTCTGCCCATGAAGCGAAGGTCTTTGAGGGCAAGACCAGGAGTCTTTTCTTTGGCGGGAGGAAGTGACGCGGACTAGTGGGAGGAGGAAGGAAGAGACTGGCGCTGACTCTGGGGCTCTTTCCTGAGGACGCTGGCGGAGAAGGGAGCTAGAAATGTGCTCTCCCTTTAATAGATAGGAATCTAGGCCTTTCTCTCTCTCTTTACCAAATTCTTATTCTCCTTAATAAATGCTTAAAAGTCTAACTCTTGCTAAAGCTTGTAATTGATTGGCAACCACTCATTAGATATTTTAGACAGTTTAGCTAGAATTTTAGCCCCTTAACAAGGGTGGCCTGGTTCTCCTGGACCTTCTCAGTGATAAAGGCCTCCAGTCCTTTCAGCAACTTGAGTGCTTGCTGCTGAGGCCCCGACAGGTACTTCATTATTCCAGAAAACATTTCATATAGCCAGGGGAGGGCACGGGAGAAGTCATGAGGCATTGGGCCCTGGATTGTATGCCTGAGGTGTGTGGGGGAAATGGGGTGATAATCATCATGAAAGATAGGAGTCTAAGATAGGGAACCAGTGCCATAATGGAGAATGGGTGGTCAGGAGTGGGCACTGAGTCAGATTGGGAATGGGTTGGTCAGGATGAGATATAGGCAATTGGCTGGGATTTGGGTATCAAGAGAGAGAATAGGATCAGATGAGGGATGGAGAGGACATGGTGGAAGATAAACAAAAATGGGGAGAAGAGGTCGTACTGTGGAAGGGGCTCAGAATGGGCACAAGGTCAGATTGAGGAATAGGGTACAGGAGGTTGAGGACAGCAATGAAAGGTGAGGATTAAGGGATGAAGGTGACTAGAGATCCAGGGGCGTGGGAGAAAAGGTCTTGGGTCACTTGTCCCATGGATGTGGCTGTGAACTGTAAGCTCACCTTCATCTTTTGCAACATGGACAGGAACTGCTTGTCCTCATATTTAAAGCGATGACCAAAGACAATGGACCAGATGACACTGACAACTGTGCAGCTCAGCATGAAGGTGGGGTCAGTGAGGGCCCTTGTAGTCCAACCAGCTCAACAGAAACAGAGAAAGGGAAGTGCAGGGTTAGAATGATGAAGAAAGAGGAGAAAAGAGAGCGATCAAGATGGTGGAAAAAAGAAACAAGAAAGAAATGAGCAGAGACTCCAAGGATTTAGTGGAGTCAGTTTTTGATAGAGATATTATGAAAAGGCAGGTGACAAGGGAGTAGGAATTGAGAGAATAAAGATACACAAAAAGTTGATAGAAGTAGAGACAGGAAGAAAGAGCTAGTGATTCAGTCTCTGACTCTCACACCATCCTCTAAAGGACAGCCAATATCCCCACCCCAAATCCTGTACAGCAGGGATATTTAATGTTGGAGCACCTTCCCTCCCTCCCAGGCTCTGTAGGCTGTCACTGGATATGCAATGAACTCTTTTCTAGTCAAGGGACTCACATGTCTCAGAGTGGGGAGAGGAGAGGGTTTTTTAGGAGCTTTTTTTTTAAAGTATTTAGAATTTTATTTTCCCCCCAAATTACATGTAAAAACAAATTTTAACATCGATTTCTAAAACTTTGTGCTCCAAATTCTTCCTCCACCTCACCTCCCTCTTAAGAACTTAATTAATTCAATATAAGTTATACATGTGTAGTCATGCAAAACATTTCCACATTGGTTGTGAAAGAAAACAGACAAAAAACTTTAGAAAAAGGAACTAATAAAAAACCATGCTTTAATCTGTTTTCAGATACCATCAGTTCTTTCTCTGTAGATAGACTGCATTTTTCATAAGTCCTTCAGAGTTGTCTTCAATCATTGTATTGGTGAAAATAACTAAGTCATTCACAGCAGATCATCTTACAATATTGCTGTTACTTTGTATACAGTACATTTCACTTTGCATTAGCCCATGTAAGTCTTTCCAGGTTTTTCTGAGAGCATCTTGCTCATCATTTCTTATAACACAATAGTGTTCCATCATAATCTCATTCCACAATTTGTTCAGCTATTCCCCAATTGATGGGCATCTGCCCAATTTTGAATTGAATTAAAAAAAAAAATCTCTTTTTTGATACCAACCTAGTAGTGGTATTACTAGGTCAAAGAGTAAGCACGGTTTTATAGCCCTTTGGCTATAGTTCCAAATTGCTCTACAGAATGTTTGAATTAGTTTACAACTTTACCAAGAGTATATTAATGTATCATTTCCCCCATATCCCCTACAACATTTGTCAGTTTCCTCTGCTGTGCTATTATCCAATCCAGTGGGTATGAGGTAGTACCCAAAACTGTTTTGACCTGCACCTCTCCAATCAATAGTGAGTTACAGCATTTTTTTTTATATGGCTATAGATAGCTTTGATTATTTCATCTGAAAACTTCATGTCTTTTGATAATCTATCAATTGGGGAATGGCTCTTATTTGAACAAATTTGACTCAGTTCTCTATGTGTTTGAAAACTGAGGCCTATCCAACAAACTTGCTTCAATTTTTTTTCACAGTTACTAAAACTGTATTTCCCTCCATCCTATTTGCTTCCCATGATGCTTACTCCATTTTCTATCTTCTTTCACCCTATCCCTCCTTAAAAGTGTTTTGCTTCTGACTGACCCCTCCCCCAATCTGCCCTCCCTTCTTTCACACTCCCCCCCCCCCAACCTTAACCCCTTCCCCTGCTACTTTTCTGCAGGGTAAGATAGATAACTATATACCTAACTGAGTGTGTATGTTATTCCCTCTTTGAGCCAATTCTGATGAGAGTAAGGCTCATTCACTCCCCCACACCTCCCCCATCTTCCCCTCTATTCCATAAGCTTATTCTTCCTTCCTTTATGTGAGATACTTTACCTCATTCCACCTCTCCCCTTCCCTTTCTCCCAGTGCATTCCTCTCATCCTTTAATTTTATGTTTTAAAGATATCATCCCTTCATATTCAAATCACACCTGTGCCCTCTGTCTATATATACTCCATTCAGCTGCCATAATAATGAGAAAGTTCTTATGAGTTAGAAGTATCATCTTCCCATGTGGGAATGTAAAAAATATAATCTTTTAATATCCCTTATGATTTCTTTCCCCTGTTTATCTTTTTGTGCTTCTCTAGGGTCTTGTATTTGAAAGTCAGATTTTCTATTCAGCTTATGTCTTTTCATCATGAGTGCCTGAAAGTCCTCTCTTTCACTGAATCCCCATTTTTTGCCCTGAAGTATTATCATCAGTTTTGCTGGGTAGGTGATTCTTGATTGTAATTCTAGTTCCTTTGCCCTCTGGAATATCATATTCCAAGCCCTTTAATCCTTTAATGTAGAAGCTTCTAGGTCTTGTGTTATCTTGAATGTGGCTCCACAATACTTGAATTGTTTCTTTCTGACTGCTTGCAATATTTTCTCCTTGATGTGGGAGTTCTGGAATTTGACTATAATATTCCTGGAGGTTTTCATTTGGGGATCTTTTCAGGAGGTGATCAATGGATTCTTTCAATTTCTATTTTACCTTCTGCTTCTAGAATATCAAGGCAATTTTCCCTGAGAATTTCTTGGAAGATGATGTCTAGGTTCTTTTTTTTTTTTATCATGGCTTTCAGGCAGTTCAAGAATTTTCAAATTATCTCTCCTGGATCTATTTTCCAGGTCAGTTGGTTTTCCAAGGAGATATTTCACGTTGCCTCCTATTTTTTCATTCTTTTGGTTTTGCTTTATTGTGTCTTGGTTTCTCATAAACTCATTAGCTTCCATTTGCTCAATCCTAATTTTTAAAGAATTATTTTCAGACTTTGGGGGGTGAGCCAAAGTGGTGGAGGAAAGGCAGTGAGTTCTCAAAATCATGACACTATCACTTCAAAAAACATCCAAATAATGCCATAGGACAATTCCTGGAGCAGCAAAATCCACAGAAGAATGTGCTGAAATCGTCTTCCAACGAAGGATGGCTTGGAAGGCCAGAAGGAGGGAGCTGCTGTGCTGAGACAGAAATGGAGCCCAACCCCACAGTCACCCTGACACAGATCCAGTCCCAGGAAGGCCTCTCCAGAGAAAGAGACCCCCCAGAGCCTCTGAATCAGCTGAAGCACCAGTGTTATCTGGAACTAAGCTCACAGTCTGGTGAGAGGGCTGAGCCCTTGGCAGGGGGAGACTACAAGGGTCTATGCTGGTGCTGAGGGAGAACTTGGGTTTTTCACCCTACTGGGAACTAGGAGTTAGGCTTGAGTATCAGTGGCCCAAGTGGGGGAGGGTCACAGGTTTGTAAGAGCTGACAACCACAACACTCAAAGCTGATTGATTAGCAAGTTGGTCTGGGGTTATTTATGGACCAGGGAACAGGCCAGGTGAGTGAAAAACCTGCTTTTCCTTAAATCATACCACCTGGGACCCCCTGAATCTTGGAATAGTGCAGCCTGGAAACAGTGCCCCACTTTAAGGAGCTAAAAGTCAAGTCAAAGAAAGGCACGATGAGCAGACAGAGAAAGGTGAGGACCATAGAAAGTTTCTTTAGTGACAAGGAAGATCAAGGTGCACCCTCAGGGGAAGATGTCAACATCAGGGTCTCTATATCTAAAGCTTCCAAGAAAAATATGAATTGGTCTCAGGCCATAGAGGTGCTCAACAAGGAATTTGAAGATAAAGTTAGAGAGGTAGAGGAAAAAATGGAAAGAGAAATGAGTGTCATGCAGGAAAGACATGAGAAAAAAGTCAATAGCTTGAAAAGCCAAATTGGCCAAATTGAAAAGGAAGTATAAAAGTTCTCTGATGAAAATAATTGCCTAAGAATTAGGATTAAATAAATGGAAGCTAGTGACTTTATGAGAAACCAAGACACAATATAGCAAATCCAAATGTTAGCCAATTAAAAAAATTTTTTTTTGATTTTTTTTTTTACTGAGGCAGTTGGGGTTAAGTGACTTGCCCAGGGTCACACAGCTAGTAAGTATTAAGTGTCTGAGGCTGGATTTGAACTCAGGTACTCCTGACTCCAGGGTCGGTGCTCTATCCACTGTGCCACCTAGCTGCCCCCAAATTTTTGATTTTTAAAAAATTTTTGTAGGGCAATGAGGGTTAAGTGACTTGCCCAAGATCACACAGCTGGTACGTATCAAGTGTCTGAGGATGGATTTGAACTCAGGTCCTCCTGAATCCAAGGCCAATTCTTTATCGACTGTACCACCTAGCTGCCCCCAAGCAAATCCAAATGAATAAAAAAATAGAGGGCAATGGGAAATATATTCTTGGAAAAACTGCTGACCTGGAAAATAGAGCCAGGAGAGGTAATTTGAAAATTATTGGTCTACCTGAAAATCATGATCAAAGAAAGAGCTTAGACATCATCTTCCATTATCACCACTATTATTCAATATTGTTCTAGAAATGTTAGCCTTGGCAATAAGAGAAGAAAAAGAAATTGAAGGAATTAGAATAGCCAAGAAAGAAACAAAACTATCACTCTTTGCAGATGATATGATGGTATACTTAGAGAATCCTAAAGAATCAACTGAAAACTACTTGAAACAATTAAGAACTTTAGCAAAGTTGCAGGATATAAAACAAACCCACACAAATCATCAGCATTTCTATAGATGACCAACAAAGTCCAGCAGCAAGAGATGGAAAAAGAAATTACATTTAAAAGAATTGTAGACTGGAGGCAGCTAGGTGGCACAGTGGATAAAGCACTGGCCCTGGTTTCAGGACGACCTCAGTTCAAATTCAGCCTCAGACACTTGACACTTACTAGCTGTGTGACCCTGGACAAGTCATTTAACCTTCATGGCCCTGCAAAAAAAACCAAAACAAAACAACAATAAAATAATTGTAGACAATATAAAATACTTGGGAGTCTACCTTCCAAGGCAAACCCAGGAACTATATGAACACAATTACAAAACACTTTTCACGCAAATAAAATCGGATCTAAACAAATGGAGAAACATCAGTTGCTCATGGGTGGGCCATGCTAATATAATAAAAATGACAACTCTACACAAATTAATTTACTTATCCAGTGCCATATCAATCAAACTACCACAAATTATTTCATAGAGCTTGAAAAAACAATAACAAAATTCATATGGAAGAACAAAAGGTCTAGAATATCAAGGAAATTAATGGGAAAAAATATGCAAAGGAAGGTGGCCAGATCTGAAACTATAATATAAAGCAGCAATCATCAAAACTATTTGGTATTGCCTAAGAAATAGAGAGGATGTTTAGTGGAATAGGTTAGGCATGCAAAACAGCAGTAAATGAATATAGCAATCTCCTGTTTGATAAATCCAAAGACTCTAGCCTCCAGGATGAGAATTCACTATTTGACAAAAACTGCTCAGAAAACTGGCAGGAACTAGGCATAGATAATATCTTTTTTTTTGGGGGGGGGAGGCAATTGGGGTTAAGTGACTTGCCCAGGGTTACACGGCTAGTAACTGTTAAGTGTCTGAGGCTGGATTTGAACTAAGGTCCTCCTGACTCCAGGGCCGGTGCTCTATCCACTGTGCCACCTAGCTGCCCCTATAGATAATATCTTACACCATGCAACAAATTAAAACCAAAATGGGTACAAGATCTAGACATAAAGGGTGATACCATAGGCAAATTAGAAACGGAAGGAACAGTTTACTTAACAGAACTGTGGACAGGGGAAGAATTTATGACCAAAGATGAGATAGAGAACATTATGCAATGCAGAGTGGATCATTTTGACTACATTAAATTTAAAAGTTTTTGCACAAACAAAACCAGTGCAAACAAGATTAGAAGGAAAGGAGAAAGCTGGGAAACAATTTTTACCGAGAGTATTTCTGAAAAAGGCCTCATATCTAAACTATATAGAGAACTGATTCAAATATATAAGAAAACAAGTCGTTCTCCAATAGAGAAATGGTCAACAAACAGGCAGTTTTCAGATGATGAAATTAAAACTATTTATAGCCATATGAAAAAACGTTCTCGATCACTCCTGATTAGAGAAAAGGAAAAAGGGATGCTCGTGAATTGAGGAATGGCTAAACAAGTTGTGGTATATGAATGTAATGGAATACTATTGTGCTGTAAGAAATGATGAGCAGGCAGATTTCAGAAAAACCTGGAAAGACTTACATGAATTGATGCTGAGTGAAATGAGCAGAACCAAGAGAACATTGTACATGGTATCAACAACATTTTGTCATGATAAACTGTGATAGACTTAACTCTTCTCAGCAATACAATGATCCAAGACAATGCCAAAAGACTCATGGTGGAAAATGCTCGTCACATTCAGAAAAAAGAACTATGGAGTCTGAATGCAGACTGAAGCATACTATTTTCACTTTTGTAGTTGTCTTTTTGTTATTCTTGTTTATTCTTTCTTGAAATTTTTTTCCTTTTGTTCTGATTAATGTGGAAATATGTTTACCAAGAGAGTAACGTATAGCTTATATCAAATTGCTTGCCGAGAACATATAGATCTCCCGGTATTTTGAGCGTTTTTATATTTCTCTATTTCTATTCTGTTCTCAGTTAGCTTATGTTAATATTAATATATGGATTACCTGGATTTGATGGAGGTACCTTATTATCCAAATGTATTTTTTTATGAAACCCTGGGTTAATAGGAGCAAAATGTCCTTCAAGTGAACTCCAAACTGAACCCAGATAGCAAGCACATAAAAGACCCTACCTAGTGACTTCTTTTCCTCAGGATAGTAAGTCCCTATCTTATGGTGACATCTGGCCATCCTCAGACTTGCCAAACTCCTTTTTTGGGAATCCTGTAATCTTATCATGATGCTTCAGTATTTCCTCCATACTTGTTATATCTGAAATTGTTCAACTTCCTTTGCTTCTGTATCATACTATTGAAACTGACAACATCCTGTAATCAGTGAACAAAAAACCCTCCATATATACCCTCAGAAATGAGGAGTCCTCAGAGCTTCCCTCTTAGGAGGTGAGTCTCCACATTATCATGTGTTATATATTTCTTCTTGGGACAAAATATTAAATTAATATTATGTTTTTCCTATGCATTCTCTGATCTGGTTTCTGTTACTTCTGGTAAGAGAGCCTTCTCTGACTGGGTGAACAAATTGTAAGAGATATTGTTGATGTTTCTGACCTGTGTATTATCTTGTAGGAGGATGGTTATGAAAACTATATTTCATATTTAACACATATAACAGTGCATAATCGGCTCTGGCTATTCTATTTATTTCTTCTGATTTTGTTGTGATTTCTCCTTGCTCATTTGCCATTTTGTTGATTTGATTATTTACCCTCTTCTTTTCAGTTAGATTGAGTAAAAGCATTATAATACTTTTAATTATTTCAGTCAACATTGAGTTTTATTCATAATTTCTATAGGTTTTTTTAGTTTCAAGTTTATCTATTTCTTCTCTAATTTTTGATGTCTTCTCTTTTGTTCTTATTTTATATTTGTTTATCTTCAGTTTAGAGTTCTAGGACCCAAGTTTCTAGAGAGAAGCAAAGAATATTTGTTAGGACCAGCTTCTTGAAGAAGAGGGGATCCTAGAATCCAGGCTTCTAGTTAAAAAAAGGAGGATATCAGGGACAGTGAGTGCGGACTGGAAGAACAGGAATAGACAAAGGCACAACATGGAGGTTTGGGAGGGGACCCGATTACCTGATCTTTGGCCTCTGCTATTATTGTAATTCAATCAGCAAAAGTCCAATGGGAAGGGGTTTGCCTTTCTGAAAACCTTAAGCTCATTTTTCTTCTGGAGTGAGTCTAACCTCTTAGGGTAATTCTATGAGGCTGGAGGCCTGTAAACACCCTTGGGTGGGACTCACTGGAATACTGGGAGGATTGCTGATCTAATGACACCCATTTCATATCCCTTTCAAAGGAAGTCCAAACTACAAGGCAGTGCTGTGAGCCTGGAGCAGTCTATAAGGTCCTGAGGGGCAGGTAGGACTCATTAGGCATGGTGAAAAATTGTTTTGATTATTTAGGGGCTAATTTGAAGCATTTCTGCTTTCTGTAGATTATGTGGAGTGAAATAAATGCTGTCCTATACCAGCTATGTTTTTTCTGGTGAGGCAATTGGGGTTAAGTGACTTGCCTAAGGTCACACAGCTAGTAAGTGTCAAGTAAGTGTCTGAGGTCGGATTTGAACTCAGGTCCTCCTGATTCCAGGGCTGGTGCTCTATCTACTGTGCCACCTAGCTGCCCCCCCCCCCCCGGCTATGTATTTTGATCTTAAGTGCTTGTACAGGGATTGAGAAGTCTTTTCCCCATAAATCATGAGCTCTATAAAAGGTATATTCAGTTGTTTCCAAAAGAAACTCTAGTTGGGAGAAATGATTCACGAAGAATAACCTTTTTACAAATCCGGCCTCAGACACTTAACACTTACTAGCTGTGTGACCCTGGGCAAGTCACTTAACCCCAATTGCCTCACTAGAATTAAAAAAAAAAAAAGAATAACCTCTTTAGAGGAGCTCCCAAGATTGGATTCAATCCATATGCATCCAGAATGTACAATGCTACCAAATTGTACAGTGCCAAGAAGAAAATACAATGCTCTAGGTATGGTCTGGGTAGGGCAGAGTACAAATTATCTCCACCTGGTTCTGGACACTGCCATGACACCCTGCTGATTCCTCTGGAATTTGCAGTAGCACCTTCAGATCTTTTCCACATGAACTGTTGTGTGAATTCTATAGTATTCTTGCAGGACTATTTTTTTTTCATAAAAATAAAAGTGCAGGATTTAATATTTACCTTTATCATTATTTTTTGTCATGGATTCTTCCTGTCATTCCAAGTATTCAAACTTTTTTGGATCCCAATTCTGTTATCCAATTGGTTAGCTCTCCATCCCAGATGTGTGTCCTCTGCAATTCTGAGGTTTCTTTGCCTTCATCTAAGTCACTGATGAACATGTTGAATGGTACAGTGACTTCCAGGGCACTTCTATGTTGAATTGTACCCATTAAGGACTATTCCTTGGGTCCAAGTGTCATGGGGATAATGGGGTAGGGGATTTGGGGTAGGGGTTGGGGTCCTTAGGAATTCCTCTTTAAAGAATTACACCCTCTTGCACACAAAAATAGTTAGAATAAGATAGTAGTTTATTTTGGGGCTGAGGAAGGGAAGGGAAGGGAAACCAAGAGAAATCCTTGGACTTCTCATGGGGAGAGAGGCATGGCACAAAGCATGTGGCTCTGAGATACCAATCTCCTCAAGCAGAAGACTGGCAGGTACTTTTATAGAGGACTGATGGGGGGGTGACCATCTGACTGTAGAAAGTTCCTTTAGTGGTGGAGGACCATCTCCCACTGGTGGTGGCTGGAGGAGTTGGGTGAGGGGTGGCTGCAGATCTCCCAAGCCATCTCTTCAGGACACAAAGGAAGCAGCCATACCTAATCTTATCAGCCCAGGGTTGAGGGAGACTAAAATGAAGGGTGGAGGTCCTGAAGCTAGCTCAGTCCCACTTATCTCTTTAGGTGTGTCTGTCCTTTGGATTAGTTTCTCTATGGGGGAAGATTCTTTGATGTACCTCAGAGAACTTTTGGGGTGCCCTGGGGCCCATAACACAAGTATACATAGAATTATGTGATCATACATTTCCAGCTGGAGGGGACTTCTGAGGTCATTGATTCCAACCATATCTACTAACAGAAGGGGATAGAGAGGCCCAGAGAAGGGAAGTGATTTACACAGGGTCAGATAGCTGACAAGTGTTGGGAGGAGCATTTGAACTCTGATCTTCTCAATTCCAAGCACTATTCTCAACTCATCCCATTACCCTGCCTCTAACCCACACCTGAGTATACTGGAATTCTCTCTCACCAAGCCCACTTCTCTCTTTCCTCATATTCTTCCCTACTGGTGTTATCCTCTCATTCCCCTCACTGCTGTGCACCATCTGGCTGCCTCTTGGCCTTGGGAAAATCCCTTCCCCTCTCTGTGCTTCAGTTTTCATATCTATAATGGGAGGATGAGTCATTCTGTATTCTTTCAGATGTTTGCTAATAAAGATTTATGGACTCTTAATTGCTAGTAGTAGTACTAGGAAAGGTAGAGAGACTGATATACAGAGATAAAGATAGAGTCATAGAAAGTTATAGAGAGAAAGACACAAGGAAAGAGAGCTAGAAAGGAATTTCTCTTGACAGAGAAAGATATGCCCAAATGAAGACAGAGTAATTTGTGAATCAAAAGACATAGACCTAGAGAAAAGAGGACAGGAAACAAAAGAAAGAGGGAAAAAGACATAGAGATGGAGAGATAGAGACCTAGACAGAAATGGCCACAAGGGAGCAAGAGAAATCTCTCCTTTGTGAGCCAGGAGTCTTCAGAACCAGTCCCAGCTTTGCCCTTTACTCTGTTTGTCATGGAAGAAGTAGTGGGAGAAGCATCAGCATGAAAATCAAGGGGTCCAGGGGCAGCTAGGTGGCGCAGTGGGTAAAGCACCAACTCTGGAGTCAGGAGTACCTGAGTTCAAATCCAGCCTCAGACACGATGCTTACTAGCTGTGTGACCCTGGGCAAGTCAATTAACCCCCATTGCCCTGCCAAAAAAAAAAAAAATCAAGGGGTCCAGACCTAGAAGGGGCCTCAAACCCAATCATAAGTCCAATAAAAAGAGGGGAAGTGACTTGTCCAAAGTTATATAGCTCATGTGTCAGAGGCAAGATTGGAACCCAGATCCTCTGACTCCAAAACCATCATTCATTCACTTGTGCCTCATCAGTGTAAAGCCAGGCTCTACCACTGCCTCTCAGTGTGCCCTGGAGAGAAGTCTCTTCCCTTCTGGGAGCTTCAGTTACCTCAAGAGTCAGCTGAGGAGATTGGAATCAGTGACCTGAGAGGTGCCCAGGCCCAGGTTCCAGGAGTCAATCAGAGTACCAGAGGGAGCTCACTGGGTCTCAGACTTTATTAATACACCCACTGCCACCCCATCCAGGGGTTGTCCATTTCCCCCCTCCTTCAGTTGTGCCCACCTGGGCTCAGCCTCATCCTCGGGGCAGGAATGAGATGGTATAGCTGCGGGGGATATTGACAAAGCCCACCATCAAGGGGGAGATATCAATGGCTTCTTTTGGGAGAGGAGACTGGATGTGAAAGTTCTGCAGGATGGTGGTGAGGGAGAGGAAGAGCTCCATTTTCGCCAAGCCTTCACCAAAACAGTGGCGTTTGCCTGGGGAAGAAGAGTCAGAGATGGTCAGGGTGAGGAGGGCTTTTAGGACAGACAATGTCAGAGCCGGGAAGGAGCTAGATGACAAAAGGAAATTGTAGTTTGCTGGGCTTGGACTCAGGAAGACCTGAGTTCATATCTTGCTTAAACATGTAGTATCTTTTTCTTCTTGCCCAAGTCATTCTCCAGTCACTTCTCCAGGTTTCTTTTTCTTCATCTATGAAATGAAGGGGTTGAACTTGATGGTCCAAAAGGAGTTTTCTGATTTAAATCTGTGGTCCCTTAGGACATAAAATTGCAGATTTGGGAGGTACTTTAGAAAAAGACATGCAGCACAGAATATGTTTGGATCTTGTGCCAGAAAAGACTTTGTCTAGGAGACACTTATCTGCAGCAAGGGCAGATTCTTGAAACTTCCTACTTTATCTAATTCTTCTTGCTAATCAGCTGCTATGCCTTTGTTGTTTTTAGGCTCATGAAAGAACACAAGTGCTATCAATAGCTATTAAATTTTGATGCCCTAGTCCATTGCCCTTTTGGCCCATCCTGGGTATGTTTTTTTTCTAGATGATTGGACATCAGAAATATAAGGGCCTTGAGAACATAGAGTGGCTCTCTTTCCTGAGGCAGAGGCCTTTGCTTCCTTTGAGGAGAAAATGGAAACCATACCACATGGAATTTCTGTTCTAAAGTTTGGCTACATCAAAAAGCCTCCTACACCTCCCGCTACTATCACTGCCTTTCTTCCATGGTCTGTCAAAGTGGTGGCCCCCCTCCCTGCTCTTCCCTTGATCCTCTCCCTCCCAATCTCACAGAATTCCCCATCTGTATTTCTACATTCTAAGCAAATTGGCCTCTTTGCTATTGCCCAAATTGATCATTCCCTCTCTAGCCTCCATGCCTTTGAAGAGGCTTCTTAACTGGAGTGCCCTCCCTCCTCAGTCCTGCTTCAGAGGGTCCTTAACTTCCTTCCAAGTAACCTCTGGCACCACCTCCTAAAGCAAACCTTTTCTCATTCTCCTACTTGCCAGGGTGCTCTGTCTAAAAATTATCTTGTTCTTTCTTATCTACCTAAACTTGATCCTGCTCCAATAGAAAGTCAATTAATTGAGTCAATTAATTTTTCTTTGTCATTGACCCAACCCCCCCCACCCACACACCTCCTAAATACTTATTGGATTGGATGTTAGAATTGAGGAAGACCTAAAATATCATCTAGTCCACCTTCCTTATTTTTACAAATGAAGAAACTGAGGCCCAGAAAAGGGAAAGACTTGACCAAAATTATAAGCTCATGTTGTAGCTAGATGATAGATGCTGAGCCAGGAGGGACTTCAGAGACCCTTGAGTGCCAGGCCTGAATTTCACAGATAAGGAAACTAAGTCTTAGGGAGAAGAAGTGATTTGCCCCAGGAAGCTTTAGAGATGGTACTGGAAAAGGGCCTATGTCTCCAGGCACAAGGCTCTTTTTAGTGTTTCTACTTCTTCCTGAGACAATGAAGGACACTAGTGAGATTTGGGGATTGTAGTTTCTAGAATCTTTAACCCCCAACCACAGCTCCTATAGAATCTCAACCCCCCCACCCCACACCCACTCCCACTTGAGAAGCTTGGTCAAGTGAAATTAACATGAGTAGTAGTAAGAAGAATTGAGAGTAGACTGGAGGAAAGGAAGTGATAAGCAGGCTCAGGATACACTGCTTGAGACTTGGGATGAGTTGGGGGTCAAGAAGGCAAAGAGAAAGGGCTTTCCTGCTCACCAATGGAGAAGGGGATGAAGGCATCATTCTTCTTGAACTGGCCTTTTTCATCCAGGAAGTGTTGGGGATTGAAGGCTTCAGGACAGGTAAAGAAGTTGGGGTCATTCAGTACTGAGCCCAGCATGGGATAAATGTCTGTGCCCTAGAGTTGGGGGTGAGAGACGACAACAAAGGAAATGAAAGATGAAGTGGAGAGATGAGGGCAGGAGGGGAGAAAAGGTTAGGGAGAAAAAAACAGTGAAGAGAGAGAGGGGAGAAAGGAAAAGAGGGAGAAGGAAGCAGAGGGAACTAAGAGGGAGAAGAGGAGGGAGAGAGAACCAGAGAAAGGGGGAGAGAGAGAGAGAGAGAGAGAGAGAGAGAGAGGGAGAGGGAGGGAGGGAGAGAAAGAGAGAGGTAGAGAAGTGCAGAGAAGGGGAAAGAAGAGATTGAGGGGCATAGAGAGTGAGAAAGAAGGAATGCGAACAAGAGAGCTGAATTGAAGGTCCATTAGAGCTGAGGGTTTGGAGGGAAACATAGGGAAAGACTAGGTGCAGGAAGAAAACAAATGGAGGGATGTTCGAGGTAGAAGGGAGATGAGGAAAGTTCTAGGGTAGGATAAGGGCATTTATAGGAAAGAGAATGGGTAAATACTGAAAGGTGAGGAAGCTTGATGCAGATTTAGAGGATGAAAGAGATGGAGAAGTTTCTGGGACTTATGGAAATGGTGGAGCTCAGAATGGGTTGTTCCTACCTTGGGAAGAAGGTAGCCCCGGAATCTGGTGTCCTTGGTGACTCTCCGGGCCATACCTGTGGGGTTTAAGTTGCCAAACCTCTGGATCTCATGGATGACGGCATCTGTGTATGGCATCTTGGCTTTGTCCTCAAACTTGGGTAATCGATTCCGCCCAATCACCTGATCAATTTCCTCATGGATTTTGGCTGTGGTTGTTAGAGGGGGAGGGGCTCAACATGGGGTTTTCAGAGAGACCCTAGGGAGATCCCAAAGTAAGAGATGGAGTGTGGAGTTTGGATATATTTTGAGGTAGAGGGGGTGGTACAGGGACAAGGAGTGAAGGGGATATTCTATGTTACAAGGATGTGTGTGTGTGTGTGTGTGTGTGTGTGTGTGTGTGAGTGTGCACGCACGTGTGTAAAGGACATGCAAGGTGAGCAGCTGAGGAGGAAGATGTTCTAGGCAGCTCTCAGGGCACCCAAAGACTTCTTAGGGGCCTATGGGAGGGGGACTTACCTTCTACCTCTGGATGCTTCATTAGCAGAAGGAAACCAAAGCTAAGGGTTCTACCAACAGTCTCAGTGCCAGCAAAAAACAGGTTCAAGGTGGTCATGATTAGGTTCTTCATGAAGAATTCTGTGTTGGGATTTTCCTTTTCCTGGGGTGGGGGGAATAGAGGCCTCAAGGCTTTACATCCCCAACCAGCTTTCAATACTTGCTTCTGCTCTAGACTTCAGCCTCAAGGCCTCCTCTTCCCTCATGTCAGCTCATTGAGCCACAGTAATATGGAGGGGTGGAGGAGAAAATCCATCAATGACAGCTGATGAAGTTGGAAAACCTCAATTCTAAGGGACCAAAACCATATCTTTTCTCCTCAGCATGAACACAGGTGAACATCGATTTAGTGTTGAAAAGGACCTTAGAGTTTGTCAAATCCAACCACTGTCATGAGGAATTTAAAGCATAGAGAGGTTGGGACCTGCTCACAGTACATAGTTAGTAAATGTCTGAGGTGGGATTTGAACCCAGGTATTTCTGACTCCTGAGTCTACAGCCAGATCCACTGTAGTATTCAGCTTTCCAGAATCCCAGGACATCAGAGTTGGAAGAGGCCTCAGCAGCCAAACACCTCCACCCTGTGCTATCTGACAAGTGGTGGTCCAGTCTCTGCTTAAAGATGTTTAACAAGAAGTAACCCAACAGTTTTCTGGATAGCCCCTTGCAACTCTGGACAGTTTTCACTGTTAGGAAATCTTTTCACACTGACATCCAATATAAATGCCTCCCTTTATAAGTTCTCCCATTGTTCCTGCTTCTAACCTCTAGGACCAAGTAGAACAAATCTATTATCCTCCTTCCTTCATTTTATAGATGAAGAGACAGAGACTGAGGGAGAAAAAGGACTTACTAAGGTCTCCCATGGAGTCAGAAAAGTTGTTGGGACTAGAATATAAGGTTCATGATCACCTCCTTCCTCCAGACCTGGACTTTGAATGTCTGTAAGGTGAAGAAGGCTAAGGAAGTATGGGCAATGGGGAATCCCTATTCATGTCTTTGTCTTGGCCTTATTTTTCTTTGTCTCTGTTTCTGCATCTCTCTCCATGTCTCTTTTTTTCCCTTTTTTCTTTTTTTTTTTTTTGCAGGGTAATGAGGGTTAAATGACTTGCCCAGGGTCACACAGCTAGTAAGTGTCAAGTATCTGAAGCTGAATTTGAACTCAGGTCCTCCTGAATCCAGGGCCGTTGCTTTATCCACTACGCCCCTCTCCATTTCTCTGTTTCTGTTATTCTGCACCCCCCAACTTTGTATCTCACTTTCTCCACTTCTTATTTTGTCTATCTCTCTTTGCCAAGCTTCCCCAAGTTGACCAGAGGTGTTCAGGATATCTGAATATCTGCTCTGGATAGCTGCCTGATCCTGGGTTATTTGTATATTCATGTATTTAGAATTTTCACCACCTTTCATATAAAAACAAATTCTAACATCAATTTTATAACTCTGTGTTCCAAATTCTCTTCCTCCTGCCCTACCCCCCTTAAGAACTCAAGCAATTCAATTCAACATAAGCTATACATGTAAAGTCGTGTCAAACATATCAGCAAAAAACTTTATAATTGTATGTTTATTTATTTAGAATTAACCCTGGCTTAATTGTGAACCTACCTCCTGACCTGTGCCACAGAGTATCTTTGAGACTTACTCCTAGAAGTCTGAGACTTGGCATCTAATGCTGCTAGTGCTGCCTGATGTCTGTGGATCCCACTTCCCAGGGTCTGGGGATTCCCCCTGAGATCTGTAATGCCTTAGGACTGAGGTCTCACCCATCCCTTCCATTTGCACTTGTGCACTGAGCCAGTACCTCCTGCATCTTGATGAGGAAGGAGTCAATGAAGTTCCGGGGGGAGTTAGGGTCCAGGGTGGCCTGGTTCTGCCGGACCTTCTCAGTGATGAAGGCCTCCAGTCCTTTCAGCTCCTTGAATGCTTGCTGCTGAGGCCCTGGCAGGTGCTTCATCACTCCAGAGAACATCTCATATAACTGGGAGAAAGCACAGGAGAAGTCATGAGTCTCAGTCCCCTGGAGTGGGTGCCTGAGGTGTGTGTGTGTGTGTGTGTGAGATAATGAGGGGATACTCATCATGAAATATGGGAGTTTAGGATAGGGACTGGGGGTCATAATGGTGAATGGGTGGTCAGGAGTGGGCACAGAGTCAGATTGGGAATGGGTTGGTCAGAATGAGATATAGGAGTCTGGTTGGGAATTGGTCACCAAAAGAAGGAATATGGTCAGATGAAGGATGAAGAGAACAAGGTGAAAGACAGACATCAGAATGGGGAGAAGAGATCACACTGTGGAAGGGGCTCAGAGTGGGCACAAAGTCAGATTGGGAATAGTGGGATCAGATTGAGGAATAGGGTACAGGAAGTAGAGGACAGCAATGGAAGCTGAGGATTAAGGGATGAAAGAGAGAAGAGATCGAGGGGGGTGGGAGAAAGGTCTTGGAGTTCACCTGTCCCATGGATGTGGCTGTGAACTGTAAGCTCCCCTTCATCATTTGCAACATGGACAGGAGCTGCTTGTCCTCATATTCAAAACGATCACCAAAGATGATGGAGCAGATGACATTGGCGAATGTGCAGGTCAGCATGAAGGTGGGGTCAATCAGGGCCCCTGTATCCCAGCCAGGTCAGCAGAAACAGAGAAAGGGAAGTGCAGAGGGAGAATGATGAAGAAAGCAGAAAAACCAGAGAGATCAAGATGGTAGAAAAGGAAGAAGAGGAAGGAAAAGAACAGAGACCCCAATAGTTGCATGGAGACAGTTTTGGATAGAGATAGTATGAAAGAGCAGGTGACAGGGGAGTAGGAAGAGAGAGAATAAAGACATGCAGAAAGTGGATAGAGGCAGAGACACAGAAAGAAAGATATAGTGACTCAGTCTCTGACTCTCACACGATGGACAGCCAATATCCACACCCCCAAATCCTATAAAGCAGGGAGACTGGATATTGGAGGACCCTCCCTGCCTCCCAGGCTCTGGAGCCTAACCTTGGATATGGAATGAACTCTTTTAGAGTCAAAGGATTCGCTTGTCTAGGAAGGGGGAGAGGAGAGGGCTTCAAGGAGCTTTCATTCAGATTGAGGTTGAGTAAAAGCCTGGGATGACCCTGGAAGAGAGAGGCAGCTTAACTTCTTAGACTTAGACCATCATGGAATGTGTCTATGCCACATAGGTCTCCTGTGGATTGCCTCATGGATTTGTGCTGTTTAACATTCTTATTATGTCTTGGATAAATACTCAGGTAGCCTTTCCATCCCATTTGGAGTTGACATTGGTTGCTTATTGTCCTGTGTTATGGAGGATGAAAAAAACAACCACTATATAGTCGTTAAGTTAAGGTACAGTGTGTCCAACTGTGGCTGATCAAATCAATATGAGCTCAGAAGGCTCTGCCACAGTTTGGTCACAAATAGTACTTGTGAACATTTGGAGTGGAGATGTCTCTAAAGTTGCACATCTCAAAATTCTTTTTCACCTAGTGCAAATCAATTTTACTCATAGAGCATGACACTTTCTTTGATGTGAGCACACTCTGCTGGGTGGTCCTTTGACAGTCTCTCCCGTATCTTGCAATTGATTCTTAAGTTCCTCAGAGAATCCTTGAGAGTGTCTGTTTGTACCTTCTCCAGACCATTATGTGAGTGGTTGCCTTGCAAGGGTTCTCTGTAAAAATTTTTAGCCCAATGTATATTTGGCATTCAGACAACATGGCCATCCCACTGGAGTTGTGTTCTCTCTAGCAGAGTTTGCATGTGTGGCAGTTTACCTCAAGAAAGGATCTTGGTGTCTGGTACCTTATCTTACAAGGTTGTCTTAATATTCTTCCTAACACAATTTGAATGGAAGCTACTCAATTTGCTGGTATGGAGCTGGCAGACTGTCCAGGATTCACAGGTCAGCGCAATAGTTCTGTAGATTTTCAATTTTATAGGCAATCTTCACTCCCAAACTTTCTCTGGAGCTTCCCAATCACTTAGCTAGCTCTGGTGATGCACGCATCAACCTCGTTATCTCTATGGATATCCCTCAGCATGCTGACAAAGTTAGTGAATTATCCACAGTATTCAGAATTTCCATATTTGCTTTAACTGATGGTTCCAAATATTGATGGTGTGGAGTAAAGCTGAGATAAAATTATATGGTATAGCTAATTCTTATGATAGCCAGGAGTCAACAAATTTCCAGGCTAGAAAGATGGGGCTGAATTGCGGTTCCAGAAATCCAGTTTGCCTGCCCTAGATGGAGGAGATGTGACTACATGGTACCTCTTCTGAATAAGTTCTGATGGTTTAGTGGACTGCACACATCAGCAAGGACAGGACCGTCCCCAGACTCCAAACCAATTGAATCTTAAACTGTATCTGATAAGAAAAGCTTAGTGCCTGGTACATGAGCAATGATCCTGACTCTGTTCTACCCCAATGAGGGTACATCTGGGGGATATAAAATGAAGAGTCTGGGCATCACAGTTTAGGAAGCATATTGAGAAGCTAAATTGTATCTAGCAGAGGGCAGTCAGAGTGGAAAAGGGCTTGAGTCCATGTCATATGAGGAATGGTTGAAGGAACTGGGAGTGTGTAGCTTGGAGAAGACTAAGGGAAAAGATGAGAGTGCTCTTTAAGTACTTAGTGGACTGTCCTCTGGCAGAGGGACTAGATTTATTTGGGTTAACGCCTGAGCACAGACCTACGATTTTGGGGGGAGGGGGAGCAGGGGGTAATGGGGGTTAAATGACTTGCTCCGTGTCACACAGCTGGCTAAGTGTCAAGCGGCTGAAGTCAGATTTGAACCCAGGTCCTCCTAAATCCAGGGTTTGTGCTTTATCCACTGTAGCACCACCTAGCTGCCCCTGAGAACTATGATTTCAAGAAAATAGATTCAAGCTGGACGGGACCCTAGAGGCTGTCAAGGCAACAAAGCTAGGAGCCATCAGAGGCAGGATTTGAACGCTGATCTTCCCAACTGCAAAGTCTGCATTCTTTCCACTCAGCTATGGGGTTTGAGCGAAATAGGGTTACCCTCAACCTTCTTTGTCCCATCTGCTCAGAAAAATTTCCCAGGGTGTGGCTGCTGTGCATGCTGCAGCTTCTTGGAGCCACAGGTGACAGCTGAGGGGTAGAGAGTCAGGAAAGGTAGATGAGCAGCTCTGAAGAGGGCTCTGAAAGCCCTCACACCAGAGGTGCTAGTTTTGGAACACCTCATACACCCTTAGAGGTCAGCTAGTGTCAGATGCAAGGGAGAAGAAGTCACAAGACTCAGGGGTGGGAAGAAGGGCAGTCAATTTAATGGGAGACAATATGGTTGAGGTTGACCTTGTCCATGGTCCTGAAATCTTAGGACCCACCCACCTTTTGTGGCTCTGATGGCCTCAACAAGGAAGCCAGCTTCTTCTTGGATGCGCTCCTCGATGCCTTTCTTGCCCATGCCAAAGTCCCTGAGGGTGGTGATGGAGAATCTTCGGAGCTGCCGTGATCTCTCCCCATTACTGAAGGCTACACCTGGGCAAGAAGGAGGGAATGCATTTAGGCAGGCCTGGAAAGAAACAAGAGGTGGGCATCCAGGGAGAACCAAGGAAGGAGACAGAAAGAAAGATAGGTAGGGCAAAAGAGAGATGGAGAGAGAAAGGGAGGTAGAAAGACAGGGAGAAACAGAGAACAATGGAAAGGGAAAGGTAGAGAGACAGCAAGGGGCAGAGAGCTAGAGACAGGGAGATGTGGGAAGGAAGGCAGAGACAGAAAGAAAGGGAAGATCATGTAACAAGGAGAGACAGAGATAGAGAGGCAGAAATAGGGAGGCAATGAATGAGAAACAAGGGAAGGAGGGAAGATAGGAAGTGGTACAAAGAAATATAGGGAAAGACTGGGCAGATGAGGAGATAGGGAAAGACAGAAAGGGGGAAGGAAAGAGAGGGGCTGGTAACAGGAAGGCATTTGGAGAAAGACAGATGGAGGTATGGAGATACAAGGAGAGAGAGCAAGAGATTGTCAAACAAGGACAGAGGGAAACAGAAAGTTGAGAGATATGGAGAGACAATGAAGGTCAGAGAAACAGGAAAAGCTAGAGAGTTAGGAAGAGACACCAAGAGGTACATAGAAAGACTGGGGAAATGAGCATATTCCAAAAAGAAGAGAAATAGAGAGATAGAGGGTGATGGTGATACAAGGAGCGTTGGGGAGAAATGACAGACAGAAAGATGCAGTGACAAAAAGAGCTAGAGGAGGGCAGTTAGGTGGTGCAGTGGATAAAGCACCAGCCCTGGATTCAAGAGGACTTGAGTTCAAGTCCGGCCTCTGCCGCTTGACACTTACTAGCTGTGTGACCCTGGGCAGGTCACTTAACCCTCACTGCACTGCAAAAAAATTTAAAAAAAAAATAAAAAGAGAGGTAGAGGAAATAGGAGAGGCAGAGAGAAAGATGAAATGGGGAGAGAGAAATAGTGAAACCAGAACAGTCAAAGAAAGATAGAGCAATAGTGAGAGATATAGCAAGATGAAGAGACCCAAGAGATGAAAAGAAAGGGAGTGAGATAGTGAGCTAGGAAGAGAAATGGAAGACAGAAATGGAGACACAGGGAAAGAAAGAAAGATGACAGGAGGAGGAAGTTGAAGGAGGCAATGATAGGTTGAGGGAGGGGAGAGCACAGATGATGGTAGTTCATGGAGGAACACTGGCTGGCAGCATTGTGTAACGATTGGAATGACGCCACCTGCTGGAGACTTACTGTAGAAGAGTTCCACCCATGAAGTGAAGGTCTTTGAGGGCAAGACCAGGAGTCTTTGGAAAAGGAAGTGACTAGTGGGCTAGTTGGAGGAGGAAGGAAGAGACTGGCGCTCAGTCTCCCTCTCTTTTTAGCCCTTAACAATTGAGGAGGCCACATTTTTTCTGGGGAGAGTTGTGTGTGCGTGTCCCTTCCCAGATACTCACCAAAATCACCACATATCCAGCTGAAGATGGCCTGCTCCCCTCGACCAGAGAACTCCTCTGCTTGGTCAACCAGTGCCTCCTTCACGGCCTCATACCCAGTCAGAACTACGACGATCCTGCACCCCAGGTGCACTGTGAACACAGGCCCATATTTTTCCCCAATCTGAAAAATAGGTTAAAGTGAAAATAAGCAGAGTTTTGCCTTTGAGCCTCATGACTTCCTCCTTCTTGGTCCTCTCCCCAAAAGATAACTCTTAACCATCATCTTTCAGTAGCTTCTTTAAAAAATTATCTAATTGTGTCTTACCCATAAGTAACAAACATAGACATGTCAGATACACCAAAGACAAAGAAAGATCTTGTGAAATTCTGTTACGCATCATTTATTTATTTTGTAAATAAATAAATTCATATAGATATGTCTATATCAATAGATATATTTCTAAATACATACCTCCACATAGATATAGCTCTATGTTTCCATATCTTTTTTTTTTTTTTGCAGGGCAATGAGGGTTAAGTGACTTGCCCAGGGTCACACAGCTAGTAAGTATCAAGTGTCTATGGCCGGATTTGAACTCAGGTCCTCCTGAATCCAGGACTGGTGCTTTTATCCACTGTGCCACCTAGCTGCCCCCTTTCCATATCTTTTTTGAGAGGCTGGTTGGTGTATACGACACTGCCCTAGGTGTCAGGGAGACTTGGTTTCAAATCTCTCCTCAAACACTTATTAGCTGTGTGACCCTGAGCAAGTCACTTCATCTCTGCCTCAGTTCCCTAATCTGGAAAATGAGGATTTTGGACTGCATGGCCTATGACATTCTTTCCAACTCTAAATCTATGAACCCACAATCCTCAGTTTTACGAGATATTAACAAAATTATTGTCTTTTCCTTCTTTGTTCTTTTTTTTTTCTGTGACAACGCAATAGGCACTTGTTTGTTACACACCACCTATTTGCCAAGCACTGTGCTAAACACTGGGATTAGAAAGAGAGATACTTGGAGTTTAATCAATGAGATCAGGCATACTTGACATGGGCCCTACTGAGTTCCCTAGCACTAGTTAACCACATATATAATTGGGGCGATTGTCCCTAATTTTGATACAACTTTTCAGCCAGTGTGGGGTACTTAAAAAGTGGTTTAGCCATACTTTTATTGAAATATTAGTTTATTAAAGATGTACTGTGAAAAGAACAACAAGCAATCAGCAAGAGTACTTTAAGCACATGCTCCATGCTAGACATAGTGATTCATGCTGTGGATACAAAAATGAGAGTAAAACAGCTCTTGCCCTCAAGGACACTGCATTCCTTTCACAGTGTGATCATCTATGAAACAAGGGAGTTTTAAAAAAATGATATCTACAATCCTATCCACTTCCAAGTCCTATAGCAAGATGGACTATCTCTTTTTTCCTTAATCTCAGGAGAGGATAGATTCGAGATTTATTGTTGAAATGTGCAAATTGCATTAATACATTTACTGATAGGAAAAAAGGAAGGAAGGAAGACAAAGAAAAAAAGAAAGAAGGTGTCATGGGAGGATTATGGGCCCCGGTCACCCCAACAATTCTCTGGGGGGTTCAAGGAACCTTTTCCTTGAAACCTCAGGGGTTTTCCCTTGAAATCAAGTAGGCCTCTCCTTGAACACAATCAAGGACACACCCACCCACCTAACGGAGATAAGCGGCACAGATTGAACTGAGCATGCTCCAGGACCATCACCCCACATTCCAGTCCTCCTAAGCATCTGGATGAGGTAATCCAGGAGAAGACCACCTGGAACCGCCCATCAGCAGACTGCTTAGACCCATCAGGACAAAGTTGACACCCACCACCAGATCTCTCACGAGGGATTCTTCCTACCACAGCACAACTCGGGAAGACCACCAGCCCCTCACCCAATAAGAGATTCTTACCCACCCCCCATTGAAACCCTATAAAATGGCACCCCACAAGTCAGTTGGGGGGAAGCGTTTTGTTCTGGCAAAACCTTCCTCCCGGCCGGTTTCTCTTGTACCCCAATAAACCTGTTCTCTTATTCCTGATTAGGTCTTGTGCTAGAGTGTAATTCTTTACAGAGGAATCCTAAGGACCCACGTGCTTTCTCCTATGCTTTCCCCATATCATTTGGCGCCTTCAACGTGACTGGGTATTGGATTTCCCTCTGCTCGCCATACAGCACCCGGAGGAGGTAAGAATGCATTCGGCATAATCTCTCCCCCAGACCCTTATCAGGGCTCCGGTTTTTCTCTCTCAAGCGACTGGCAGAGTAGTTACCCTCCCTTGCCGGAGGCCTAACCGGTCGTCTGAACCACGTTCAGACCAGTAGAATTCTCTGGGCAAAGGTTTAAACGGACCTTAGGCCCATGGGGCAGAGAGTGAGCGTTCCGAAAAATTCTCCTCTGGGATGCATCCTAAAAGATTGGAATAAGCTAGAACTTACAAATTTGAGAAAAAGATGCATGATACATTTTTGTAACGATTTATGGCCACATTATCCACTAGGAACGGAAGGAAACTGGCCTGTACACGGCACCCTTAATTATGATACCATCTTGCAATTGGACAAGTTTTGTAAGCGTGAAGGGAGATGGACAGAGATTCCATACTTATCGGCCTTTATGATTTTAAGCCTGAAGTCAAAAGAACAGAGTAGGATATGCCCAGCAAGGCCAATTGAATCTCAGAAGGCTCAGGATAACCACAAAAGACCTTCTTCCTCACAGGGGGTTCAGGTATCAGATGAGTTCTTAGAAGATACCCTATTAATGGGGAATCCTTACAAGTCTAAGGAACAGGTTGACTGGTCTTCCTCCCCTATTACTCCCTCCCCTCAGGCCACACCACCCTCTTCTCCTCCCGGTTTTCCCTTTACTCCTTGCTCCCCACCCCCTCCTCTTTACCCCTCCCTTCCGAACTTCTCAGCAGACTCTTGGAAGGGGTTTCAGTACCCTTCCCCATATTTCCCCCACCCTGCCCAGTTTTTTCCCTACTCTCCTCTGTCTCCCATGCAGCTGCTCCCATCTGCATTACCTGGTATGCCATTTGCTCCACCTCTACCCACGATGGCCACCCCTCCCCCATCCACTACCTCCGTTCCTCTCCCTCCATGTGACCCTTCTCCCGCTGATCAGACTACCCTCTCAGCTCTTCTCCCTCCACCCGATTTCCCACAGGCGGCTATCTCCATTCCTTCATCGACCACACCCGGTCCTAATCGACCCTCTAGCCTGGTCAGGCCTCAGGAAATCTGCATACCAATTCCACCTGCTCCTGTATCCCCACCAGCCCCCCTGCTCCCCTTACGGGAAGTCCCCATGGGGGATTCTACAACTAGGGTCCATGTTCCTTTTTCAATGGGTGATATGTATCAGATTAAGGAGAAATTAGGGCGTTATTCAGAGAACCCCACAAAGTTTCTAGATGGTTTTAGGTCTGTGACCATGCAGTTTGACCTCTCTTGGTCTGACTTGCAAGTTATCCTTGGGGGCTGTTGTACCCCCATGAGAAAAAGCGAATCATAGACCTGGCTATACAAGCCGGTGATGAATATGCACAGGCTGGCACCTGGGCAGGAACCCCAGGCACAGTGGCAGTACCCTCGGGCAATCCCGGCTGGGACTATCACGACAGGGAAGATAGAGCCCGTAGGGACCACATGGTTACTTGTCTCATTGAGGGTATGAAAAGAGGGGTCAAGAAACAGGTTAATTACGAAAGGGTGAAGGAGGTGACACAAGGGCCTGATGAAAATCCTGCTGTCTTCATGAGCCGTTTAGCGGACTCTATGAAAAAATACACGAACTTAGACCCAGAAAAGGAGGAAGGGATAACTGTCCTCAATATGTACTTCATTGGCCAATCTGCTCCTGATATTAGGAGGAAACTCCAGAAATTGGAATTGGGCCCTCAAACCCCAACCTCAAAGCTCCTTGATGCTGCTTTTAAGATTTTTAATAACAGGGACCTTGCGATAGCGGCAGAGAAAGAAGAGAAGGATCGAGCACGCTCGATGGAGCAAGCCACTCTCATAACTGCAGCCATGAGGTCAGCCATCAGCTCTCAAGGTGGCCAAGGTAGGGGCAATTGTTTCAACTGTGGCAAGCCGGGACACTGGAAAGGAGAGTGCCTCTCCAAAGGGAACAATCTCCCCACCTCTCCGTGTCCAAAATGCCATCGAGGAGGCCATTGGTCTCGCGACTGCCCCCAGGGGTCTGGCCGTAGGAAAACCCAGTGCCCAACTGTCCTGTCCCCAGTGGACCGGGACTGAGGGTACCCGGGGGCCGGCCAGCCCCTAACAAGACTCTCCATGGTGGAACCCCGGGCGATATTGGAGGTGGCTGGGACAAGAATTAATTTTTTAATAGATACTGGGGCCGGCTACTCCGTTTTAATCTGTCACGCAGGACCCACTATCCCATCAAGGCATAAGGTTGTGGGAATTGGGGGTAAAGCTCTAAAATGTAGGCAGACATTGCCTTTAACATGTGCGTATGAGGACCGTATATTCGAACACTCCTTTCTGATTCTAAGCTCCTCACCCTGCCCCCTACTGGGGAGAGACATTATGGGGAAGCTGGGGTCGCAATTCACCTTAATACCTCTTCTTCCTTTACTCCCCGGGGCACCTGTCCCCCTCAGACCGGATAACATCCCATTAGAAATGTGGGAAAATATAAACAAAGAAGTCTGGGATGTAGGAATTCCAGGGAGGGCAAAACAAATAGATCCTATCATGGTACAGCTCAAGCCTTCTGCCTCTTATCCAAACAAAAAGCAGTACCGCATTTCCCAGGCAGCTAGGGAGGGGCTCCAGCCCCTCATTGAGAAATTCCTAGCTCATGGACTTTTGGTTCACTGTAATTCTCCCTGTAATTCCCCGATACTTCCGGTTCAGAAACCCGATGGGTCTTGGAGAATGGTACAAGATCTTAGGGTGGTCAACGAGAGTGTGACTCCATTGCACCCCCTTGTTCCAAACCCATATACACTAATAACTCAGATTCCGGGCAACTCTGGTTGGTTTTCTGCAATTGATCTTAAAGATGCCTTTTTTTGCATTCCCCTAAGGGAAGAATGTTGGTATCTTTTTGCATTTGAATGGACTTTTCCAGGGGAACCTCTGCCCCAACAGCTAACTTGGAGCGTGCTTCCCCAGGGTTTTAGAGATAGCCCCCACCTGTTTGGGAATGCCCTCAGGAAAGATCTGAGTGACTTATCCTTAGGAGACAGCTCCATTGTTCAGTATGTAGATGATATCCTCATTTGCAGTCCTTCTCAGGCAGCATGTCTTAGGGATACTATATGTACCCTAAATTTCTTAGGGGAGCGGGGTTATAAGGTCTCAACAAAAAAGGTCCAGCTTGTTTCCCAGTCTGTAACCTACCTTGGGCATATATTAACCCCTACCTCCCGATCTCTGACCCCTGACCGGAAACAGGCTATCCTATCCATTCCCCCTCCCTCTACAAAAAGGCAACTCCGTACCTTTTTGGGGATGGCTGGGTTTTGCCGCATGTGGATCCCGTTCTTTGGGGTAATTACTAAACCCCTATACGAGGCCACGGCTGGCCCCGACTCGGAACCACTGGAATGGGGGAAAGAGCAGGAGCAGGCCTTCAAGAAGCTTAAGAAAGAACTTATCTCAGCCCCTGCTCTTGGCATTCCAGACCTTGAGAAGCCATTCACCCTCTCTGTAGATGACAAGAGACAGTTTGCCTTAGGAGTGCTCACCCAACCCTTAGGATCTAATCTTCGCCCTGTCACTTATTTCTCCAAGCAGTTGGACCATGTAGCTAAGGGCTGGCCAGCATGCTTAAGAGCCGTAGCGGCCACCGCCCTAATGATTGAGGAAGCCTCAAAGCTAACTCTAGGCCAGCCTCTGGAGGTCCATACTCCCCATCGGGTCCTCAGCATTCTGGAGGATAGGGGACACCGATGGCTTACCACTGGGCGTGTGACTAAATACCAGGCTCTTTTGTTAGACACCCCAGGGCTCACTTTACAAGTATGCAGAACCCTAAATCCTGCTACCCTTCTCCCACACCCTGAAGGTAGTGCCAGTACTGACCATGACTGCATAGACTTAATTGACCACACTTTCTCTAGCCGCCCAGACCTGCGGGACACGCCCTTATCCAACCCCGACCTAATCTGGTTTAGCGATGGCTCCTCCTTTGTTGAAGGTGGAGAGAGAAGGGCGGGATACTCTGTGGTCTCCCTTACGGACACTATAGAAGCAAAGAACCTCCCTCCGGGGACCTCAGCTCAAAAGGCAGAATTGATTGCTCTCACGAGGGCCTTAGAGTTGGCTAAGGGCAGGTCAATTAATATCTATACCGACTCCAAGTATGCTTTCCATGTCCTCCATACTCATGGGGCCATATGGAAAGAGCGGGGATTATTGACCTCTAAGAACTCCCCCGTAAAACATGGGCCAGAAATAATGCACCTTCTTGAGGCAGTAACCCTACCTCGGGAGGTGGCCGTGATGCATTGTCTGGGGCACCAAAAGGGAGATTCCTCAATTTTTCAGGGAAACAGGAGAGCAGACCATGCCGCAAAGACTGCAGCCAGAAAGGGCCACCACGCCCTTGCTTTAGCTCCCCTCCACCCTTCCCTTCCCCCAGGGATTTCTCCCTAGTATACTCGAGAGGAAATCAGCTTTGCTAGTAACCAGGGCTTTATCCTAGAAAGCCACAGGGTGGTACAAGACTCCTGCAGGTCAGCTCCTCCCAGGCAACATGGTCTGGAAGTTAGCTTCAGGGCTGCACCAGACCACCCATTTGGGAAGGGAGTCCTTGACTACCCTAATTAAAACTCTGTTCACCGGGAAGGGCATTACCAAAGCTGTGGAGGAAGTCTGCCACAGATGTTCCCTATGTGCCCAGACTAATACAGGTGGAGCCTTAAAACCTCCCTCCCTTTTGAAGCCCGTCCAGCACAGGGGGGAACTCCCAGGAGAGGACTGGCAGATTGACTTCACTCATCTGCCCACATGCCGGAGATAGAGAGTTCTCCTGGTCTTTGTTGATACATTCACTGGTTGGGTGGAGGCTTTCCCTAGCAGATCAGAGAAAGCCTCTGAGGTAGCCAAAGCCTTCTTAAATGAGATTATTCCCCGATTTGGTCTACCCAAATCTCTCCAGAGTGATAATGGCACTGCCTTTACCTCTTGAGTTACTCAACTCATAACAAAGGCATTAGGCATTACCTACCACTTTCACTCTGCCTGGCATCCCCAGTCCTCAGGGAAGGTAGAACGCATGAACCAAACTCTAAAAACAACCCTTACTAAGATCTGTACAGAGGCAAAACCAGATTGGGTCCAGGCACTCCCCATTGCTCTGACTAGAGTACGGATGGCCCCTAGGGCTAAGCTGGGTCTGAGCCCTTTTGAACTCATGTATGGTAGACCATTCCTTGTAATGGATCCCCAACTCGACCCAGACACTCATGCTATTACTAGTTTTTCCAGACAGCTAGGGTCTGTGCATCAGGCCATACGGGAATACGCAGACCAAATACTGCCTAAACCTTCACCTCAGGATGACTCGGGCATCCAATACCCTGCCCAGCCAGGAGACTTAGTCTTCCTTAAAGTCTGGGACACAGGCAGGGCCTCAGACCAGCTAACCCCTCGTTGGGAGGGGCCTTATCGGGTAATCTTGTCTACCCCTACAGCAGTAAAACTGGAGGGGCAGCACTCCTGGACTCATCTTTCTCGGATTAAACCTTTCGTCCCTATAGCACCTGATACAGAAGACACAGCTGAATATTCATGCGAACCAGTCGAGGACCTGAAGTATCTATTTAAAAGAAAGAGCTGATCCTGAGACAGCCTGCGACTGGTCTGGTACCATCATCAGTGTACCTTCCCCTCACTATCACTTTATTATGTTATCTCTCACTGGATGAGGGCAGCTTTTCTCTCCTCATGCAGGTTCCTGGAGTTCTTGGTTCCTTTCTTGGTTCACTCCCTTCATTCCGATAGTGATATTAGTTGTTGTTCTTCTAATCTTTGGCCCTTGTCTCTTTAACCTTTTTGTTAAATTTGTCTCAAGCAGACTCAAGGCTTTCAACCTTATGGCAGCCACTACCCCGGCCTACATGCCTCTTCGCTCCTGGACCAGGCCCATAATGACTTCTGCTGTACCCCCAATGATTCAGGGACATCTCTACATCCATAACCAGCAGGAAGCAGTTACAGAAGATGAGACCACCGCCCTTTTTCCCTAGATATAAGAAGGGGGGAATGTCATGGGAGGATTATGGGCCCCGGTCACCCCAACAATTCTCTGGGGGGTTCAAGGAACCTTTTCCTTGAAACCTCAGGGGTTTTCCCTTGAAATCAAGTAGGCCTCTCCTTGAACACAATCAAGGACACACCCACCCACCTAACGGAGATAAGCGGCACAGATTGAACTGAGCATGCTCCAGGACCATCACCCCACATTCCAGTCCTCCTAAGCATCTGGATGAGGTAATCCAGGAGAAGACCACCTGGAACCGCCCATCAGCAGACTGCTTAGACCCATCAGGACAAAGTTGACACCCACCACCAGATCTCTCACGAGGGATTCTTCCTACCACAGCACAACTCGGGAAGACCACCAGCCCCTCACCCAATAAGAGATTCTTACCCACCCCCCATTGAAACCCTATAAAATGGCACCCCACAAGTCAGTTGGGGGGAAGCGTTTTGTTCTGGCAAAACCTTCCTCCCGGCCGGTTTCTCTTGTACCCCAATAAACCTGTTCTCTTATTCCTGATTAGGTCTTGTGCTAGAGTGTAATTCTTTACAGAGGAATCCTAAGGACCCACGTGCTTTCTCCTATGCTTTCCCCATATCAAAGGGAAGAAGACACTCCCTGTGTCTGTCATGCTCAGTGTCTGCTTCATTCTCTGCCTCCTCCCCCTGCCGGGTCTCTCTTTCTCTTTGTGTCTCTCTGTGTCTCCCTCAGTCTCTGTGTTTCTCTGTCTCAGTCTCTCCATGTTCTCCCTCTTGTCCCCAGCTCCCAGCCTCATTACCTTCATGAGGGAGTCATAAATCCGCTCTCTGTTGAGCTGCAGGTAGTTGCCAATGAAAGGCAGGGGGGTGGGCCCAGGGGGGAGTCTGCTGCAGACCTTCCTCTGTCTCCACACAGAGAGAGCCACCAGGACTAAAAGGTAAAAGAATAGGGCCCCCAGCAGTAGCCCGGAGGCCAGCATGGTGGAGATGGCAGAAGCCTGTCTGTAGTGTTGTCTGGGGTTTGGGAAGATGCTGAGCCAGGACTGGGGTCCAGATAGGGCTGGGCCTGCCTTTTATGACTGGGGGGGTGGGTGGAGGTGGAGATTGTCACTTGGCAGTGATCCTGGCTCCCTTATGTAACTTTTTCCAGTCTCAACCCCTTCCTTCCCTGAGCCTCAGGACTGGCAAACTCTGAGGGCCAGAGAAGGAGAGGGATTGAGTGCAGTGAGGGCTCAGAGACTTGTGGTTCCCTGGCGATAAAAGTAGAGATAGGGGAAGTTTAAAGAGGTGTAATAGCCCAGACATGGAGCTGGGGTCTCAGAATGCAATGATAGACAAATATCTAGTAATAGACATTGTAGGGCAGTGTGTCTTAAGATTTGAGGATGAGGCAATGGGGGCTACTAGGGAGAGCGCAGAATAGATCTTTAATGGCTGTGACCTCAAGTAAGTCCCTCCCTCTCTCTGGGACATCCATTTCTCCTTTGTATAAGGAAGGAACTATATCAGATGAGCCCTAAGGGCCCCCTCAATGGGATGTTCTCAGTGCCTCTGGAACATGGGATACTGTACCTATTGTTAACCGAGTATTCCTTTAAGGATAAATCTTCATGACAAACCAAGAACTGATCCAAACATGGGACCAATAAATCTTTAACCCAAACCCCCTTATGTGAACCATTTATATCTTGATCTGATTAGGGAGTTACAGGGGGATATTTATTAGATCTGAGGATTCAGAATTGGGATCCTCTACCCTGGGGGTATTCTAACCTTTAGCCTCAGTTTTGTTCTTTTCTTTTAAATTCTAAGTTTGTATATTTGCATATTTGTATTTTTGATGATAGACTTAATAGTTAGCCACACATGCAAACATTTCTGACCTCTTGGCTTTGCTGCTGAAGAAGCTAAGAGGTGAATTTCTGACAGCTGGCCAGTGACAAAGCTGGGATTTGAACACAGGACTTCTGATTCTCTACCTGGGAAGATGGCCATGGACAGCACCCCCAGATTGGGTACCTGCCATATCTGCCTCTGAGCAGCAATTTGGTGGAGGAAGGAGGGAGCAAAGCTGGCAAATAATAGTAAATGGATTGTGATATTTTTAGGGAGATGCAAGGAGAGGCAGGTTAGGCAAGGTTGGGAAACTAATTGGAATTGGCAATTATGTTTACCTGGGCTGACCCTAGTCCCCATGGTTGTCCCTCCCCTCCCCATCTAGGGTGAGCCATGGTTACCTCCTCTCTAAGTTCATAGCCTAGTACAACTCAGGGTTGAGGGGAAGCCTGGGAAATCAGGGCAATCTTTCTTATGGCTCCTTTTGGTAAAAGCCAGCCAGGACTGGGTGTGGACAGGGGAAGGAATTCTAAGGGATTCGAAAAATGATTGTTAACCTTCTGTTGTGTGTTCATACCTCAGAAATCAGTGATGGCCACATTCTAGAGTTTGACTTCTTGTTTTGTTTATAATCTAGACTTAATTAAGAAAGTGTCAATAATTTAAAGCAAACTTAAAAGTATGTGTGCATACACCCTCTCACTCTGCCCTTTCCTCCATGGTATTTACCAGCCCATTCTCATATTGCTCAATCATTGGTTGGTTTGTTGTTGCCCTTTGTTCTTGAAGAGGCCCCAAATGACTTCACTTGTATTGGGGTCAAGGTATAATGTGTACCTTGCGACTGGATGTGAAAGTTCTGCAGGATGGTGGTGAGGGAGAGGAAGAGTTCCATTCTGGCCAAGCCTTCATGAAAGCAGGAGCATTTGCCTGGGGAACAAGTCAGACAAGGTTGGGTGGGGTTGGGGTGGGGGAGGCCTCTTAGGACAGACAATATCAGAGCAGAGAAGAAGCTAAATGGAAAAAGGAAATGGTAGTTTGCTGGGCTTGGACTCAGGAAGGTCTGAGTTCAAATGTTGCCTAGACATTAATAACTTTTCCTTCCTGGGCAAGTCATTAACCTCTCCAAGCTTCTGTTTCCTCATTTACAAAATAAAGGAGTTGAACTTGATGCTCCAAAATGTCTCTTTCTGCTTTAATCTGTGGTCCCTTAGCGCATAAAATTGCACATTTGGGAGGTACTTTAGAAAAAGACATGCAGCACAGAACATATTTGGATCTTGTGCCAGAAAAGACTTTGTCTAGGAGACACTCATCTGCAGCAAGGGCAGATTCTTGAAACTTCCTACTTTATCTAATTCTTCTTGCTAATCAGCTGCTATGCCTTTGTTGTTTTTAGGCTCATGAAAGAACACAAGTGCTATCAATAGCTATTAAATTTTGATGCCCTAGTCCATTGCTCTTTTGGCCCATCCTGGGTGTGGTTTTTTTCTAGATGATTGGACATCAGAAATATAAGGGCCTTGAGAACATAGAGTGGCTCTCTTTCCTGAGGCAGAGGCCTTTGCTTCCTTTGAGGAGAAAATGGAAACCATACCACATGGAATTTCTGTTCTAAAGTTTGGCTACATCAAAAAGCCTCCTACACCTCCCACTACTATCACTGCCTTTCTTCCATGGTCTGTCAAAATGGTGGCCCTCCTCCTTGCTCTTCCCTTGATCCCCTCCCTCCCAATCTCACAGAATTCCCCATCTGGATTTCTACATTCTAAGCAAATTGGCCTCTTTGCTGTTGCCCAAATTGATCATTCCCTCTCCAGCCTCCATGCCTTTGAAGAGGCTTCTTAACTGGAGTGCCCTCCTTCCTCAGTCCTGCTTCAGAGGGTTCTTTTTTTTTTCAGGGCAATGGGGGTTAAGTGACTTGCCCAGGGTCACACAGCTAGTAAGTGTCAAGTGTCTCAGAGGGTTCTTTTTTTTTTTCAGGGCAATGGGGTTAAGTGACTTGCCCAGGGTCACACAGCTAGTAAGTGTCAAATGTTTCAGAGGGTTCTTAACTTCCTTCCAAGTAACCTCTGGCACCTCCTAAAGCAACCCTTTTCTCATTCTCCTGTTTGCAAAATGTGCTCTGTCCAAAAGTTATCTTGTTCTTACTTATCTACCTAAACTTGATCCTGCTCCAATAGAAAGTTAATTAATTGAGGGCAGGGCCTGTTTTCCCTTGTCATTGACCTCCCCTCCCCCCAACTCCTAAGTACTTATTGGATTGGGTGTTAGAATTGAAGAGGACCTAAAACATCATCTAGTCCAATGGCCTCATTTTACAAATGAGGAAACTGAGGTACAGAAAAGGAAAGAATTTGGCCAAAAATGCACGTTTATATTGTTCCAACATGGCAGATGCTGAGCTGGGAGCAACCTCAGAGACACTTGAGTGCCAGGCTTGAATTTCAGAGATGAGGAAATGGCAGCTTAGGGAGAAGAAGTGATTTGCCCCAGGTCACCCAGGTAGGATGTTTTAGAGATGGGGCTTGGCCAAGGGCTTCTGACTCCAGGCTCTTTCTAGTGTTTCTCCTTCTTCCTCAGAGAAGGGGGGACCCTAGTGACAATTGGGAGATGGCCTTTCTTTAAGCCTTAGACCCACCACTGGAGCCTCTCCAGAACCATGTCTTCCTGTCCATCTTTCTCTTTCTGTTTTTCTGTGTCCCCCGACTTTGTATCTCACTTTCTCTACATCTTTTTTTTGTGTGGGGGGCAGTGAGGGTTAAGTGACTTGCCCAAGGTCACACAGCTAGTAAGTGTCAAGTGTCTGAGGCCAGATTTGAACTCAGATGCTCCTGAATCCAGGGCCGGTGCTTTATCCACTGCATCACGTAGCTGCCCCTCCACTTCTTATTCTGTCTTTATCTCTCTTTGCCATGCTTCCTCAAGTTGACCAGAGGTGTTCAATATATCTGAATATCTGTTCTGGCCTGCTGCCTGATCCTGGATTATTTGTGAATATGTACCTCCTTACCAGTGCCACAGGGTACTTTTGAGCCTTACCCCTAGAAGTCTGAGACTTGCCATCTAATATCTGCCAGTGCTGCCTGCTCTTGTCTGAGACCTGCTGCCTTATGTCTGTGAATCCCATTTTCTAGGGTCTGGGGGTTCCCCCAGAGATCTATAATACCCCCAGTCTGAAGTCTCAGCCCATCACCTTGATTTTCACCTGCCCACTGGGCTAATACCTCTTGCATCTTGATCAGGAAGGAGTTGATGAAGTTCCAGGGGGAGTTAGGATCCAGGGTGGTCTGGTTTTCCTGGACCTTCTCAGTGATAAAGGCCTCCAGTCCTTTTAGTTCCTTGAATGCTTGCTGCTGAGGCCCTGGCAGGTACTTCATCACTTCAGAGAACATCTCATATAGCTGGGGGATGGCACAGGACAAGTCATAAGGCATGGGTCGCTGGAGTGGGTACCTGTGCAGGCTAGGGAGGATGGGAATATCAGCATGGGTCATAGGTGGGAAAGGGTGGGGACTGTAATGATTGGAATGACGCCACCTACTGGAGACTTGCTGTGGAGAGCTCCACCATGAGGAAAATGCCTCAGAGGCATTGTGGCTTTTCCTTGGCGTCAGGAAATGACGTTTGCTCATGGGTGCTGTCTATCAAGTCTACCAGCCAATCAACTGGAGGAGCCTCCTATGGTCTGGGAGGAGACGGGAAGGAGGAAAGGGAGCCTGCGCAGAGAGCACTGGCCCTTTTGGCTTCCTGACTTGATGGTGGTGGCAGCAGAGGACTTCACAGGAAATTTGAGGAAAGATAGGAATGCCAGGCTGTTAGAATTCTGTTCTCAATCTTTTTCTTTCTATTTTCCAATAAACCCTTAAAAACCTAAACTCGTTTTATCAGTGATTTAGAATCCACATTTAGAATCTTAAATTACACAGTTTGGCTGACCACGAAGAGGAAAACCGAACGTTCATCTTCTGATCTTCTGATTGGGTAAGATTTCCCCTCCCTTGTCCCCTTAAATTGGAAAGAACTACCAAGTATAGGCTATTTTAAATTTCAAATGGATCTTTTAAACATCCTAAGTACCCCTTTTCTAGCTTTACCTTCACTAATCAGAGATGTTGGCCAGCTTGAATTTGAATATATTTTTATTGCTCTTTTTGGTTTTGTGGGGCTTCGTGGTGTGGTATGGAGAATTTGGCATGCCCTAGATAATGTTAGAATAAAGATGATTCCCTGGGATTCCCCATTAGGAAAGCTACTTATGGATTGGAATGAGGGAAAACTTAGACTAAATGACCAGAGGAGAGCTTATCAGACTGTGTTTTATGTGGCATGAGGAATTACAGGAAGAATGGCCCAAATATGGGTCATTTGATCCCCAAACATTGAGGCATTGTAGACTCTATTAAGAGAACCTGGATAGCACCAGGTGTGACTAATACAGCATCTCGAATCTGCTCGGGCTGTTCCACATGTCAGTCTTATAATCAGTATGCTTTTAAGGCCAAAGCTTATGGAGGGCGTCCCCTAGCATATACACCTTTTGAGCACTTACAAATTGATTATATTACTATGCCAAAAGCAGGACATTATAAATTTTGCCTTGTTATAGTTGATCAGCTCACTCGGTGGGTGGAGGCCTTTCCCAGCCCCCGAGCCACAGCTGCCTTTGTTGCCAAAATTCTTCTTAAAGAGATAGTACCTCGTTTTGGCCCACCAGCCCGCATCGATTCTGACAAAGGCACACATTTCACTGATTCGATTTTATCCCAAATCTACTCTTTCTTGGGAGTGACTCCAAAATTCCACACGCCCTACCATCCACAAAGTTCAGGCCAAGTTGAATGTATGAATAAAGAACTTAAGAGCATGATTGGCAAATTATGTACTGAAACCCATTTGAAATGGCCTGATGTTCTACCATTGGCATTATTCTATCTACGAAGTAGACCAAGGGGAGAACTTCATATATCTCCTTATGAAATGCTTTTTGGTCACCCTCCTATCCAAGCTAAAACTTTTCCCCCAGTTTATACATCACTGGTGGGAGGTGATACTTCTCTTGCCTCCTATATACAGGAATTACAGACCAGGCTACGTGAACTCCATGAGGCAGGAGCTGTGGTCCAGGCAGGCCCATTAGACTTTTCATTGCATAACTTCAACCCAGGAGATAAAATATATGTAAAGAATTTTCAGAGAACCAGTGGAACCTAACCTGCCTGGGAAGGACCTTTTCAGGTATTATTGACAACTCCTACTGCCATTAAAATTGGTGAAAAAGACTCATGGATTCATTGCTCTCATGTAAAGCCTGCACCATTCATAGGTGAAGAGATTTCAGATAGACCTGAGGTAGACGCTAAAAAGCTAAAAACCCTAACGATAGCAACTGTTAAAGAGCAAAGAGAGTTCAGAGGAAATAGGCAGTTCCCATTTGATAATCCCACTGATCAGTTAAATGCTTTGGGACTCAGTCTTCGTAAAGTATCAGGAGACGGAAATTGCCTTTTTAGGGCTTTAGCAGACCAGCTAGAAGGTCACTGTAGAAATCATCTCAGACACAGACAAGAAGCTGCTTCTTATATGATTAACCATAGACAAGAGTTTGAGTCTTTTATAGTAAATGACTCCCCTTTTGAAGAATATGTTGATGAATTAAAGAAATTTGGAAAGTGGGGAGGAAATGATACAATTGTAGCATTTGCTAAGCAGCATCAGCTGAATGTTGTGGTTCATCAATTAAATCAGCCTTTATTGAAAATCAGTGGCACAGACAAAACTGATGCTAGAGAACTCCACATTTTCTACCATAAAGAACATTATGACAGCATTAGAAAGATCAATGACAATTCAGAAACCCCTGCCACTTTGGCTTGCAGAGAATTGGGGAACCAGTTAAAACAATGTGGCATACCCCAAACTCTAGCAGCTTAAACACCTTATAATTTAACAAGCATTTCCTTCTACAGGCAAAAGCACTGAAGCACATGGCCTAGTTTTCTGGCCCACCTCAACTATTTTTTAAAAATTCTTTTTGGTTTTTTTGTTTTTGTTTTGTTTTGACTTTTGAAAGGCACTGAAAAAACCTGGAATTCACCACACCTTTAAGTTCTTTAAGAGCACAAAAGAGTGCTTAGCAAATCTTTTGCTTTTGGTTTTTGGTTTTTGGTTTTGCTTTGGTTTTTTTTTTTACTTTTGTTTCTTTTGCTTTTCTTTAAAACTAAATTTTATAAACTAAGTGATTATTCAAAGACATTTTAAGTATATGCTGTGGGTGAGGCTATCGGGCCTCAGAAGCTACCAGAATTCTTTTTTTTTACTCTTTCTTTTTGAGAGAACCATGAGTTCTAATGAGTTTTGTTTTATTTATTTTTTTTCTCCTTTCTCTTTTATGTTGTTCTGTTTAACTAAAAAAGACCAGAAAGGGTTATTGAACCCTATTGCTTGATACCTCACTGAAAACATTGAATATTGAAATCTTATTTCTTTTTGAAAAATTAATCACCACTTTAAGTATCTGCTACTGTTATACTAGAGAATTCATGTATAAGATGATGTGGTTTACTTGCTAAAAGAAGATTATGTGATAATGTCTAATGTAATCAGCTATTTACATTCGTTTATTATTTATATGTCATTATTCTCTGGGTATGGTTTAGAATTATTGTATATATCACTAATATATTCTCAGTTATGCAGCATAGCACGCATTTTTACCATCATACTGTCTTTGGTGAAATTAATGAGATTTTGGAAGTATGGAAACTTATCATTTCAGAGACTAATTTGCTGTGAACTCTGATGCAGACCCTGGAGAGAATATATGTGCAACAAAAGGAGAGACAGGTATATGTAAGTCCATGGTTTGCTTATGATGGTGACTATGTAGAGCACAATTACTAGGCACAGTCCAGTATTCATCCTCTCTCCCTCCTAATTTAACCTAATTTAACTGAACTTAATTATCTTTTTATCTCACTCAGTTGAACTCACCTGTGGCCTAGCACAATCACTGGCTGTAAAGAGATATGGTATGATAACCTTTCCATAACATTTTCAGGTGTCATGAACACATACTAAATTTGGCTTTGATCCAGACACATGGTGTGGTAAAAAGTGTTACACATTGCATAACTACCTCAACCCTCTATTACAAGTCTAATGTAACGATTGGAATGATGCCACCTGCTGGAGACTTACTGTAGAAGAGTTCTGCCCATGAAGCGAAGGTCTTTGAGGGCAAGACCAGGAGTCTTTTCTTTGGAAAAGGAAGTGCTGCAGGCTAGTGGGAGGAGGAAGGAAGAGACTGAGGCTCTTTCCTTGGGACTCTGGTGGAGAGCGGAGCTAGAAATGTGCTCTCCCTTTAATAGATAGGAATCTAGGCCTTTCTCTCTCTTTATCAAATTCTTATTCTCCTTAATAAATGCTTAAAAGTCTAACTCTTGCTAAAGCTTATAATTTATTGGTGACCACTCATTAGCTATTTTAGACAGACTAGCTAGAATTTTAGCCCTTAACACTAACCATATAAAGGAAGGAATGTAATGGAATTTATTAATTTGATCATTGACAATGCTATGCTAAGGTTTAATAAAAATACAGCAATTCAAACAGTTAAAGAAGAGAATCCAGTTTTCCAGACCAGAATCCAGTTTCCTCCTGATGACATCTTACCACTTCAAGAAGACAAGAGAACTCAGAGACTTTATATGAACTGTTTTGCTTTGTTAGTTTTTACTATCTCCTTTCTGTTATAATATACATCATCTGTAACATGTACCCTATGCAGAGGCCCTCCCTTTGCAAGACTAATGTCAAAGCGTCGGTTCATGAGGAAAAAAAAATCGCCCCTCTGGACAAAACTTTCCTCTCTTCCTTTTCTATATTGTTGTTCACATATTATTAGTTAGCATTAGTTATTATATTCTTTTTACTGTTCCGTCAAGGAAACATTTTGTTTCTTGAGGAACAAAAGGGGGGACTGTAATGATTGGAATGACGCCACCTACTGGAGACTTGCTGTGGAGAGCTCCACCATGAGGAAAATGCCTCAGAGGCATTGTGGCTTTTCCTTGGCGTCAGGAAATGACGTTTGCTCATGGGTGCTGTCTATCAAGTCTACCAGCCAATCAACTGGAGGAGCCTCCTATTTTCTGGGAGGAGACAGGAAGGAGGAAAGGGAGCCTGCGCAGAGAGCGCTGGCCCTTTTGGCTTCCTGACTTGATGGTGGTGGCAGCAGAGGACTTCACAGGAAATTTGAGGAAAGATAGGAATGCCAGGCTGTTAGAATTCTGTTCCAATCTATTTCTTTCTATTTTCCAATAAACCCTTAAAAACCTAAACTCGTTTTATCAATGATTTTTAGTCAGTTTCCCCCAAACTGGGGGAACATATTAGAATCCACATTTAGAATCTTAAATTACACAGTACTAAGGGTTAGAATGAGTGGTCAGGAAGGCAGTAATATGTTTAATGTGATTGCACATATATAATCTATAACCAATTGTTTTCTGTCTTGGGGAGGGAAGGGGAAAAGGGAGAAAAATTTTGAACTCAAAATCTTATAAAAACCAGTGTTGAAAACTAACTTTACATGTAAATGGAAAATAATAAAATACTTTTAAGATTTACAAAAAAGAAAAAGAAAAAAGGAAAAAGAATAAAAGTAGTTCAATAAAACTAATCAATACTTCAACTGAGAAAAAAGAATGAGTGGTCGGGAGAGGGTATAGAGTCAGATTGGGAATGGGTTGGTCAGGATGAGAAATTGGCATCTGAGTGGGCGTTGGGGGCCAAGACAACGCATAGGGTCAGATGAGGAATGAGGAGGACATGGTGGAAGATAGGGACAAGAATAGGGAAAAGAGATTAGATTGTGGAAGAGGGTCAGAATGGACACAAAGTCAGATTGGAAACAGAGGGTTCAGACTGAGGAGGTAGAGGACAGAAATGAAAGTGGAGGATTAAATGATGAAGGTCAGTAGAGATCCAGGGAGCTGGGAGGGAAGGTCTTGGAGGTTGCCTATCCCATGGATGTTGTTGTGAACTATAAGTCCCTCAGCATCACTTGCATCATGGACAGGAACTGCTTGTCCTCATATTCAAAGAGATCACCAAAGATGATGGAGTAGATGATACTGGAGACTGTGCAGCTCAGTATGAAGGTGGGGTCAGTGGGGAGATAACAAAGATACAAAGAAAGCATCTTTCTAAACCATCTTGTGTGTGTGTGTGTGTGTGTGTGTGTGTGTGTGAGGCAATTGGGGTTAAGTGACTTGCCCAGGGTCACACAACTAGTGTCAAGAGTCTGAGACCAGATTTAATCTCAGGTATTCCAGAATCCAGGGCTGGTGCTCTATCCACTGAGCCACCAAGCTGCCCCTGCAGCATATTTCTAAAGCAACGTGGTTAGGTCTTTCATCCTGAAGCACACTTTCAAAGCAACAGGCTATATATCTCGATGTTGATTCGTTCCTTCAACTTAGTAGATACTATTCTTAGTGTTGTGGTTAACCACAATGCACCTTTTGAAAAGGGACATCACTACAAAGCTGATACATGATCCTTGGTTCAACATGTAACCACAATGGAGAGAGGAAATGGTTAAGAGTCAAGTTTACAAGTACTACATTGAATCGAACCATGAAAAGAATATTCAGAAGATATAAAAGAACAAGTTACACAATACCTATGCTCAGTGGTAGATTATTAAATTCCAAGGAACTAGAAAACACTTAAGATCACTGATTACTATCACAGTTAAAGCACTCATATCTAAGGGGTGGGGGAAATCTCACTCACACTGGGAAAGAAAGAGAAATGGAGAGATAGAGGGAAATGGTGATATAAAGAGAAACAGGGGAGAAATGAAGATCAGAAAAATGCAGAAAAGCTAGAGTAAATAGGAGAAGCAGAGAGACAGATTAAATGCGGAGATAGAGAAATGAGGAAATGAGACTAGGCAAAGAGATGGAGAGATAGTGAGAGATAAAGAAAGATGAAGAGACCCAAGAGATGGAAAGAAAAGGAGAGAGAGAGTGAGATAGGAAGAGAAATGGGAAACAGAAATGGAGAGAGAGGGAGAGGGAGAGGGAGAGGGAGAGGGAGGGAGGGAGAGGGAGAGAGGGAGGGAGGGAGGGAGGGAGAGAGAGGGAGAGAGGGAGAGAGGGAGAGGGAGAGAGAGGGGGAGGGGGAGAGAGAGAGAGAGAGAGAGAGAGAGAGCGCGCGAGCGAGCACGGGAGCGCACAGCAGCAGGTGGTTGAGGGAGGCAATGATAGGATGGGGGAGGAGAGGGCACAGATGATGGTAGTTCATGGAGTAACCCTGCCTGGCAGCCCTGAGGAGGCCATATTAGCCCACATTAGGGGAGAGCGGTGTGTATGTACCTTCCCAAACACTCAGCGAAAGAGTCAATCATCAAAGAGTCAATTGAAGGTGGCTTGCTCCCCTCGACCAGAGAACTCCTCTGCTTGGCCAGCCAGTGCCTCCTTCAGAGCTTCATATCCAGTCACAACTACAACAGTTCTGGGCCCAATGTGCACTGTGAACACAAGCCCATATTTTTCCCTAATCTGGAGGGTATGGACATATCAGAATAAACAAAGTTTTGCCTCTGAGTACCATGATTTCCTCCCTCTCAGTCCTTTCTCCTAAAAGATAACTTCTCAACCATCATCATCCCTTAGCAGCTTTTTAAAAATTTCTAATTTTGACTTAGCCATCAGTAACAAACACAGACATGTCAGATACAGCAAGGACAGAGAAGACTTTTGGGAACCCCAGTTGTACACCATTTATTTATTTTGCAAACAAATAAATTGATATAGATATGTCCATATCAATATATAGATGTAGATATATCTCTAAATAGATACCTCCATATAGATATATCTCTGTCTTTCTATATATATATTTTTGAGACACTGGGTGGTGTATAGGACATTGCCCTAGGAGTCCAGGAGACCTGTGAGAGAGATGTCTCTCTGTGTATCTGTCTCTTTGCCACCTGTGTTTTTGTGACTCACTCTATGTCTCTGAGGCCAACTCTCTGCATCTGCCTTTTGGTACACATTTCAGTCTCTTCCTGTCACTATCTCTCCCTGTCTGCCTCCCTATCTCTGTGCATCACTTCCTGTCTCTGTCATGCTCAGTGTCTGCTTCAATCTCTGTCTCTGACTTCATGGCTCTCCCTGTCTGTCTGTCTGTCTGAGCACCTGACTCCTCCCCCTGCTCAGTCACTCTTTCTCTTTGTGTCTCTCTGAGTCTCTGTGTTTCTCTGTCTCCGTCTCTCCATGTTCTCCCTCTTGTCCCCAGCTCCCAGCCTCATTACCTTCATGAGGGAGTCATACATCTGCTCGGTGTTAAGCTGCAGGTAGTTGCCAATGAAAGGCAGGGGGGTGGACCCAGGGGGAAGGCTGCTGGGGACCTTCCTCTGTCTCCACACAGAGAGGCTGTCTCCACACCAGGGCTGGGAGGCAAAGGAATAGGGACCCCAGCAGCAGCCTGGAGATCAGCATGGTGGAGGTGGCAGAAGCCTGATTTCAGTGTTGTCTGGGGTTTGGGAAAATGCTGAGCCAGGACTGGGGTCCAGATAGGGCTGGTCCTGCCTTTTATGACTGCGGGGGTGGGGGTGGGTGGAGGTGGAGATTGTCACTTGGCACGGATCCCAGCTCCCTTATGTAACTTTCTTGGTCCCAAGTCCTTCCTCCCCTGAGCCCCAGGGCTGGCCAACTCTGAGGGCCAGAGAGGGAGAGGGATTGAGTGCAGTGAGGGCTCAGAAACTTGTGGCTCCCTGGGGATAAAAGTAGAAATGGGGGGGGGGCAGCTAGGTGGTGCAGTGGATAGAGCAATGGCCCTGGATTCAGGAGGACCTGAGTTCAAATCTGGCCTCAGACACTTAATACTAGCTGTGTGACCCTGGGCAAGTCACTTAACCCCAATCGCCTCAAAAAAAAACCCAGTAGAAATGGGGGAAGTTTAAAGGAGTGTCATAGCCCATACATGGAACTGGAGATCTCAAAAACGCAATGAAGGAAGTTTGGGAAGGATCTAGTAATAGAGGTTGAAGGGCAGGGTGTCTGAGGCCATAGCAAGGTACTAGGGGGAGCACAGAATACATCTTTAGTGGCAGTGACCTCAAGTAAGTCCCTCCTTCACTCTGGGCCATCCATTTCTTCTTTGTGTGAGCAGAAAACTATATCAGATGAGCCCTAAGGGCCCCCTCAGTGGGATGTTCTCTGTGTCTCTGGAACATGGGATACTGTACCTATCATTAACCAAGTATTCATTTCAACATAATATTCATGACAAACCAAGAACTAATCAAAGAATGAGACAAATAAATCTGGAACCCAAGCCCCGGTAAGAAAACCATTCATATCTTGATCTAATCAGGGAGTTACAGAGGGGTAATTATTAGATCTAAGGATTAAGAATTGGGATTCTCTATCCTGGGGGTCCTCTAAACCGTAACCTCAATTTTGTTCTTTTCTTTGAAATTTTTATATGTTTTTTAAATCATAAAAGTATTTTATCATTTTCCAGTTACATGTGAAGATAGTTTTGAACATTTGTTTTCATGAGATTTTTAATTCCACATTTTTCTCCCTACCTCTCTTCCCTCCCCCTCCCCAAGAAGAAAGCAATTTGACATCCATTATTTATATGCATTTTTTTTTTGGTGAGGCAATTGGGGTTAAGTGACTTGCCCAGGGTCACACAGCTAGTAAGTGTCAAGTGTCTGAGGCCAGATTTGAACTGAGGTCCTCCTGACTCCAGGGTCGGTGCTCTATCCACTGCGCCACCTAGCTGCCCCTTATACGTATTTTTAATGAAAGACTTAATGATCCACAAACACAGACACTTCTGACCTCTTGGTTTTGGAGATGAAGAAGCTGAGAGGTGAAGTTCAAACTGCTGGCCAATGACAAAGCTGGGACTTTAACTCAAGTCCTCTGATTCTATACCTGGTAAGGTGGCCATGGACAGACCCCCCTCGCCCCAGATTTGGTACCTACCATGTCTGCCTCTGGGCAGCAGTTTGAGGGAGGAAAGAGGAAGCAGAACTAACTGGCAGAGGTGAATGGATTGTAATATTTTTAGGGAGATGCAAGGAGAGGCAGGTTAGGCAAGGGTGGGTAATTGGAATTAATTATGTTTACCTGGGCTGAATCAGGTCCCAAAGCCCCTCCCACCCCTCCTCCCCTCCCCATAGCTCCCCATCTAGGGCTCAGCATGGTTAGCTCCTCTCTAAGCTCTTAGCCTAGCACAAGAAATCAGCTCAATCTTTCTTAAGGGAAGAGGGTTCCAGGATGGGTGTGGGCAGGGGAAAGGACTCTAAGGGATTCCAAGAATGATTGTTAAACTTCTGGTGTGAGTGTTTATACCTCAGAAATCAGTGATGGCCACATACTAGAGCTTGATTTATTGTTTTGTTTTTAATCTAGACTTAAGAAAATATTAGTAATTCAAAGTAAACTTAAAAGTCTATGTGCTCTCACTTTACCCTTTCCTTGACTTTAAACATTTTTCATCCTGTTCCCATATTGCTCAATGGTTGATTGATTAGTTGATGTCCTTTGTTCTTGAAGAGGCAAAAAATAACATCCCTATGTTGGGGTCAAGGTACTGTGAGTCCAACTGATCAGACCAATATGATCTGAGGATCATGACATTGGGGTGTATGGTGACTTGAAATAATTTGGATTTAATGAGGGAGGGCTGTGCAAGGTCACCAGCCTCATGCTCTCCTCCAGAGCCATCTGGGTTCAGTGGCAAGATACACACCAGGAAAACTGGAGACGGCCCCAGGTGTTTAAGGCAGTTGGGGTTAAGTGAATTGCTGAGGGTCATACAGCTAGTCAGTATCTGAGGTGAGATTTGAACTCAGGTCCTCCTGACTCGATGGCCAGTGCCAAACTAATTTTTTAAAAAGAATATTAGGATGGGGCAGCTAGGTGGTGCAGTGGATAGAGCACTGGCCCTGGAGTCAGGAGGACCTGAGTTCAAATCTAGCCTCAGACACTTAACACTTACTAGCTGTGTGACCCTGGGCAAGTCACTTAACCCCCATTGCCTCACCAAAAAAAAAAAAATATTAGGGGCAGCTAGGTGGCGCAGTGGATAGAGCTCTGGCCCTGGAATCAGGAGTACCTGAGTTCAAATCTAGCCTCAGACACCTAACACTTACTAGCTGTGTGACCTTGGGCAAGTCACTTAACCACAATTGCCTCACTAAAAAAAAAAAAGAATATTAGTTTACAATTTAATATTTCCATGTATTTTTTTTTTCACAGATTCTTCCTGTCATTCAAAGTAGTCAAGCTTTTTAGGATCCCAATTCTATTATCCAGTCTGTTAGCTCTCCATCCCAGATTTGTGTCCTCTGCAATTCTGAGAAGCTTTTTGGTGCCTTCATCCAAGTCATGTATGAACACATTGAAAGCCACAGTGACAAGAGCAAAATACCAGTTCACTCCAATGGAAGACTCCTTCTATGTTGATTTGTATCTATTGATGACTATTCCTTGGGTCCAAGTATTCATAGAACCACAAAATCATAGATTTTGCGTTAGAGAGGACCCCTGAGGTCATTGATTCCAACCCTGTCTGTTGACAGATGAAGAGATAGAGGCCCAGACAGGGGAAGTGACTTACCCTAGGTCAGATAGCTAGCAAGTGGTTGAGGGAGCATTTGAATTCTAGTCTTCTGGATTCTAAGCCCTATGCTCATCCCACCCCACCACCCTGCCTCTGACCCACAGCTGAGTCTGCCTGACTGCTCTCTCACCTAAGCCACTTCTCTCTTTCCTCATATTCTCCCCTACTAGGAGTCATCCCCTTATCACTCATGCTGCTGTTTACCACCTGACTGCCCCATGGCCTTGGGTAAATCCCTTCCCCTCTCTTGGCCTCAGTTTTCCTATCTATAATGGGGGGATCAGTCATTCTGTGATGTTTCACATGTTTGCTAATAAACATTTATGGCCTCTTTCTTGCTAGTAGTGGTAGTAAGAAAACTAGAGAAAGGCATACAGAGACTTAGAAAGTCATAGGGAGAAAGACATAGGGAAAGAGAGCTAGAGAGGAAGAGAGACAGAAAAAGATGGACAGATGCAGAAAGTGTAATTTGTGAATTGAAATAGAGAAAAGGGGACAGGAAACAAAAGAAAGAGAGAAAAAGACAGAGACTGAGAGATGGAGGGACAGAGACCTAGGCAGAACTGGCCACAAGGGGGCAAGAGAAACCTCTCATTTATGAGTCCTCAGAGCCTGTCCCAGCTTTGCCCTTTCCTTTACTCTCTGTGTGTCCTGGGAGAAGCATCAGAATGAGAATCAAGGGTTCTAGACCTAGAGGGAACCTCAAAGGCTGGCTAGCAAACCCTGGTCATGAGTCCAATAAAGAGAGAGAAGTGACTTGTCCAAAGTCACATAGCTCATGAGTCACAGGCAAGATTGGAACCCAGGTCCTCTGACTCCAAAACCATCAGTCTTTCAAATGTGCCTCATCAGTGTAAAGCCAGGCTCTACCATTGCCTCTCAGTGTGACCTGGGGTCAAGTCTCTTCTCTTCTGGGAGCTTCAGTTAGCTCAGGTGTAACCTGAGGAGATTGGAATCAGTGACCTCAGAGCTGCCCAGGCCTAGGTTCCAGGAGCCAAGTAGAGTAGCAGAGGGAGCTGACTGGGGGCTCAGACTTTATTAATACATCCTCTACACAGCCCCACCCACCCACCCAGGAGTTGTCCAAGCTCCTCCTCCTTCAGGTGTGGCTGCCTGGACTCAGCCTCATCCTCAGGTAAGGAATTAAATAGTGTAGCTGTGGGGGATGGTGGCAAAGCTCACCATCGTGGGGGAGAAATCGATGGCTTCTTTCAGGAGAGGATGATGGATGTGAAAGTTCTGCAGCATGGAGGTGAGGGAGAGGAAGAGCTCCATTCTGGCCAAGCCTTCACCAAAACAGTAGCTTTTGCCTGGGGAACAAGAGTCAGAGATGGTATGGGGTGGGGGGGAGGGCTCTTAGGACAGACAACGTCAGAGCAGGGAAGAAGCTAAATGGTAAAAGGAAATGATAGTTTGCTGGGCTTGGACTCAGCATGACCTGAGTTCAAATGTTACTTAGACATTTAGTATTTTTGTCTTCCTGGGCAAGTCACTAACCTCTCCAAGCTTCTGTTCCCTCATCTACAAAATTGAACTTGATGGTCCAAAAATTCTCTTCTTGCTTTAAATCTGTGATCACTTATGACATAGAATTTCAGATTTGGGAGGAAATTTAGAAACAGACAAGTAGCAGAGACTATGTTTGGATCTTGTGCCAGAAAAGACTTTGTCTAGGAGACACTCATCTGCAGCAAGGGCAGATTCTGGAAACTTCCTACTTTATCTCATTCTTCTTGCTTATCAGCTGCTATGCTTTTGTTGTTTTCAGGCTGATGAAAGAGCACAAGTGCTAGCAATAACTATTAAATTTTGATGCCCTAGTTCATTGCCCCATTGGCCCACCCTAGCTATTGGTTTACCTAGTTGATGGGACATCAGAAGTAAAAGAACCTTAAGAACATAGAGTGGCTCTTTTTCCTCAACCCTCCTACACTTCCTTCTCAGCAGAGGCCCTTGCTTCCTTTGGGGAGAAAAGGGAAACCAACCCATGTGAGATTCCTCTTGTAACTTATGATAGACCTCAAAATCCTCCTACACCTCCCGCTACTATCACTGTCTTTGTTCCATGGTCTGTCAAAGTGGCGGCTCTCCTCCCTGCTCTTCCCTTAATCCCCTCCCTCCCAATCTCACAGAATTCCCCACCTGGATTTCTACATCCCAAGCAAACTGGCCTATTTGCTGTTGCCCAAATTGATCATTCCTTCTGCAGCCTCCATGCCTTTGAAGAGGCTTCTTCACTGGAGTGCCCTCCCTCCTCAGTCCTACTTCTGAGGGTCCTTAACTTTCTTCCAAGTAACCTCTGGCGCCACCTCCTAAAGCAAACCTTTTCTGATTTTCCTGGTTGCCAGTGATCTCTCTCCAAAAATGAATTATCTGGTCCTTACTTAGCTATCTAAATGTGACCTTCCTCCAACTCCTTGAGGGCAGGGCCTGTGTTTCCTTGTCATTGACCCAACCCCAACCCCATCCCACCTCCTAGGTACTTATTTGATGGGATGTTAGAATTGAGGAGGGTCTAAAACATCATCTAGTCCAACCTCCTCATTTTAGAAATGAGGAAACTAAAGTGGAGAGAAGACAAAGATTTGATCAAAATTACAAACTCATGTTGTTCCAAGATGATAGATGCTGAGCTGGAAGGGATCTCTGGGACCCTTTAATCCCAGATCTGAATTTCACAGATGGGAAACAGAGGACTAGGGAGAAGTGATTTGCCCCAGGTCACCCAATTAGGAGGCTTTAGAGATGGGACTTGGTCAAGGGCCTAAGACTCCTGGCTCAGAGCTCTTTCTAGTGTTTCTATTTCTTTCTGAGAGGAGGAGGAATACTAATAACACTTGGGGGATGTACTTTCTGGAACCCTCAGCTCCACAACCATAGCCTCTCCCGAACCATGTCACCCAGTTACCAACTCCCACTTAAGAAGCTTGGTCGAGTGAAATTGACCCGAATGGTAGCCTTATGAATTGGCAGTAGACTCAAGAAAAAATGGGCTCGTAGCCTCAGACCACACTGCTTGAGATGAGTTGGGGGTCATGGAGGGGAAGAGAAAAGGCTTTCCTGTTCACCACTGGAGAAGTACATGAAGGCATCAGTCTTCTTGAATTGGCCTTTTTCATTCAGGAAGTGCTGGGGGTTGAAAGCTTCAGGGTAGGTAAAGAAGTTGGGGTCTTTCAGTACTTAAGCCAGCATGGGATAAACTTCTGTGAACTATGGGGCAGCTAGGTGGCACAGTGGATAAAGCACCAGCCCTGGATTCAGGAGGACCTGAGTTCAAATCCAGCCCCAGACACTTGACATTTACTAGCTGTGTGACCCTGGGCAAGTCACTTAACTCTCATTGCCCTCACCCCCCCCCCAAAAAAAAACAACTTCTGTGCACTAGAGTTGGGGGTGACAGGATGAAGTAGAGGGCAGGAGGAAAGGAGAGAAAGTTTGAGAGAAAAAGTAAAAAATAAACAGGGAGAATGGGGGAGGGAGGGAGGAAAGAAGGGAGACTGAGGGAACTAAGAGGGAAAAGGGGAAGGAGAGGTAAACAGAGAAAGGAAGAAAGAGAGAGAGACCGAGAAAGGTAGAGAAGTCAAGGGGTGAGGAAGAGTTTGAGAGGAGTAGAGTAGAAATGCGAACAGGAGAGCTGAAGTGAAAGTTCTTCACAGCAGAAGGATAGCAAGAGGAACATAGGGAAAGACTGGGTGCAGAAAGAAGAAAAATGAAGGAATGTCTAGGCAGGAGGACAATGAAGGTGATTCTAGGGTAGGCATTTACAGGAAAAAGAATGAGTGAATACTGAAGGGTGAGGATGATAGATGTAGATTTAGGGGATGAAAACAATGGAGAAGTTTCTGGGGTAGGACAATGGGGGTGGAACTGGGGGAGCTGAGCATGAGAGGCTCCTGTCTTGGTTATTAATTTTTGTTTTTTGGCGGGGTAATGACGGTTAAGTGACTTGCCCAGTGTCACACAGTGAGTAAGTGTCAAGTGTCTGAGGCTGAATTTGAACTCAGGTCCTCCTGAATCCAGGGCCAGTGCTTTATCCACTGCACCACCTAGCTGCCCCTCGACTCCTATCTTTCGAAGAAGGAAGCCAGGGAAATTGATGTCCTTGGTGACTCTCCGGGCCAGACCTATGTGGTTTATATTGCCAAGCCTCTGGATCTCATGGATGATGGCCTCTATGTACAGCATCTTGCCTCTGTCCTCAAATTTGGGTGACTTGTTCTGCCCAATCACCTGAACAATTTCCTCATGTATTTTGTTTTTGTTGTTTTTGTTTGTTTTGGTTTGTGGGGCAATGGGGGTTAAGTGACTTGCCCAGGGTCACACAGCTAGTAAGTAAGGGTTAAGTGTCTGAGGCCAGATTTGAATTCAGGTACTCCTGAACCCAGGGCCAGTGCTTTATCCACTGCACCACCTAGTTGCCACTTCCTCATGTATTTTGGCTGTTTTTGGTAGAGGGGGAACAGTGGGACACAGGAGTTTCAGAGAGACCCTAGGGAAGTCCCAGAGGAAGAGATGGAGTGTGAAGGCTGGATATATACTGAGAAGGGTGGGGTCCAGGAACAAGGAGTGAAGGTGATATTCTATCTCCTAAGGGTGTGTGTGTGTGTGTGTCTGTGTGTGTGTATAGACATGGAAGGTGAGGAGATGAGGAAGAAGATATTCTGGGCAACTCCCAGGACACTGAAAGACTTCTAAGGGGCCTAGGGGAGGGGGGCTCATCTAACTTTGGACACTTCATTATCAGAAGAAAGCAATAGCAAAGGGTTGTGCTAACAGTGTCAGTGCCGGCAAAAACCAGGTTGAGGGTGGTCAGGATTAGTTTTTTTATGAAAAATTCTGTGTTGGGATTTTCTGGTTCCTAAGGAGGGGGAAGTGGAGACCTCAGGGCTCTGTACCCGAAGCCCACCCACACTTGCTTCACCTCTAGACTTCAGCCTCAAGGCCTCTTCTTCCCTCATGCCAGCCTCAGTTCCTTGAACTCCAGTAATAAGGAGGGTTGGGGGGGAACTCATCAATGACACTTGACAAAGCTGGAATATTTCAGTTCTAAGGGACCCCAAAACATATCTGTTTTCCTAACGATGAACATAGGTGAACACAGATTTAGTGCTGAAACAAACCTTGGAGAGTGTGAAATCCAACCACTGTCATGAGGAATTTAATGCACGGAGAGGTTGGGATCTCCTCACAGTAACATAGCTAGCAAGTGTCTGAGGTGGGATTTGAACCCAGGTCTACCTAACTCCTGAGGCTACAGCCAGATCCACCACAGTATGCAGCCTTCCAGAATCCCAGGACATCAGAGTTGGAAGAGGCCTCAGCAACCAAAGACACCCCCCTCCCTGAGATACCTGACAAGTGGTGCTTCAGCATCTGATTATAGATGTTCAAAGACAAATTAGCCATCAGTTCTCTGGATAGCCCATTGCACCTTTGGACCATTCTCTATCAATAAGATAGAGAAAGAGCAGACCCATGAATAGGGTATGCAATTAAAACACTAGAAAAAGAACGAACTTGAAATTTCCAATTAAACACCAAATTAGAATCTTAACAATTAATGGCAAGATTAATAAAATTCAATGTAAGAAAACTATTGAATTAATGAATAAAAGTAGTTGATTTTATTTTAAAAAGACAATAAAATGGATAAACTGTTGGTTAATATGATTTTTTAAAAGAGAGAAGAAAACCAAATCTCTAGTATCAAAAATGAAAAGGGTGAATATATCACTAACATATATGAAATCAAAACAATTATTAGGGGGCAGCTAGGTGGCACAGTAGATAGAGCACCAGCCCTGGATTCAGAAGGACCTGAGTTCAAATCCAGCCGCAGACACTTGACACTTACTAGCTGTGTGACCCTGGGCAAGTCACTTAACCCCCACTGCCCTGCAAAAACAAACAAACAAACAAAAACAATTATTAGGAGATATTTTTCCTGATTATATGCCAATAAATTTAACAATTTAAATGAAATGGAAGAATACAGAAAAAATATGAACTGCTTCGATGAACAGAGGAAGAACTAGAATATGTAACTAAACCTATTTAGAAAAAGAAATCGAGGGGAGTCCAAGCCAAGATGGCTGAGAAAAGGCAGGACCTTGGCTGAGCTCTTAAATTTCTCTTGCAGCAACTTGAAGTAATGCCTCAAAATGAATTCTGGATTGGCAGAACCCACAAAAGAGTGGAGGAAAATAATGTTCCAGGCCAGGTCCACTTAGAAGAACTGCAGGAAGGATAAAAGGGCGGCATAGCCCAGTGCAGGTGGTGTCTAAGCAAGCTAGCAAAAGACCCCTAGCCCCAGTACAGGTTAGCAGGTGAGGCCCCAAGGCCCCAGTGCAGCAGGAGAGCATCACACTAGGCCAGCTGTGAGGTCTTCAGTCCCTGGCACAGCAGGTGAATGGCCAGGCCTATTGTCCCCAGAACAGCAGGTAAGTGGCCAGGCCTGGAGACCTCTGTACAGCAGACCCATGGGCAGCATCCTAATTCTTGGTGCAAGAAGCTTAGGACACTGCCCCCTGTACCCTAGCAATGTGGGATGGAATTTAGGGTCAAATTGATCGTGAGTCGTCCCAAAAGAATTACAAGACTCAGTGACTCAGTTTCCCAAGTTTTATTGCAATACTGTGGGTGACCTGAAAAGTGGAAAGGTATCTCTCGAATAGTGAAAGAAAAGACAGTTATATTTATAGTGTGGATAAATTGATTATCAGTCTCATTATAATAATCTCCACCTTGGGGAGGAACAAGGGAGGGCCTGTCCTATTCATTATGATATTCTCCACCTTGGGGAGGTACAGGGGAGGGCTTATCCTAATTTGGAGTTCCTGGGGTTCTAAGCCAACCCCTGAGGTGGGTACCTTTTTCAGTGGAGGTGTGTTTTGGGGGTTTACATGTCCTAAGGTGAATCTGGGGACAAATTTGGCCTTTTCTGCCTGTGTCTCTTTCTGATTCCCATGCTTAGTTTCAAAACATCTTCATTTTTCATTAGAATTTCTATAGCCTGCCATTTTATTTAAGGTCTTTATGGCCTAGCTCCCTCTGTTCCCATTATGGGTACTGATTACAGTGGGTACAAGAACCTAGCATCCTGACTTGTAAGTTATCCATTAACTGGGGTCTGAATCTCTCTCCTGCATTGCTCTCATTTCCTTTTCAATTCTTTCCTCCCTCTCTCTAAATCTTCCTTCTATCTATCCTACTTTCTCTTCAAAGTCCCTTTTGAGTGCTTCCATGGCCTGAGACCAATTCATATTTTTCTTGGAAGCTTTGGATGTAGGGATCCTGAGGTTGTTTTTCTCTTCTGAGGGTGCACCTCGATCTTCCTTGTTGCTAAAGAAACTTTCAATAGTTCTCAACTTTCTTTGCTTTCTCACCTTGCCATTTTTTACTTGACTTTTAGCTCCCTCTTACAGTCGGGTCCTACTTGCAAGCTACACTGCCCAAGCTTCAGAGGGTCCCAGGTGTTTTGGTTTGAGGGAGGGCAGGTTTTTCCCTTGCCTGGCCTGTTCTCTGGTCTAAAGGTAACCTCAATCCAACTTGCTAGTTAAGAAAGAACTTCCAAGATACTCTCAGGGAAAATTGCCCTGAAATTCCAGAAGCAGAAACTAAAATGGAAATTGAAAGAATCCACTGATCACCTCCAGAAAGAGATCCCAAAAGGATTATCTACTGTCTTCTTTTCAGTCAGATTGAGTAAAGCAGTATCATACTTTTAATTTTTTCAATCAACATTTACTTTTATTTATAATTTCTCTAGGTTTTTTTTTATTTTCAAGATTATTGATTTCTTCTCTAATTTTTATATCCTTTGTCCTTATTTTAGATTTTGTTTATCTGGAATTTAGAGTTCCAAGACCCAGGAGAGAAGGGAAGAACATTTGTTAGGACCAGCCTCTTGAAGAAGAGGGGATCCTAGAAAGCAGGCTTCTAGTTCAATCCAGGCTGTTGTAAGTTTTCAGTCTTATGTCTCTCCCCCCACCCCCTTCTCACTCCTATAAAATGGTTGTCTTCTGTGTTGGGGAAGTTGAAGCTGAACTTCTCCTTCTAGCTATAACTCTATGTGGTGTCTGATTAAGGACCATGCCATAAGCCTGTACCTCCCCGGGAGTTGAAGTCTAGGCTTCTCCTCCTGGCCCTGACTGTGTGTGCCAAATAATAAACACTTTTACTTACATTTTGGTTAGATTGTGTGGGCAAGTAATTCTTTGAAAGAGAAATATTTCCAGAACCAATGTCGCAGTAACATTCATTATCTCTCCTACCTAGAGTCATCCCCTCATCCCTCATGCTGCTCTTTACCAACTGACTGCTCCTTGGCCTTGGGTAAATCCTTGTCCTCTCTTGGCTTCAGTTTTCCGATCGATCATTCATTCTCTGATGTTTCAAATGTTTGCTAGTAAAGATTTATGGCTTCTTTCTTGCCATAAGGTAAAGAAAGGTAGAGAGAGATATACAGAGAGAAAGACAGACAGAGTTATAGAAAGTTATAGAGAGAAAGACATAAGGAAAGAGAGCTAGAGAGGAAGAGAGACAGAGAAAGATGCACTGATGCAGAGAGTTTAATTTGTGGATCAAAAGACATAGACATAGAAAAAAGAGGACAAGAAACAGAAGAAAGGGAGAAAAAGTCAGAGACAGAGAGGTGGAGGGACAGAGACCTAGGCAGAACTGGCCACAAGGGGGCAAAGGAAATCTGTCATTTGTGAGCCAAGAGTCCTCAGACCCAGTCCCAGCTTTGCCCGTGACTCTCTGTGTATCCTGGGACAAATTGTGGGAGAAGAATCAGAATGAGAATCAAGGTGTCTAGACCTAGAAGTGACCTCAAAGGCCATCTAGCAAACCCTGGTCATGAGTCTAATAAAGAGAGGGGAAGGGAATTGTCCAAAGCTGATGTATCAGAGGCAAGATTGGAACCCATGTCCTCTGACTCCAGAGCCAGCACTCTTTCACTTGTGCCTCATCAGGGTAAAACCAGGCTCTACCACTGCCTCTCAGTGTGACCTGGGAGAAAGTCTCTTTTTCTCTGGGAGCTTCAGTTACCTCAGGTGTAACCTGAGGAGATTGGAATCAGTGACCTGAGAGGTGCCCAGGCCCAGGTTCCAGGAACCAAACAAAGAAGCAGAAGGAGCTGGGTGGGGGCTCAGACTTTATTAATACATGCTCTGATACCCGCCCAGGAGTTATCCAGGCTCTTGCTTCAGCCGTGGCTGCCTGGGCTCAGCCTCATCCTCGGGGCAGGAATGAGATGGTGTAGCTTCTGGGGATGGTGAAAAAGCTCGCCACTATGGGGGAGATATCGATGGCTTCTTTTGGCAGAGGAGACTGGATGTGAAAGTTCTGCAGCACGGTGGTGAGGAAGAGGAAGAGTTCCATTCTGGCCAAGCCTTCACCTAAGCAGGAGCGTTTGCCTGGGGAACAAGAGTCAGAGATGGGCAGGGTGAGGAGGGCTTTTAGGACAGACAATGTCAGAGCAGGGAAGAAGCGAAATGGTCATAGGAAATGATAGTTTGCTGGGCTTGGTTTCAAGAAGACCCGAGTTCAAATGTTGCTTAGATATTTAGTATCTTTGTCTTCCTGGGCAAGTCATTTAACTTCTCCAAGGTTCTGTTTTCTGTCCCAGGCCTCAATTTCACAGATGAGGAAATGGAGTCTTAGGGATGAAGTGATTATGAAGTGATTTTCCCCAGGTCACCCTGGTAGGAAGCTTTAGAGATGAGACTTGCCCAAGGGCTTATGACTCCAGGCACAGGGCTCTTTCTAGTGTTTCTACTTCTTCCTCAAAGAAGTAGGGACACTAGTGACATGGGGGATATACTTTCTGGAACCCTTAGCCCCACAATGACAGCCTCTCTAGAACCATCTCACCCAGCCCCCCACTTCCACTTAAGAAACTTGGTCAAGTGAAATTGACCCGAGTGGTAGCAGGATGAATTGAGAGCCAGCTGGAAGAAAGGAAGGGCTCATCAGGCTCAGGCCACACTGGATGAGACTTGGGAGGAGTTGGGGGCAATAGAGGAGAAGAGAAAAGGCTTTTCTGCTCACCAATGGAGAAGGGGATGAAGGCATCACACTTTTTGAACTGGCCTTTTTCATCCAGGAAGTGCTGGGGGTTGAAAGTTTCAGGGAAGGCAAATAAGTTGGGGTCCCTCATTACTGAACCCAGCATAGGATAAACTTCTGTGCCCTAGAGTTGGGGGTGAGAGAAGACAATAAAGGAAATGAAAGTTGAAGTGGAGAGAGGAGGGCAGGAGGAGAGGAGACAAAGTCAGAGAGAAAAGGAAAAAAAAACAGGGAGAAGAGAGAGGGGGAAGGAAGGAGGGAGAGAGAGGGAGAGGGAAGAAAAAGGGAGAAGGGGAGGGAGAGGGAAACAGAGAAAGGAAGTGAGAAAAAGACAGAGAATTATGGAAGTAGAGAGAGGGGGAAGGAAGAGATTGAGGGGAGAAGAGAGGGAGAAAGAAGGGTTTGGAGGGAAGGAAGATGAGGGTGGTTTTAGGGTAGGATAAGGGGTATTTATGGAAAAGAAAATGAGTGAATACCGAAGGGTAATGATGATAGATGCAGATTTAGGGAATGAAAACAATGGAGAGGTTTCTCAGGTAGGGCAGTGGAGATTTGGAACTGGGCTGCCTAGAATGAAAGACCCCTACCTTGGGAAGAAGGTAGCCCCGGAATCTGGTGTCCTTGGTGACTCTCCGGACCAGAGATATGGGGTTTATGTTGCCAAACCTCTGGATCTCATGGATGACAGCATCTGTGTATGGCATCTTGGCTTTGTCCTCAAACTTGGGTAACCGATTGTGCCCAATCACCTGATCAATTTCCTCATGGATTTTGGCTGCAGTTTTTAGAGGGGGAGGGGCTTAACATAGGGGATTCAGAGAGACCCTAGGGAAGTCCCAAGGGAAGAGATGGAGAATGGAGTTTGGAGATGGATATTTGTGGATATTTTGTGATAGAGTCCGTGCTGCAGGGCCAAGGAGTGAAGGGGATATTCTATGTTTCTAGGGTGTGTGTGTGTGTGTGTGTGTGTGTGTGTGTGTGTGTGTGTGTGTGTGTGTGTGTGTAAAGCACATGGAAGGTGAAATGAGGACAAAGTTTTTCCAGGCAGCTCTCAGGGTAGCCAAGGACTTCTAAGGGGGCTAGGGGAGGGGGCTCACCTTCTACCTCTGGATGCTTCATTAGCAGAAGGAAGCCATAGCAGAGGGTTGTGCCAACAGTCTCAGTGCCAGCAAAAAACAGGTTGAGCATGGTCATGATTAGGTTCTTCATGAAGAATTCTGTGTTGGGATTTTCCTTTTCCTGGGGTGGGAGAGTGGAGACCTCAGGGTTCTGTAACCCCAGACAACACACACTTCCTTTACCTCTAGAAGTCAGCTTCAAGGCCTCCTCTTCCCTCATGCCAGCTCCCTTTCCTTGAGCCCCAGTAATGTTGCAGGAGTGGAGGGGGAAATCCATCAATGACACTTGAACTGTAATTCAAAGATTCAAAGGGACCCAAAACATATCTATTCTCCTCAGAATGAACATAGGTGAACACAGATTTAGTGCTGAAAAGGACCTTAAGAGTTTGTCAAACCCAACCAGTGTCAGGAGGAATTTAATGCACAAAGAGGTTGGGACCTGCTCATGGTAACATAGCTAGCAAGTGTCTGAGGTGGGCTTTGAATCCAGCTATATCTGACCACTGAGTCTATAGCCAGATCCACTACACTCTACTGTCTTTCAGACTCCTGGGACACCAGAGCCTCAGCAGCCAGAGACACCCCCACCCTGAGCTACCTGACAAGTGGTGGTCCAGCCTCTGTTTAAAGATGTCCAAAGAGGGTGAACCCCACAGTTCTCTGGCTAGCCCATTGCACCTTTGGACAGTTCTCACATTTAGGAAGTCTTTTCTCCCTGACATCCAACCTAAATGCCTCCCGTTACCATTTCTTTTATTGCTGATGCTTCTGCCCTCTAGGACCAAGTAGAACAAGTCTATTATCCTCCTTCCTACATTTTATAGATGAAGGAACACACACCCAGGGAGAGAAATGGACTTTCCAAGGTCTTATTTAGAGATTTAGACAAAGTTGTTAGGATTAGCCTATTGGGTTCATGATCACCTCCTTCCTCTAAATCTAGACTGTGAATGTCTGTGAGGTGAGGAGGATACAGGGAGCATGGGAAATGGGGAATCCCTATTCATATCTCTTTATGTTGGCCTTCCCTCCAGTTGGCAATGACCAGAGGTGCTCAGTACATCTGAATACCTGCTCTGGCTTACTGCCTGACTCTGAGTTTTTTGTGAACCTACATCCTGACCTGTGTCAAGGGTACCTTTTAGCCCCACCCATGGAAGTCTCAGACTTGCCATCTAATATCTGCTAGTGCTGCCTGCTTATGTGTGAGACCTGCTGCCTGATGTCTATGGATACCCACTTCCCAATGTCTGGGGATTCCCCCAGAGATCTGTAACACCTTAGGACTGAGGTCTCACCCATCCTTTCCATTTTCACCTGACTACTGGGCCAGTACCTCCTGCATCTTGATCAGGAAGGAGTCAATGAAGTTCCGGGGGGAGTTAGGGTCCAGGGTGGCCTGGTTCTCCTGGACCTTCTCAGTGATGAAGGCCTCCAGTCCTTTCAGCTCCTTAAATGCTTGCTGCTGAGGCCCTGGCAGGTACTTCATCACTCCAGAGAACATCTCATATAACTGGGAGAGAGTACAAGAAAAGTCATGAGTCTCAGTCCCCTGGATTGTGTGCCTGAGGCATGTGAGGGGGATAATAGACACTCATCATGGAAAATGGGAGTTTAGGATAATGAATGGGGGTCATAGTGGAGAATGGGTGGTCAGGAGAGGGCTTAGAGTCAGATTGGGAATGGGTTAGTCAGGATGAGGTATAGGCATTTGGCTGGGAGTTGGTCATCAAGAGAGGAAATATGGTCAGAAGAGGGATGAAGACATGGTAGAAGATAGAGATAAGAATGGGGAAAAGAGGTCAGACTAGAAAAAGGGGCCATATTAGGCATGAGGTCAGACTGGGAATAGTGGGGTCAGATTGAGAAATAGGGTACAGGAGGTAGAGGACAGCAATGAAAGGGGAGGATTAAGGGACAAAGGTGAGTAGAGATCCGGGGGGGGGGTAAGAGAGAAGGTCTTGGAGGTCACCTGTCCCAGGGATGTGGCTGTGAACTGTAAGCTCCCCTTTATCATTTGCAACATGGACAGGAACTGCTTGTCCTCATATTCAAAGCGATCACCAAAGATGATGGAGCAGATGACATTGGAGACTGTGCAGCGCAGCATGAAGGTGGGATCAATGGGGGTCCCTGTAGCCCAGCCAGGTCAACAGAAACAGAGAAATGTAAGTGCAGACGTAGAATGATGAAGAAAGCAGAAAAAGCAGAGAGATCAAGGTGATAGAAAAGGAAGAAGAGGAAGAAAAAGAACAGAGACCTCAAGAGTTGCATGGAGACAGTTTTGGATTGAGATAGTATGAAAGAGCAGGTGACAGGGTAGTAGGAAGAGAGAGAATAAAGATGCATAGAAAGTAGATTGAGGCAGAGACAGGGAGAGAAAGATATCGTGACTTAGTCTGTGACTCTCACACCATTCTCCAAAGGACAACCAATATCCCCACCCCAAAATCCTAAAAAAGAATGGAGACTGGATGTTGGAGCCCCCTCCCTCCCAGGCTCTGTAGGCTGGACTCAGAAATGGAATGAACTCATTTATAGTCAAGGGATTCACTTGCCTAGGAAGGGGGAAAGGAGAGGACTTTAAGAAGCTCTCATTTACATTGGGGTTGAGTAAGAGCTTGGGGTCACCCAGTAAAAGAGAGGCAGCTTGAATTCTTGGACCTAGATCATCCTGGAATGGGTCTGTGCCAACTTGGAAAGAGGTCTCCAGTGGATTGCTTTGGGGATTTCTGCTGTTTAACATTGTTATTATGTCTTGGATAAAGGTTCAGGCAGCCTGTCTATCCATTTGAAGTCAACAATGGTTGGTTGTTGTCCTGTGTTACAGAAGAGAACAACAATGAGAACATGTTTGCGTCAAGGTACAGTGTGTCCAGCTGTGGCTGATCAGATCAATATGAACTCAGAAAGCTCTACCACAGCTTGGCCACAATTAGATCTTGTGAACATTTGATGTCTCTAAATTTGCACATCGCACCTTTGTTTTGAGCTACTGCAATATAATTTTTCTCATAAAGCATGGCACTTTCTTTGATATGGGTACACCATCCTGGGTGGTCCTTTGACAGTGTCTCCCATATCTTACAATTAATTTTCAAGTTCTTCAGACAGACCTTGAGAATGTCATTGTGTTATTTCATCTGACCACCATGTGAGTGGCTGCCTTGCAAGAGTTCCCAGTAAAATAGTTTTTTAGGCAAATGTATATTTGGCAATCAGATAATGTGGCTAGCCAATCAGAGTTGCATTCTCCCTAGTTGAGTTTGAATGCATGGCAGTTTAGCTCAAGAAAGGACCTTGCTAACTGGTACCTTATCCCACCACATTGATCTGCAGAATCTTTCTAAAACAGTTCAAATGGAGCTCTGGCAGTGCATGCATATACCTCTATATATATCCCTGGAAATTATACTGCCAAGGTGAGTGAACTTATCCACAGTATTCAGAATTTCTCCATTTGCTTTAGCTGATGGTTCCATGTGTGGATGGTGTGGTGTGAATCTGACAACAAAATTACATGGTCTAGCTAATTCTTATGATAGCCAGGATCCAAAATATTCCCAGGCTTGAATGATGGGGCTGAATTAAAGTTCCAGAAATCCACTTCACCTGCTCTAGATGGGGGAGGTGTGACCAAATAGTAGCTCCTCTGAAAAAGTTCTGAGGGGGGCAGAGCCAAGATGGCGGAGAGGAAGCAGCAAGCTGCCTGAGCTCCCCTTCTGTTCCCTCAAAAAGAACATTAAATCAAGCCTCTGGACGGATTCTGAAACTACAGAACCTGCAAAGGGACAGAGAGACACAGTCCTCCAACCAGAGATAATTTAGAAGACTTCAGGAAAAGGTTGGTCTGACTCGGGCAAAAGGGAGGCCCAGGGCAGGGCAGCAACCCAGCGCCGAGGGGGTCAGGGCAAGTCAGCAGGAGCTGCGGGCCACAGCCGAACAACTGAGGCCCCTGGAACCTGGTTCAAAAATCTGGTGGCCAAGAGGGACAGTGGAAAAACCTATCTGCACCGGCCGGGAAGGCCACGAACGGGTCAGGCAGGAATGGACACAGGGAGCGGGCGCCTGGCTGGCCCAGCGCACCCAGACAGGAAGTGCAGGGCGGGGGATCTCCACACACCATAAAGGCCTCAGAGTAAAAAGCCGGTCACACAGCACCTATACCCCTGCACAAGAAGCCCAAAACAGGGACCCTGGTGCCCCTAGAGCAGACCTCAACTTAAAAAGTAAATAAATAAGCTGCAATAATGAGTAAGAAGCAAAAAAGAACCCTCTCCATTGAGAGCTTCTGTATCAATAGGGAAGAAGCCAATGCAAAGTCAGATGACGACAATACCCTCAAATTTCCTACATGTGAAGCCTCACGAGGGAAGGTGAATTGGTCTCAAGAACAAAAAGCCTTCCTGGAAGAGCTCAAAAAGGATATTAAAAATCAATTGAGAGAAGTAGAAGAAAAAATGGGGAGAGAAATGAAAGCAAAACAAGAAAACTATGAAAAAAAGAATCAGCAGCTTGGAAAAGGAAGCACAAAGATTGACTGCAGAAAACAATTCCTTAAAAAATTCATCTGGCCAAATGGAAAAAAAAAGTGCATAATTTCACTGAAGAAAACACTGCCCTAAAAAATTCACTTGGCCAAATGGAAAAAAAGGTGCATAATCTTACTGAAGAAAACATTGCCTTAAAAATTAAAATTGGACACTTGGAAGATAAGGAATCCATGAGACACCAGGAATCAGTCAAGCAGAATCAAAAGAATGAAAAAATAGAAGAAAATGTGAAATACCTCATTGGAAAGACAACTGATCTGGAAAACAGATCGAGGAGAGACAATTTGAGAATCATTGGACTGCCTGAAAGCCATGACCAGAAAAAGAATCTAGACACCATATTCCAGGAAATTATTAAGGAGAACTGCCCTGATATCATAGAATCAGAGGATAAAATCATCATTGAAAGAATCCACCGATCACCTCCTGAAAGAGACCCCAAAAGGAAAACTCCAAGGAATATTGCAGCCAAATTCCAGAATTATCAGGTGACAGAGAAAATACTCCAAGCAGCCAGAAAGAAGCAATTTAAATATCATGGAGCCACAGTCAGGATTGCTCAGGACCTGGCAGCTTCAACATTAAAGGACCGCAAGGCTTGGAATATGATATTCTGGAAGGCAAAGGAGCTTGGATTGCAGCCAAGAATCTATTACCCAGCAAAAATGTGCATTTTCTTTCAGGGGAAAAGATGGACATTTAATGACATTGGGGACTTTCAATCTTTCCTGGTGAAAAGATCAGAACTGAATAGAAAATTTGATCTCAACATACAAGACTCAAGAGAAGTTTAAAAAGGTAAACACAGGGGGGGGAAAAAAAGGTTACCCTATTAGGTTAAACTGTTTATATCCCTACACGGGAAGATAATACTCATAACTCTTAAAATTGTAAATGTATTTGGGCAGAGAGAAGGACTTTACACAGAGGGTATAAATATAAATTGTCTTTGATGTGATGATACAAAAAAAATTAAGGGGTTAAAAAGGGAGTCTGTGGGGAGAAGAGGAAAGGGGAGGTGGAAGGGGATGAATTATATCATATGAAGAGGTAAAAAAAAACCTATTACAATAGAGGGAAAGAAAGGAGGGGTGAACATTGTTTCAACCGTATTCTCATTAGATTTGATTCAAAGAGGGAATAACATATACGTTCATTGGGATAAAGAAATTTAACTCATTCTTTAGGGAAGCAAAAGGGGAAGGGAAAGGGGGAGACTGATAGAAGGGAGGACAAAACAAGGGAGAAAAGGGTAAAGAAAAGAGAGGGGGGTGATAAAAAGGGAGGGCAGATTGGGGGAGGCAGGGGTAAGAAGTAAAACGTCGGTGAGGAGGAATAGGGTAAAAGAAGGGGGGGAAAGTACAAAGGGGGTAAATAGAATGGAGGGGAATAGACAGTCAGTAATAACTGTGAATGTGAATGGGATGAACTCTGCTATAAAACAGAAGCGAATTGCAGAGTGGATTAAAAACCAGAATCCTACAATATGCTGTTTACAAGAAACACATTTGAAGCAGAGAGATACACACAGAGTAAAGGTAAAAGGCTGGAGCAGAATATATTATGCTTTAGCTAAAGTAAAAAAAGCAGGGGTAGCAATCCTTATCTCAGACAAAGTCCAGGCAAAAATAGATCTCATTAAAAGAGATAAGGAAGGAAATTACATCTTGCTTAAAGGTACTATAGATAATGAAGTAATATCAATATTCAATATGTATGCACCAAATGGTATAGCATCCAAATTCTTAGAGAAGTTAAATGAGTTACAAGAGGAATTAGTGTGGTAAAAAGTTTTAACAGTCGGTTAGATAATGGAGAGATGCCAGTTTTTTTTAGGACCACCCTTTTGGGGAGGAGACCAACAGCATGAGCTACGCACACCAGTCCGCCTGCGACGCACGCCAGATTGTTTGCTGAGCACTTGACTTCCGGGGTGCGAGCTTAAAAGGCAAGGAGAGAACGGAAGCGGGGCCTTTTTTTCCTGCTCCGCTGGTCTCCTGGCTGCACTGCACAGACAGACGCAGACTGGAGTTTGACTCGGCCTGGCTCTCGGTTAACAGCACGCGCTTGACTCGGTCTCTCGCCTCAAAGGTGGCCTTCCGCTTTTCGTGAGTTTTATACGGAATATAGACTAAGCCTAGACTTAAGACAATTTGTATTGTATTTCTACTTTCCTATCCTTCTAATCAACATCACCTTGTGACTACCATACAATAAAAGCTCTATCTAGAAAACCAGAAGCTTCTTCTATTTACTAGTCTGGGAGATAAATTAAGGGAAAGGTTAAGTAGGGTAGATTTATGATCTAATATCCAATTTTAATCTCACAACAGTAATACTATACTAGTGGGGGATCTGAATCCCCCCCTATCAGAATTGGATAAATCTAGCCGAAAAATAAATAAGAAAGAAGTGAAAGAGGTGAATAGATTACTAGAAAAGTTAGACATGATAGATGTCTGGAGAAAATTGCATGGGGATAGAAAGGAATATACCTTTTTTCTCAGCAGTACATGGCACATTTTCAAAAATTGACCATGTATTAGGGCACAAAAACATCATAGTTAAATGTAGAAAGGGAGAAATAGTAAATGCATCATTTTCAGATCATGATGCAATAAAAATTACATGTAAGAAAGAGCCAGGGAAAAGTAGAATGAAAATCAATTGGAAACTAAATAATTTCATTCTAAAGAATGAATGGGCCAAACAACAAATCATAGAAACAATCAATAACTATATCCAAGAGAATGACAATAATGAGACAACATACCAAAATCTATGGGATGCAGCCAAAGCAGTGCTTAGGGGAAAATTCATAGCTCTAAATGCTTACATGAATAAAAAAGAGAAACAGGAGATTAATGAATTGGGCATGCAACTTAAAAAGCTAGAAAAAGAACAAATTAGAAATCCCCAATTAGATACTAAATTAGAGATCCTGAAAATGAAAGGAGAAATTAGTAAGACTGAAAGCAAAAAAACTATAGAATTAATCAATAAAACTAAGAGCTGGTTTTATGAAAAAAAAAACAATAAAATAGATAAAATATTGGTTAATCTGATTAAAAAAAGAAAGAAGAAAACCAAATTACCAGTATCAAAAATGAAAAAGGGGATGTCACCACCAATGAAGTGGAAATTAAATCAATAATTAGGAATTATTTTATCCAACTGTATGCCAATAAATTTGACAATCTAAATGAAACGGATGAATATTTACAAAATTACAAACTGCCCAGGTTAACTGAAGAGGAAATAAAATCCTTAAATAAACCCATATTAGAAAAAGAAATTGAACAAGCCATTAATGAACTCCCTAAGAAAAAATCCCCAGGGCCAGATGGGTTTACCGGTGAATTTTATCAAACATTTAAAGAACAATTAATTCCAATATTATACAAATTATTTGGAAAAATAGATGAAGAAGGAGTTCTAATTTGTTTTATGACACAAATATGGTGGTGATACCAAAACCAGGCAAAGCAAAAACAGAGAAAGAAAATTATAGACCAATTTCCCTAATAAATATTGATGCTCAAATCTTAAATAAGATATTAGCAAGGAGATTACAGCAAGTGATCACCAGGATAATACACTATGACCAGGTGGGATTTATACCAGGAATGCAGGGCTGGTTCAACATTAGGAAAACTATTAAGATAATCAACCACATCAATAAGAAAACCAACCAAAATCATATAATTATCTCAATAGATGCAGAGAAAGCTTTTGACAAAATACAACACCCATTCCTAATAAAAACACTAGAGAGCTTAGGAATAGGTGGAGCTTTCCTTAAAATAATAAGCAGTATCTACCTAAAGCCATCAGCAAGTATTATATGCAATGGAGATAAATTAGAGGCCTTCCCAATAAGATCAGGGGTGAAACAGGGATGTCCATTATCACCCCTATTATTTAATATTGTCCTAGAAATGTTAGCTTTAGCAATCAGAGAAGAGAAAGGAATTAAAGGAATTAGAATAGGCAAGGAGGAAACAAAACTATCACTCTTTGCAGATGATATGATGGTATACTTAAGGAATCCTAGAGAATCAACTCAAAAATTACTTGAAACAATTAACAACTTTAGCAAAGTAGCAGGATATAAAAGAAATCCACATAAATCATCAGCATTTCTATACATGACCAACAAAGTCCAGCAGCAAGAGATAGAAAGAGAAATTCCATTTAAAGTAACAGTAGATAATATAAAATACTTGGGAGTCTACTTGCCAAGACAAACCCAGGAACTCTATGAACACAACTACCAAACACTCTTCACACAAATCAAATCAGATCTAAATAACTGGAAAGATAACAATTGCTCATGGATAGGCAGAGCTAATATAGTAAAAATGACAATTCTACCTAAATTAATTTACTTATTCTGTGCCATACCAATCAGACTACCTAAAAATTATTTTATAGAGCTAGAAAAAATAATAACAAAATTCATCTGGAAAAACAAAAAATCAAGAATATCTAGGGAAATAATGAAAAAAATGCACAGGAAGGTGGGTTAGCGGTACCAAACCTGGAGCTCTACTATAAAGCGGCAGTCATCAAAACTATCTGGTACTGGCTAAAAAATAGAGTGGTAGATCAATGGAATAGGCTAGGCTCAGGAAATGTAGTAGTAAATGACACTAGTAATGTAGTGTTTGATAAACCCAAAGACTCCAGCTTCTGGGATAGGATCTCAGTATTTGACAAAAACTGCTGGGAAAACTGGAAGATAGTATGGCAGAAATTAGGCATAGACCAATATCTTACACCTTATACTAAAATAAGGTCAAAATGGATACATGATTTAGACATAAGAGGTGATACCATAGGTAAATTAGGAGAAAAAGGAATAGTCTACCTATCAGATCTTTGGAAAGGAAAACAGTTTTTGACCAAACAAGAGATAGAGTATATTATAAAATGCAAAATGGATGATTTTGATTACATTAAATTAAAAAATTTTTGTACAAACAGAAGCAATGCATCCAAAATTAGAAGGGAGGCAGAAAATTGGGAAACAATTTTTGAGGCCAGTACTTCTGATAAAAGCCTCATCTCTAAAATATATAGGGAACTAAATCAAATTTATAGGAACCCAAGTCATTCCCCAGTTGAGAAATGGTCAAAGGATATGAACAGGCAGTTTTCTGATGAAGAAACCAAAGCTATCTATTCCCATATGAAAAAATGCTCTAAATCTCTAATGATTAGAAAGATGCAAATTAAAACAACTCTGAGGTACCACCCGACACCTATCATATTGGCTAAAATGACAAAAAAGGAAAATAATAAATGTTGGAGAAGCTGTGGGAAAATTGGAACACTAAAGCATTGTTGGTGGAGCTGTGAACTGATCCAACCATTCTGGAGAGCAATTTGGAATTATGCCCAAAGGATGATAAAGCTGTGCATACCCTTTGACCCAGCAATACCACTTTTGGTTCTTTTTCCCAAAGAAATCATGGAAAGGGGAAAGGGACCCACATGTACAAAAATATTTATAGCTGCTCTTTATGTGGTGGCAAGGAATTGGAAGTTGAGGGGGTGCCCATCAATTGGGGAATGGCTGGACAAGTTGTGGTGTATGAATACAATAGAATACTATTGTGCTGTAAGAAATGATGAGCAGAGAAACCTGGAGGGTCTTGTGTGAGCTGATGATGAGTGAGATGAGCAGAACCAGAACATTGTACACAGTATTATCAACATTGAGTGTTGATCTACTGTGATGGACTATATTCTTCTCACCAATGCAATGGCACAGAAGAGTACCAGGGAACTCGTGATAGAAGAGGATCTCCAAATCCAAAAAAAAACAAAACAAAAAAAAACTGTGGAGTATAGATGCTGATTGAACCATACTATTTCTTTTGTTTTTGATGCTGTTGTTTTTCTATTTTGAGGTTTTTCATCATTGCTCTGATTTTTTCTCTTATAACATGACTAATGCAGAAATAGGATTAATGTTATTATGTGTATATATATATATGTATATATATATATATATGTGTGTGTGTGTGTGTGTGTGTGTGTATAGCCTATATCAGATTACCTGCTGTCTAGGGGAGGAGGGAGGGAGAAAAATCTGAAATTGTAAAGCTTGTATAAACAGAAGTTGAGAACTATCTTTACATGTAACAGAAAAAAAATAAAATACTTTATTAATTAAAAAAAAAGTTCTGAGGGTCTAAGTAGACTGCCAGCACGAGCAGGGACAGGACAGTCCCCAGACTCCAAAGTAATTGAATTTTAAACTGTATCTGGTAAGAAAAGCCTAGTTCCTGATACATGAGCGATGATCCTCACTCTGCCTTGCCCCAATAAGGGTACATCTGGGGGACATAGACTGGAGATTCTAGGCATCACAGTTTAGGAAGAACATTGACAAGCTAGATTGCATCTAGCAGAGGGCAGTCAGGGTGGGAAAGGGTCTTGAGTCCATGCTGGGAGTGTGTAGCTTGGAGAAGAGAACACTCAGGGGGAACATGAGAGTGCTCTTTAAACATTTACTGGATTGTCCTCTGGCAGAGGGATTAGACTTATTCTGATTGGCCCCTGAGAACAGAACTAGGGTTTCAAGAAGATAGATTAAAGCTGGGTGGCACCCTAGAGTCCATGAAGTCCACAAAGTCAGGAGGTATCAGAGGCAGGATTTGAATGCTGATCTTCCCAACTCCAAAGTCTGCACTCTTTCCACTCAGCTATGGGGTTTGAGCACCACAGGGTTACCTTCAACCATCTTTGTCCCATCTGCTCAGAAAATGTTTCCAGGGTGTGGCTGCTGTGCATGCTGCAGCTTCTTGGAGCCACAGGGTGAGAGCTGAGGGGTAGAGAGTCAGCAAAGGTAGATGAGCAGCTCTGAAGAGGGCTCTGAAAGCCCTCACACCAGAAGTGCTAGTTCTGGAACACTTCATACACCCTTAGAGGTCAGCTAGTGTCAGATGCAAGGGAGAAGAAATCACGAGAATCAGAGGTAGAAAGAACAGCAGCCAATTTAGTGGGAGAAAATATAGTTGAGGTTGACCTTGTCCATGGTCCTGAAATCTTAGGACCCACCCACCTTTTGTGGCTCTGATGGCCTCAACAAGGAAGCCAGCTTCTTCTTGGATGCGCTCCTCAATGCCTCTCTTGCCCATGCCAAAGTCTCTGAGGGTGGTGATGGAGAATCTTCGGAGCTTCCTTGACCTCTCCCCATTACTTAAGGCCACACCTGGGCAGGAGCAAGAAGGAGGGAATGGGCTCATGCAGAGCTGGAAAGAAACAAGAGGTGGGCATCCAGGGAGAGCCAAGGAGAGAGACAGAAACAAGGAGAGGTAGAGAGAAAGAGAGCTAAGGAAGACAGGGTGAGGAAGAGATTGGAAAACAGGGAGAAACAGAGAGTAACGGAAAGGGAAAGAAAGGGAGATAAGAAGGAGCGGAGAGATAGAGAGAAAGGGAAATGTGGGAAGGAAGTTCGAGATTGAATGAAGGGGAAGATCATGTAACAAGGAGAGACAGAGAGTTGGATATAGGTAAACAATGAGAGAGAATCAATGGAAAGAGGGGAGATAGGAAGTGATACAAAGAAATACAGGGAAAGATTGGGCAGATGAGGAGATGGAGTCAAAGAAGGAGATGAGGAAAGATGGGGGAGGGAATAGGAAGGCAGTCAGAGAAAGAGAGATGGAGGCATATACATATAAGGAGAAAGAGTGAGATATGGTGAATCAAGGACAGAGGGAAACAGAGAAAGATGGGAGATATGGAGAGACAGTGAGAGTCAGAGGAACAGGGAAAGATTGGGAGTGAGGAAAAGCCACCAAGAGATATATGGAAAGGCTGGGGATATTAGCATACTGCAAAAGAAAGATAAATGGAGAGATAGAAGGAGATGGTGATTTGAGAAGAGATGGAGGAAATGAGAGACAAATGCAGAGACAAAGAGGGCTAGAGGAAATAGGAGAAGCAGAAAGATAAAATGTGGGGTATATAAAAATGGGGAAAGAAGACTAGGCAAAGAGAGATGGAATGATAGTGAGAAAGAAAGGTGCAGAGACACATGGGATGGAGAGAAAGGGAGAGAGATAGAGAGAAAGGAAGAGAAATGGGGAGACAGAGATGGAGGAACAGAGAAAGAGACAAAAGGAGCTGGTGGTTGAGGGAAGCAATGATAGAGTGAGGGAGGAGAGGGCACAGAAGATAGTCGTTCATGGAGGAACCCTGGCTGGCAGCCTTGAGAAGGCCACATTGACCCTAGGGGATTTATGTATGTGTTCTTGCCCATTTACTCACCAAATTCATCAATGAGCCAGCTGAAGGTGGCGAGCTTCCCTCGACCAGAGAACTCCTCTGCTTGATCAACCAGTGCCTCTTTAATGGCTTCATACCCAGTCAGGACTATGAAGGTCCTGGGCCCCAGGTGCACTGTGAACACAGGCCCATATTCTTCCCCAATCTGGAGCATATGGAGAAGTAAGAATAAGCAGTTTTGCCTCTGAACCCCATGATTCCCTCCTTCTTAATCTTCTATCCCAAAAGATAACTCAACCATCATCTCTCTGCAGCATTTGAAAAAAAATTTCTAATTTTGACTTAGTCATCAGTAACAAACACATACATTTCAGACACAGAGGACAAAGAAGACTCTTGTGAACCCCTGTTGTACACTGCTTATTTATTTTGTAAATAAATAAATTTATATAGATATGTCTACATCAATGTATAGCTGTAGATATATCTCAAAATAGATATCACCATATAGACATATTCCTATCCATATCTCTATCTTTTTTTGAGAGGCTGGGTGGTGTATAGGATGCTAGCCTAGGAGTCAGGGAGATCTGGTTTCAAATCTCTCCTCAAACACTTATTAGTTGCGTGACCCTGAGCAAGTCACTTCATCTCTGCCTCAGTTCCCTCATCTGTAAAATGAAGAGTTTGGACTCAATGGCCTATCACATTCTTTCCATCTCTAAATCTATGAACCCATAATCTTAAGTTTAACAAGTTAATAACAAAATTGCTTATTTTTACTCTTTTGTTCTTTTTTTCTATGACAAGGCAATAGGTATTTATTTATTACACACCAATTGTTTCCAGACACTGTGCTAAACAATGGGATTAGAAAGAAAGAGGGTGGGGGCAGCTAGGCAGTGGATAGAGCACCAGCCCTGGAGTCAGGAGGACCTGAGTTCCAATTTGGCCTCAGATACTGGACACTTACTAGCTGTGTCACCCTGGGCTAGTCCCTTAACCCTCATTTCCCAACAAAAAACAAACGAAAACAAAAACAAAACAAAAAGTAGAAAGACACTTGGACTTTAATCAATGAGATCAGACATACCTGATAAGTGCCCTAATGAGTTCCCTAGCAGTAGCTAACCAGATATCCATTTGAGACAATTGTCTCTAATTTGGACATACTTTTTCAGCCAGTATGAGGTACTGAAAAAGCGGCTTAGGTATACTTACATTTAAATATTAGTTTATTCAAGATGTTATATGAAAAGAGCCCTATTATTGTACAAACCCTTTATGGTCCTTTGGTGTTTTACCATCTGAACTAAGATAGTGTGGTCTGCCTGTACTAGATTTTGAGTAAATCTCAGGTAAGTCAGCCTTGTAATCTTGTACAAGCAATCAGCAAGAGTACTTTAAGCACATGCTCCATGTTAGACATACTGATTCATGCTGTGGATACACAAACAAGAGTAAAACAGTTCTTGCCCTCAAGGAAACTGCATTCTTTTCACAGTGTGATTATCTGTGAAACAAGGGAGTTTTTAAAAATGATGTCTATAATCCTATCTACTTCCAAGTCCTCTGACAATATGGACTATCTCTTTTTTCCTTAATCTCAGGAGAGGATCAACTCGAGATTTATTGTTTAAATGTGAAAATTGCGTTAAAAATATACTGATAGGAAGGAAGGAAGGAAGGAAGGAAGGAAGGAAGGAAGGAAGGAAGGAAGGAAGGAAGGAAGGAAGGAAGGAAGGAAGGAAGGAAGGAAGGAAGGAAGGAAGGAAGACAAAGACAGTCTCTGAGCTCAAAGACCTCACAGTCGAATGGGGAAGACAATGTATTAGCAACTAGGTAGAAACAAGCTCTAGACAGGATCCAGGGAAGCTGAGGAACAGAGGGAAGGCCCTGGCATGACTGGGGATCTCTTGCTGAAGGTGAAATCTTAGCTGAGCCCTGAGGGAGCCAGGGACTTCAGGAAGAGAATTTTAAAATGCATTTAAAATGTCTTTTTGATGCTCTTTCTGAGAGGGGGGACAGCATATTTTTTCTAAGCCCCTTCCATATAGTGGGCTTCCTGAAACAATTCTGCAGAGTCAGGAGAGGCTATTGAACCCAGTGGCTGCAGCAGAGAAGATGTCTGATGCTGCACGTCTAGTGCCCATGTTCTGCCAAGAGATCTCCCTGGCCCCTCAGCTCTCCATCTCCCACCCTCTCCCTCTGGCCCCCAGGCTTGGCCCCCAGACTTCTTAGCCTCCTCTGTACCTCCCCCCAATCCCTCTCTTGCAGCCAGCTGTGCCCTTCCCTCTCCACAAAAAGGTTATCTGCTTTTCTTGGAGACTCTTTCCAAAAAGATCATAAAACAGCCATGAGAGACCATCTAACCCAACCTGTCATGTTGAAGAGAGGGAAAGTGAGGACTAGAGAGAGAGGAAAGGCTCTTCCTCAAATAAATAGCAAGAAGCGGAGACTTTTCTGCCTCCATCTCTCTTTCTTCATTTGTCCTTGTCTCAGACCCTCCCAGACTCTCCCTCCAGCCACCCTGGAACCTGCTTATGCATGTGGGAGACATGTCTCTGTATCTCTTGCTCTTTGGGGTTATGTGTCATCATCTCTGTCTCCGTTTTTTCTTTTCCGCTGTGGTAAAATATGAAAGTTTTTAACAGTCGGTTAGGATAACTGAAAGACGCCAGTTTTTCAAGGACCACCCTTTTGGGGAGGAGATGAACAGTCTGCCTGCTGGGCATGTCAGACTGCCTGCCGGGCTCTTGACTTCCGGGGTGGAGAGAACGGGAGTAAGCCTTTTTGCCTGCTTGGCGGGACTCCTGAGGGCGCGGCACAGACGGTCTCTCTCTCTCCAAAGGTGGCCTTTTCGGTTTGGTGAGTTTTTATAAGGAATATAGACTAAGCCTAGATTTAAGACGATTTGTATTGTATTTCTATTTTCCTATCCTTCTAATCAACAACACCTTATATACAATAAAGGCTCTATCTAGAAAACCAGAAGCTTCTTCCATTTACTAGTCTGGGAGATAAATTAAGGGAAAAGTTAAGTAGGGGAGATTTATGATCTAATATCCAATTTTAATCTCACAGTTTTTATCTCACTCAGTTGAATTCACCTGTGGCCTAGCACAATCACTGGCTGTCTCAGAACCATGAGATATGGTATGATAACCTTTCCATAACATTTTCAGGTGTCATGAACACATACTAAATTTGACTTTGATCCAGACACATGGTGGTAAAAAGTGTTACTGATTGCAAAACTACCTCAACCCTCTATTGGAAGTCTGAGGATATAAAGAAGGGAATGTAATGGAATTTATTAATTTGATCATTGACAATGCTATGCTAAGGTTTAGTAAAAAATACAGCAATTCAAACAGTTAAAGAAGATAATCCAGCTTTCCAGACCAGAGTCCAGAGTCCAGAATCCAGACCAGAGTCCAGAGTCCAGAATCCAGACCAGAGTCCAGAATCCAGTTTTCCAGACCAGAATCCAGTTTCCTCCTGATGACATCTTACCACTTCAAGAAGACAAGAGAACTCAGAGACTTTATATGAACTGTTTTGCTTTATTAGCTTTTACTATCTCCTTTCTGTTATAATATATACTATCTGTAACATGTACTCTCTGCAGAGGCTCTCCCTTTGCAAGACTAATGTCAAAGCGTCGGTTCATGAGGAAAAAAAAAATCGCCCCTCTGGACAAAACTTTCCTCTCTTCCTTTTATGTATTGTTGTTCGCATATTATTAGTCAGCAAAAGTTATTATATTCTTTTTACTGTTCCATCAAGGAAACATTCCGTTTCTTGAGGAAGCAAAGGGGGGAAATGTGGTAAAATATGAAAGTTTTTAACAGTCGGTTAGGATAACTGAAAGACGCCAGTTTTTCAAGGACCACCCTTTTGGGGAGGAGATGAACAGTCTGCCTGCTGGGCATGTCAGACTGCCTGCCGGGCTCTTGACTTCCGGGGTGGAGAGAACGGGAGTAAGCCTTTTTGCCTGCTTGGCGGGACTCCTGAGGGCGCGGCACAGATGGTCTCTCTCTCTCCAAAGGTGGCCTTTTCGGTTTGGTGAGTTTTTATAAGGAATATAGACTAAGCCTAGATTTAAGACGATTTGTATTGTATTTCTATTTTCCTATCCTTCTAATCAACAACACCTTATATACAATAAAGGCTCTATCTAGAAAACCAGAAGCTTCTTCCATTTACTAGTCTGGGAGATAAATTAAGGGAAAAGTTAAGTAGGGGAGATTTATGATCTAATATCCAATTTTAATCTCACACCGCTAATTTGATCATCTGTGTCTCCCTGCCTATCTGGCTGTCATTTCCTATGTCCCTGCTTCTGAGTATCTTTCTTTGTGTGTTTCTGATGTACCCTTGTGAGTCTGTCTCTGTCACTGACTTTCTGTGTGCCTCTTTCCTCCTCCTGTGTCTCCCTGTTAATTTGTCTTTTGGTCTCCCTGTCTTTGCTCCTCTGGGTGTCTTTGTCTATGGGTTTCTCTCTCTCTCTCTCTCTCTCTCTCTCTCTCTCTCTCTCTCTCTCTCTCTCTCTCTCTCTCCCTCTGCTCTTTGAGTCTCTGTCAGTCTCTGTGTTTCTCTGTCCTCTGTCTCAGTCTCTCCATGTTTTCCCTCTTGTCCCCAGCTCCCCAGCCCCAGTACCTTCATGAGGGAGTCAAACATTTCCTCAGTGTTGAGCTGCAGGTAGTTGCCAATGAAAGGCAGGGGGGTGGGCCCAGGGGGGAGTCTGCTGCAGACCTTCCTCTGTCTCCACACAGAGAGCACCATCAGGGCTGAGAGGCAAAGGAATAGGGCCCCCAGCAGCAGCCCGGAGGCCAGCATAGTGGAGGTGGCAGAAGGCTGACTGCAGTGTTGTCTGGGGTTTGGGAAGATGCTGAGCCAGGCCTGGGGTCCAGATAGGGCTGGTCTTGTCCTGCCTTTTATGCCTGGGGGTGGAGGTTGTCTCTTGGCACGGATCCTGGCTCCCTTATGTAACTTTCTCAGTTCCAAGTCCTTCCTCCCCTGAGCCCCAGGACTGCCCAACTCGGAGGGCCAGAGAGGGAGAAGGATTGAGTGCAATGGGGACTCAGAAACTTGTGGTTCCCTGGGGATAAAACTAGAAATAGGGGAGGTTTAAAGAGGTGTAATAGCCCAGACATGGTGTTGGGGTCTCAGAACTCAATGATAGCAGTTTGACAAGTATCTAGTAATAGACATTTAAGGACAGGGTGTCTTAAGACTTGAGGATGAGGAAATGGGGGGAACTAGGGAGAGCACCGAATAGATCCTTAATGGCTGTCACCTCAAGTAAGTCCCTCCCTCTCTCTGGGACATCCATTTCTCCTTTGTATGAGGAGAGAACTGTATCAGATGAGCCCTGAGGACCGACCCCCTCAGGGGGATGTTCTCAGTGCCTCTGGAGCATGGGATACTGTACCTATTGTTAACCAAGTATTCCTTTAAGGATAAATCTTCATGACAAACCAAGAACTGATCCAAACATGACACAAAAAATCTCTCACCCAAACCCCCTTATGAGAAGAACTATTTCTATCTTGATCTAATTAGGTAGTTACAGGGGGATAATTATTAGCTCTAAGGATTCAGAATTGAGATTCTCTACCCTGGGGGTACTTTAATCTTTAGCCTCAGTTTTGTTCTTTGCTTTGAAATTTTTATAAATATTTTTGGCGATAGACTTAACAATTACCCACAAATGCAAACATTTCTGACCTCTTGGTCTTGCTGAGGAAGAAGCTGAGAGGTGAAGTTCAGACAGTTGGCCAGTGACAAAGCTGGGATTTGAACCCAGGTCACCTAGGAAGAGGCCATGGACAGCACCCCAGATTGGGTACCTATGAAATCTGCCTCTGGGCGGCAGTTTGGGGGAGGAGAGAGAGAGCACAGTTGGCAAACAGTAGTAAATAAATTGTGATATTTTTAGGGAGATGCAGGGAAAGGCAGGTTAATTGGAATTGACAATTATGTTACCTGGGCTGACCCTAGTCCCAATGGCTCTTCTTCCCCTCCCCATCTAGGGCTAGCCATGGCTACCTCCTCTCTAAGCTCATAACCTAGCACAGCTCAGGGGTTAGGGAGAAGGCTGGGAAATCAGGACAATCTTTCTTAAGGCTCCTTTTGGTAAGAGGGGGCCAGGATGGGTGTGGGCAGGGAAAGGATCTCTAAGGGATTCCCAGAACGATTGTTAAATTTCTGGTTTCAGTGTTTATACCTTAGCTATAAATGAAGGCCACATACTAGAGCTTGATTCATTGTATTGTTTTTAATGTAGAATTAAGAAAGTATTAATAATTCAAAGCAAATTTAAAAGTATGTGTGCATACATCCTCTCACTCTGCTCTTTCCCCACCTTAAATAATTAACATTCTGCTCCAACATTGCACAATGGTTGATTAATCAGTTGTTGGCCTTCCCTCTTGACAAGGCCCAAAATAACATCACTATGTTGGGGTCAAGGTACATTGTGTCCGACTAATCAGACAAATATGATCTGAGGACCTTGACATTGAGGTGATACTGTGATTTTCAATGAATTGGATTTAATGAGGTCACCAACCCCATTCTGTCCTCCATTGGAGTCCAGTGGCAAGATTTACATCAGAAAGACTGGCGATGGTGCTTAGTGCTTAAGCCAATTGAGGTTAAGTGACTTGCTGCAGGTCATACAGCTAGAAAGTATCTGGGGTGAGATTTGAACTCAGGTCCTCCTGACTTCAAGACTAGTGCTAAATTAATTTTTAAAAAAATAATAGTTCAGGATTTAATATTTACATATATTATTTTTTGTCATGGATTCTTCCTGTCATTCCAAGTAGTCAAGCTTTTTGTGTATCCCAATTCTGTTATCCAATTGGTTAGCTCTCTATCCCAGAGTAGTGTCCTCTGCATTTCTGAGGTTTTCTGTGCCTTCATCCAAGTCATGGATGAACATGTTGAATGGTACAGTGACAAGAACAAAGTCCCAGGGCACTCCAATGGAGACCTCCTTCTAAGTTGACTTGTGCCTATTAATGACTATTCTTTGTGTCCAAGTATTCACAGAACCATGGGACCATAGATTTTGAGATGGAGAGGACCTCTGAGGTCATTGATTCCAACCTTTTCTATTGACAGATGAGAAGCCCAGAGAGGGGAAGTGACTTACCAAGGGTTGGATAGCTACCAAGTATTGGAGGGAGCATTTGAACTCCGGTCTTCCCAATTCCAAGCATTATGCTCAACCCACCCCACCACCCTACCTCTAACCCACAGTTGAGTCTACCTGACTGCTCTCTCACCTAATCCACTTCTCTCTTTCCCTGTATTATCCCTATTAGGAGTCATCCCCTCATCCATCTTGCTTCTACATTTCACCTGACTTCCCCTTGGCCTTGGGTAAATACCTTCCACTCTCTTGGTTTCAGTTTTCCTATTCTGTGATGTTTCGCATGTTTGCTGCTAAATATTCATGGCCTCTTTTTTGCTAGTAGTAGTAATAAGAAAACTAGAGACATAGAGGTCAAGATAGAGACATAGAAAGTTATAGAGAGAAAGACATAGGGAAAGAGAGCTAGAGAGGAAGAGAGACAGACAATGATATGAACAGGCTCAGAGACTTTAATTTGTGGACTGAAAGAGAGACACAGAAAAGAGGACAGGAAACAAAAGAAAGAGAGAAAAAGTCAGAGACAGAGAGATGGAGGGACAGAGACCTGGGCAGAACTGGCCACAAGGGGGAAAAGAAGTCTTTCATTTGTGAGCCAAGAGTCCTCAGAGCCTGTCCCAGCTTTGCCCTTTACTCTCTGTGTGTCCTGAGACAAGTAGTGGGAGAAGCATCAGAATGAGAATCAAGCAGTCTAGACCTAGAGGGGACCTCAGAGGCCATCTAGCAAACCCTGGTTGTGAGTCCAATAAAGAGAGAAAAGTGACTTGTCCAAAGTCACATAGCTCATGTGCCACAGGCAAGATTGGAACCCAGGTCCTCTGACTCCAAAACCAGCAGTCTTTCAAATGTGCCTCATCAGTGTAAAGCCAGGCTCTACCATTGCCTTGGTGTGACCTTGGGGCAATTCTCATCCCCTCTGGGAGCTTCAGTTACCTCAAGAGTAAGCTGAGGAGATTGGAATCAGTGACCTCAGAGGCGCCCAGGCTCAGGTTCCAGGAGCCAAGCAGAGTAGCAGAGGCAGTTGGCTGGGGGCTCAGACTTTATTAATACATCCTCTGCCATCCCACCCCAGAGTTGCTCAGGCTCCTCCTGCTTCAGCTGTGGCTGCCTGGGCTCAGCTTCATCCTCGGGGCAGGAAAGAGATGGTGTAGCTGCGGGGGATGGTGGCAAAGCCCACCATCTTGGGAGAGATATCGATGGCCTCTTTGGGGATTGGAGACTGGAAGCGAAAGTTCTGCAGGATGGTGGTGAGGAAAAGGAAGAGCTCCATTCTGGCCAAGCCTTCACCAAAACAGTAGCGTTTGCCTGGAAAACCAGAGTTAGACATGGTCAGGATGGGGAGGACTCTTAGGACAGACAATGTCAGAACGGGGAAGAAGCTAAATGGTAAAAGGAAATGGTAGTTTGCGGGGCTTGGACTCAGGAAGACCTGAGTTCAAATGTTACTTAGACATTTAGTATCTTTGTCTTCCTGGGCAAGTCATTAACCTCTCCAAGCTTCTGTTCCCTCATCTACAAAATAAAAGGGTTGAATTTGATGGTCTAAAAGGTCTCTTTTGATTTAAATCTGTGATCCCTTAGGATGTAACATTTCAGGTTTCAAAGGAAATTTAGAAAAAGACATGTAGCAGAGAATGTTTGGATCTTGTACCAGAAAAGACTGTCTAGCAGGCACTCATCTTCAGCAAGGGCAGATTTTGGAAACGTCCCACTTTATCTAATTTTTCTTGCTTATCAGCTGCTATGCCTTTGTTGATTTTAGGCTCATGAAAGAACATAAGTGCTATCAATAGCTACTAAATTTTGATGCCCTAGGTAATTGCCCCATTGGCCCACCCTTGGTATGGGTCTGTCTAGATGATGGGACATCAGAGGTAGAAGGGCCTTGAGAATATAGAGTGGCTCTTTTTCCTCAACCCTCCTACACTTCCTTCTCAGCAGAGGCCCTTGCTTCCTTATGGGAGAAAATGGAAACCAACCCATGTGAGATTCCTCTTGTAATTTATGATAGACCTCAAAATCCTCATACATCTTCTGCCACCATCACTGTCTTTGTTCCATGGTCTGTCAAAGTGGTGGCCCTCTTCCCTGCTCTTCCCTTGATCCCCTCCCTCCCAATCTCACAGAATTCCCCATCTGGATTTCTACATCCCAAGCAAACTGGCCTATTTGCTGTTGCCCAAATTGATCATTCCTTCTGCTGCCTCCATGCCTTTGAAGAAGCTTCTTAACTGGAGTGCCCTCCCTCCTCAGTCCTGCTTCAGAGGGTCCTTAACTTCCTTCCAAGTAACCTCTGGCACCACCTCCTAAAGCAAACTTTTCTGATTCCCCTGGTCACCAGTGTTCTCTGTCTAAACATTATCTGGTCCCTACTTATCTACCTAAACTTGATACTGCTCCAATAGAATGTCAACTCCCTGAGGACAGGGCCTGTTTTTCCTTGTCATTGACCCCACCCCACTCCCATCCCACCTCATTAGTACTTATTGGATCAGATGTTAGAATTGAGGAGGACTTAAAACAGCATCTAGTCCAACCTCTTCATTTTCCAAATTAAGAAACTGAGGCACAGAAAAGGGAAAGTCTTGACCAAAATTACAAGCTTATGTTGTACCTAGTTGGTAGATGCTAAGATGGAAGGAACCTCAAAGACCCTTGAATGACAGGTCTGAATTTCACAGATAAGGAAACTAAGGTTTAGGAAGAAGTGATTTGCTCCAGGTCACCCAGGTAGGAAGCTTTAGAGATGGGTCTCTGACTTCAGGCTCAGGACTCTTTCTAGTGTTTCTACTTCTTCCTCAAAGAAAAAGGGACACTAGTGCCATTTAGGGCGGGGTGTCCATTCTGGAATCTTTAGCCCCACAACTACAGCCTCTCCAGAACCATCCCATCCATGGTCAAGTGAAATTAACATGAGTGGTAGCAAGATGAATTGAGAGTAGACAAGAAGAAAGGCAGTACACACCAGGCTCAGGCCATAATAGTTGGGAAGTGGGATGAGTTGGGAGTCATGGAGGGGAAGAGAAAATGCTTTCCTGCTCACCAATGGAGAAGGGGACAAAGGCATCACTCTTCTGGAACTGGCCCTTTTCATCCAGGAAGTGCTGGGGGTTGAAAGCTTCAGGGCAGGCAAAGAAGTTGGGGTCCCTCAGTACTGAGCCCAGTATGGGATAAACTTCTGTGCCCTAGAGTTGGGGTGAGAGAGGACAGCAAAGGAAATAAGTAATGAAGTGGTGGGAAGAGGGCAGGAAGAGGGGAGACAAAGACTGAGGGGGAAATAAAGAAACAGTAAGAAGAGAGAGAGGAATAGGGAGGAAGGAAGGGAGGGAAATGGAGAGTTGGAGGGAAGGGAGAAGAAGAAGAAGGGGAGGGAGAGGGAGAGGGGAATAGAAATGGAGAGAGAGAGAGGCAGGGAAATTGAGAGAGGGGGGACAGAGATGGAGGGAAGTAGAGAGGGAGAAAGAAGGAATGGGAACAAGAGAGCTGAATTGAGGGTCCATCAGAGCAGAGAGTTTGGAAGAAGAATGCAGGGAAAGATTGGGTGCAGGAAGAAAACAAATGGAGGGATGTTCTAAGGCAGGAGGAAGGTAAGGATGGTTCTATGGTAGGATACGGGGCATTTATATGAAAGAGAATGAGTAAATACTGAAAGATGAGGATGACAGATGCTGATTTAGAAGATGAAAGAGATAGAGAAGTTTCTGGGGTAGGATGATATGGGTGTGGAACAAAAAATGAGAGGCTCCTACCTTGGGAAGAAGGTAGCCACGGAATTTGGTGTCCTTGGTGACCCTCCGAGAAACACCCATGGGGATTATGTTGCCAAACCTCTGGATCTCATGGATAACAGCCTCTGTGTATGGCATCTTGGCTTTGTCCTCAAACTTGGGTGATCGGTTCCGCCCAATTACCTGATCAATTTCCTCATGGATTTTGGCTGTAGTTGGTAGAGGGTATGGGGTGGGAGAGAATGGTGTCAGAGAGATCCTAGAGAAGTCCAAAGGGAAGAGAGGTGTGGAGGTTTGATATACCCTGAGATGGGGAGATGCAGGGACAAGGAGTGAGGGGGATAATCTATGTTCCGTGTGTATGTGTGTGTGTGTGTGTGTGTGTGTGTGAAGTACGTGGAAGATGAGAAGAAAGAGATTTGGGGTAGCTCCTAGGTTTCCAGAGGACTTCTAAGGGGTTGAGGGAAGGAGAGCTCACCTTCCACCTCTGGATGCTTCATTAACAGAAGGAAGCCATAGCGAAGAGTTGTGCTTACAGTCTCGGTGCCAGCAAAAAACAGGTTCAGGGCAGTCATGATTAGGTTCTTTATGAAGAATTCTGTGTTGGGATTTTCCTTTTCCTGGGATGGAGAGAGTGGACAAGGCTCAGGACCTCCCTCCCCCAACTCACACAGACTTGCATCACCTCTAGACTTTTCAGTCTCAAGGCCTTCTCTACCCCCCATTCCAGCTCAATTCCTTGAGCCCCAGTAATGCGCAGGGGTAGAGGGGGAAATCTATCCATGCCACCTGATAAAGATGGAATTTCTTAGTTCAAAGGGACCCAAAAATAAATCTATTCTCCTCAGAATTCAGATAATCATAGACAGTGCTGAAAAAGACCTCGGAGACTATAAAATCCAATGATCTTTTGAAGAAACAAAGGCACATAGAGGTTGGGACCTGCTCACAGTAACAGCTAGTAAATGTCTGAGGTGGGATTTGGGTCCAGGTACACACGACTCCTGAGTCTACATCCAGATGCACTACAATATGCTGTCTTCCAGAATCCTGGGACATTAGCTGGAAAAGGTCTCAGCAGCCAAAGACAACCCACCCTGAGTTACCTGACAAGTGGTGCTCCAGTTTCTATTTCAAGATATACAAAGAGGAGTAACCCATCAGTTCTCTGTATAACCCATTGCACCTTGGGACAGCTCTCACATTTTGGAAGCCTCTTCTCCCTGATAGACAACCTAAATACTTCCCTTTACCATTTCTCCCATTGCTCCCGCTTCTGCCCACCAGGGCCAAGTAGAACAAGTCTACTATCCTTCCTACATTTTGTAGATGAAAAGACAGAGAACCAGGGAGAAAAAGGACTTCCCAAGGTCATATGGACAGAGTCAAAGTTGTTGGGACTAGAATATAGGCTTTCTGAGAAGTTTCTGCCTCCAAACCTAGACTTTGAATGTGTGTAGGGTGAATAAGGGGCAGGAAGCATGGAGAATGGGGAAGCCCTCTTCATGTGTCTTTGTGTTTGCCTTGTCTTCCGGTGTCTCTGTTTCTTCATCTCTTTCCATTTCTTTCTGTCCAGCTTTCAGTTTCTGGTATTCTGTGTCCCCCATCTTTGCAGCTCACTTTCTCCATTTGTCTGTCTTTATCTCTCTTTTCCATCCTTCCCCCAAGTTGACAATGACCAGAGGTGCTTGGTATATCTGAATATCTGCTTTGGCTTGCTGCCATATCCTGCCTGGGTTGTTTGTGAACCTACCTCCTTACCAGTGCCACAGGGTACCTTTGAGCCTTACCCCTGGAAGTCTGAGACTTGCCATCTAATATCTGCTGCCTAATGTCTGTGGATCCCACTTCCCAATGTCTGGGGATTCCCTCAGAGATCTGTAACACCATCAGTCTGAGGTCTCACCCAGCCCTTTCATTGTCACCTGCCACTGGGCCAGTACCTCCTGCATCTTGATCAGGAAGGAGTCAATGAAGTTCCGGGGGGAGTTAGGGTCCAGGGTGGCCTGGTTCTCCTGGACCTTCTCGGTGATGAAGGCCTCTAGTCCTCTCAGTTCCTTGAATGCTTGCTTTTGAGGCCCTGGCAGGTGCTTCATCACTCCAGAGAACATCTCATATAGCTGGGGGAGGGCACAGGAGAAGTCATGAGGCATGGGTTACTGGAGTGTGTGCCTGGGCAGGCTAAGGAGGAGGATAATATCAGAATGGGCTATGGGGGCTAAGGGGGGATGCTAAATGTTAGAATGAGTGATCTGGAGAGAGTATAGACTTAGATTGGGAATAGGTTGGTTAGGATGAGAGATGGGCATCTGACTGGGAGTTGGGGGTCAAGACAAACATAAGGGTCAGATGAGGGATGAGTAGGACAGGATGGAAGATTGAGATAACTACAGGGAAAAGACATTAGATTGTGGAAGGGGGTCAGAAGGAGAACATGGTCAGATTGGGAATAGTGGGGTCAGATTGAGGAATTGTATACTAGAGGTAGAGGACAGAAATGAAAGTTGAGGATGAAGGTGAGTAGAGATCCAAGGGTTGGGAGGGAAGGTCTGAGAGATCACCTGTCCCATGGATGTGGATGTGAACTGGAAGCTCCCCAGCATCATTTGCAACATGGACAGGAACTGCTTGTCCTCATATTCAAAGCGATCACCAAAGACGATGGAGCAGATGACATTGGAGACTGTGCAGCTCAGCATGAAGGTGGGGTCAATGGGGGCTCCTGTAGCCCAGCCAGGTCAACAGAAACAGAAAGGAAAGTGCAGAGGTAAAATGGTGAAGAAAGAGAACAAAAGCAGAGAGATGGAGAGGGGAAAAGAGGAAGCAGAAGAAAGGACCTCCAATCCCAAGAGTTGCATGGAGACAGTTTGGGATAGAGATAGTATGAAAGGGCACATGGCAGGAGAGTAGGAAGAGAGAGAATAAAGACACACAGAAAGTGGATAGAGAGAGAGACAAGGTGAAAAAAGATAGTGACTCACTCTCTGACTCACAGCCTTTTCCGAAGGACAGCTAATATCCCTACTGCCAAAATGAGTAAAGAACCTTAGAAACCATCAAGACCACAAATTGAGAAACCATCAGAGGCAGTATTTGCACCCTGATCTTCCCAACTCCAAGGTCTGCACATTATTCAGTGTCCTTTCCAGGACAGCGGCCTGCCTCCCCTTACCTAGAATGGCACTGGGAAGGAGCCTTCAAGGGCATCTTGTTCATCGAATGAAAACCCTTCTTTCTACAGATAAACTCTGACCAAAGTGACCTATTTAGTGAGTTAGAACATAGAACATCAGAGCCAGAAGGGATCATATATTCCAACCCCTCTTGTTTTCTAGAGAAGAAACTGGTTTAGCATATGAGGAAAGGACTTGTCCAAAGTCACACAGGGAGTGAAGGGCAAAGCTAAAACTCTAATCTGGGTCTCCTGGTTCAGGGAGGGGGCCAGTCTCTGAACCAAGACACGAAGAATCATAGAATCATCATTTTAGATGTGGAAGGGAACCTATAGGCCACCATCTGGTCCATCCTTCTCACTTTTACAGGAAAGCAAACAGAGGCCCAGAGAAGTAAGGTCACCCTCTCAGAATCACAATGCAAGTAACTAGAGGAGCTCAAATCAAGCTCAGGTCCTCTGACTCCAAATTCAAGACTTTTTTCCCATATCAAGACTTCAAAATCAGCTGATGTCATTTGTCCTTCATTTTCAAAGAGGAACATTAACAACATGGGATGATGTCATGACTTGCATATGAATTAGTATTAAGGGAGGAAGAATTGCACAAAGTTATCAGCCTTCCTCTCTACGAGAGTCATCAAAATACAGTGTTAAAACAAGAGTCAAGATGACTGGTTATGGCCCAGGATTCATTGACAATGGGTTCTTCCATGCCTGAAGAGGCTCTAGGAGTTCCACAGCACCTACTTCCCTTCTCTTCATGGATGTTGGAGCAAGTAGTTGTAATCCTCCCAATTCCAGCTGGGGGAAGTCTTCATATGCTTGGGATAGACTTCCCCATAACTAATCAATGGTTTTGAGGCCCATTGGTTACCCTAAACCTTATTTATCCCATCTGCCAAGACAATTTCTCCAGGGTATGGCTGCTGTGCATGCTACAACTTCTTGGACCCAAAGGTGAGAGGTGGGTGGCAGATGGACAACCCTGAAGAGGGCTCTGAAAGCCCTCACGCCAGAGGTGTAACACCTAAAACACCACACACACTCTTAGAGATGAGCTAGTGTTACATGCAAGAGAAAAGTAAGTCACAGGACACAAAAAAGAGCAGCCAGTTTGGTGGGAGACAATATAGTCGAGGTTGACCTTGTCCAGGGTCCTGAAACCCACCTTTTGTTCCTCTCATGGCCTCGATGAGGAAACCAGCTTCTTCTTGGATGCGCTCCTCAATTCCCCTCTTGCCCATGCCAAAGTCCCTGAGGGTGGTGATGGAGAATCGTCGGAGCTGCCGTGACCTCTCCCCATTACTGAAGACCACACCTGGGCAGGGGCAAAAAAGAGGGAATGCATTCAGACAGGCCTGGAAAGAATCAAGTGGTGAGTATCCAGGGAGAGCCAAGGAGGGAGAGACAGAAGCAAGGAGAGGTAGGAAGGAAGAGAGATGGGGAGAGAAAGGGAGGTGGGAAGACAGGGAGAAACGGAGAGAAACAGAAAGAGGTAGGGAGACAGGAAAGGACAAAGAAATAGAGAGACCAAGAGAGAGGAAAGATGGTAAGACAAAGAGAGACAGAGAACTGGATATAGAGAAATAATGAGAGAAAGTGAAACAATGGAAAGAGGGGTGATAGGAAGTGATATAAAGAGATAATAGGGGGCAGCTAGGTGGCACAGGGGATAAAGCATCAGCCCTGGATTCAGGAGGACCTGAGTTCAAATCTGACCTCAGACATTTGACACTAGCTGTGTGACCCTGGGCAAGTCACTTAAACATCATTGCCCCACCAAAACAAAACACACTTAAAAGTATAGGTAAAAAAAAAGATAATAGGGAATGACTGGGCAGATTAGGAGAAGGGGAAGACAGAAAGGGGGAAGGAAAGAGAGGGTATGGTAACAGGAAGACATTTGGAGAAAGACAGATGGAGGTATGGAGATACAAGGAGAGAGAGGAAGAGATTATGAAACAAGGACAGAGGGAAGCATAGAATATGGGGGATATGGAGAGATGGTGAGGGGCAGAGAAACAGAGAAAGCCACGGAGCTAATAAGAGATACATGGAAAGACTGGTGGATAAGAATATTGGAAAAGGAAGAGAAATGGAGAAATAGAGGGAGATGGTGATACAAGGAGAGACAGAGAGAAATGAGAGACAAAGATTAAGAGACAGAGCTCTGGAGGAAATGGGTGAAACAGAGGGAAAGATGAAATGGGGAGATAGAGAAAAGGGGAAACAAGACTAGGCAAAGAGAGATGGAGAGATAGTGAGAGATAAAGAAAGATAAAGAGACCCAAGAGATGGAAAGAAATGGAGACAGAGAGATGGGAAGAGAAATGGGAGACAGAAATGGAGAAAGAGAAAGAGAGCGAGAAAGCAGCGGGTGGTTGAGGGAGGGAATGATAAGATGAAGGAGGGGAGGGCACAGATGATGGTAGTTCATGGAAGAACCCTGACTGGCAGCCTTGAGGAGGCCACATTGGCCTGGGGAGAGTTGTGTGTGCGTGTGTGTGTGTGTGTGTGTGTGTGTGTGTGTGTGTGTGTGTGTGTGTGTGTGTGTCCTTGCCCAGACACTCACCAAAATCTTCAAAGATCCAGTTGAAGGTGGCTTGCTCCCCTCGACCAGAGAACTCCTCTGCTTGGTCGACCAGTGCCTCCTTCACGGCCTCATACCCAGTCAGGACTATGACGATCCTGGGCCCCAGGTGCACTGTGAACACGGACCCATATTTTTCCCCAATCTGGAGGATATGGTGAAGTCAGAATAAACAGAGTTTTGCCTCTGAGCCCCATGATTTCCTCCCTCTTAGTTCTCTCCCCTAAATGATAACTTCTCACTCATCATCCCTCTGCAGATTTTAAGAAATTTTTTAATCGTGACTTAGCTACTAGTAACAAAGACCTTTCAGACAAACAGAGGACAAAGAAGAGTTTGTAAACACCTCTTGTGAATCTTTTATTTTTGTGGGGCAATAAGAGTTAAGTGACTTGTCCAAGGTCACACAGCTAGTAAGTTCATTTTCTTCTTTAAATAAAGAAGCAATACATAATTATATTTTTAAATATATTGAAATAAGCCAATTATACATATGTGTATGTTTACATATCATTTTTGTGAGATGTGGAATGGCATATGGGACACAGGCCTGGTAGTCAGGGAGCCCTGGGTTCAAATCTTTCCCCAGACACTTCTTACCTGTGTGACCCATGGTAAGTCACTTCATCACTGTCTCAGTTTCCTCGTCTGTAAAGTGAAGGGTTTGGACTCAGTGGCCTATCAGGTTCTTTCCAACTCTACATCTTTGGAACCCATGATCCTCATTTTACAAAGACAATAACAAAATTGCTGGGTTTTCCTCCTTTCCTGTTTTTCTGCCATAAGTCAAGGCAATCAACATTTATTAGATGCCAACTGTGTACCAGGCACTGTGCTAAGCCCTGGGGATGGAAAGAAAGGCAAAGGCAATTCCTGTTCATGAGGAGCTCACAGTCTCATGGGGCATACCTATTCCAAGTCCTTCCCCTCTACTGGACTTCCTGAAAACAATCCTGCTTAATCTGAAGAAACTAACGAACCCAGTGGCCATGGCAGAGAGAGCATGTCTGATGCTGCACCCATAGTGCCCATTTTAAGCCAGGAGATCTCTGTGGTCTTTCATCTCTCTGTCTTTCACTCTCTCCTTCCAGTCCTCAGGCTGCCCCCCTCCCAGCTTTCTTGGCCTCTTCTCCACCATGCCCCCAGTTCCCTCTCTTGCAGCCCAGCTTGACCATCCCTCCCCACAAAGATGTTCTCTGCTTTTCTTGGAGCTTCTTTCCTATGAGATCATAAAACAGACTTTGGAGAACATCTAACCCAACCTGGCCATGTTGCAAAGACAGAAACTAAAGCCTAGAGAGAGAGGAAAGGCCCTTCCTGAAATCAGTAGCAAGAAGCAGAGACTTTTCTGCCTCCACCTCCCTGTCTTTCTCCATCTCTCTGCGCATCACTCCCTGTCTCTGTCGTGCTCAATGTCTGTTTCAATTTCTGTCTCTGTGACTTCACGGCTCTTCCTGTCTGTGTCTGTCTGAGCACCTGCCTCCTCTCCTTGTCCAGTCTCTCTTTCTCCTTGCCTGTCTCTCTGTGTCTCTCTCAAGCTCTGTGTTTCTCTGTCTCAGTCTCTCCATGTTCTCCCTCTTGTCCCCAGCTCCCAACCTCAGTACCTTCATGAGGGAGTCATACATCTGCTCGGTGTTGAGCCGCAGGTAGTTGCCGATGAAAGGCAGGGGGGTGGGCCCAGGGGGAAGTCTGCTACGGACCTTCCTTTGTCTCCACACAGAGAGCACCACCAGGACTGAGAGGCAAAAGAATAATGCCCCTAGCAGCAGCCCAGAGGCCAGCATGGTGGAGGTGGCAGAAGCCTTCACTGTAGTGTTGTCTGGGGGTTGGGAAGATGCTGAGCCAGGACTGGGGTCCAGATAGGACTGGGCCTGCCTTTTATGCCTGGGGGGTGGAGATTGTCACTTGGCACTGATTCCAATTCACTTATGTAACTTTCTCAGTCCCAACCCCTTCCTTCCCTGAGCCCCAAGACTGGCCAAATCTGAAAGCCACAGAGGGAGAGGGATTGAATGCAGTGAGGGCTCAGAGACTTGAGGTTCCCAGGAAATAAAAGGAGAAATGTGGGAGGTTTAAAGGAGTGTCATAGACCATAGATGGAAATGGAGATCTCAAAATGCAATGATGGAAGTTCGGGAAGAATCTGGTAATAGAGATTGAAGAGCAGAGTGTCTCAAGACTTGAGGATGAGGCTATAGCAGGGTACTAGGGGGAGCACAGAATACATCTTTAGTGGCAGTGACCTCAAGTAAGTCCCTCCTTCTCTCTGGATCATCCATTTCCCTTTGTGTGAGGAGAGAACTGTATCAGATGAGCCCTAAGGACCCCCTCAATGGGATGTTCTCTGTGTGTCTGGGGCATGGGATACTGTACCTATTGTTAACCAAGTATTCCTTTAAGGATAAATCTTCATGAAAAACCAAGAACTGATGCAAACATGAGGCCAATAAATCTTTAACTCAAGCCCCCTTATGTGAACCATTTATATCTTGATCTGATTAGGGAGTTACAGGAGGATACTTATTAGATCTAAGGCTTCAGAATTGGGATTCTCTATCCTGGGGGTCCTCTAACCTCAGTTTTGTTCTTTTAAATTTGTGTATGTATTTTTGATAATAGACAACAATTATCTACAAATACGAACATTTCTGACTTCTTGGTTTTTCAGATGAAGAGGCTAAGAGGTGAAGTTCAGACAGCTGGCCAGGGACAAAACTGATTCTCTACCTGGGAAGGTGGCCATGGACAGCACCCCCAGATTGGGTACCTGCCATTTCTGCCTCTGGGCAGCAGTTTGGGGGAGGAGAGAGGGAGCACAGTTGGCAAATAGTAGTAAAGGGATTGTGATGTTTTTAGGGAGATGCAAGAAGGGGCAGGTTAGGCAAGGGTGGGTAATTGGAATTGACAATTATGTTACCTGGGCTGACCCTAGTCCCAATGGCTCTTCCTCCCCTCCCCATCTAGGCCTAGCCATGGTTACTTCCTCTGTTAGCTCATAGCCTAGCACAACTTAGGGTTAAGGAGAAGCCTGGGAAATCATGACAATCTTTCTTAAGGCTCCTTTTGGTAAGAGGGGGCCAGGATGGGTGTGGGCAGGGAAAGGAACTCTCAGAGATTCCAAGAATGATTGTTAAATTTGTGGTGTGAGTGTTTATACCTCAGAAATCAGCAATGTCCACATTCTAGAGTTTGATTTATTGCTTTGTTTATAATCTAGATTCAAGAAAGTATGAATAACTCTAGGTAAACTTAAAAGCATATGTGTATACACCCTCTCACTCTGCCCTTTCCTCCACCTTAAATATTTAACAGTCCACTCTCGTATTGCTCAATGGTTGGTTGGTTAGTTGTTGTCTTCTGTTCTTGAAGAGACCCCAAATATTGGGGTCAAGGTGCAGTGAGTTCGACCGATCAGAACAATATGATCTTGAAAGGCTCTACCCCAGGTTGGACCCAAATGGTGCATATGAACATTTCAAGTGGAAACATCTCTAAATGTGTACATCTCACATTTCTTTTGATTTACAATTCTGTTTGTTTATAGATGTGGGTATGCTGCGCTGGGCAGTTCTCTGCCAGTGCCTCCCATGTCTTGCAATTGATTGCTTAATAAACAGTCCATGAACTCAACAGGAATGTAATAGAAAGGTTAGGGAATGAAGTCAACACCAGACTGGAAGTGTGGTGTTTAGACAATAAGAAATTATATATCTTTAGGGTGTGCAAAATGTCTTCCATCCATGATCTCGTTTGAGCTTCATAATACCCTATAATGTTAAGAGGTTGAAGAGAGAATGACTGGAGCAAGTCTGATATGTGTATGGAGTCTGTGTAGAAATGGAGAATAGACTATCTTCATGACTGTCTACCTGACTTCAGAAAGAAAGTCCTGGAGACCAGAGGCATAGCCCTAAAGCCTAGGGTCAGTCAGGTTGGTAGGAGTCAAGTGAGAACTCCAGAGATCAGGCTTGGCTGAGATCTACCTTGGCTGATGCACGCTTTGTAAACCTGGTTGACTCTGAACTCTGTGAAATGTGTTTGGACCCATGACCATCTATCTACCTCTGCTGTTCTGGGATGGTCAGACCAGAGACTGTTCATGCAACTCAGGATCTGCTTAACCCCATACCTGAGGCACTTATGTGACTGGGCAAATCACTCAACATTTCTGGGCTTCCATTTTCTCTTTTAAAAATATGTCTTTACATTTTTTCCTCTAATTATATGTAAATATTTTTAACATTTTAAAAATTTTTGAGTTCCAAATTCTCTCCTTCCCTTTCTCCTTTACCCTCTCCTTAAGACAGCAATATATTTGATATAGTGCAATATATTTGATATGTGCAATCATGCAAAATAAATTTCCATATTAGCTATGTTGTGAAAGAAGACGCAGAGCAAAAAAAGAAAACCAAGAAAAATAAAGAATGGAAAAAGCTATACTTCCATTGGCATTGACTCCATCAATTCTTTCTTTGGAGGCGGATAGCATTTTCTCATCATACCTCCTTTGGAATTGTCTTGGAATTCTCTTGAGGAGAATAGCCAAGTCACTCACAGTTAATCAGTGTACAATATTGCTGTTACTGTGGATAATGTTCATCTGGTTCTTCTCATTTCACTTTACTTCAGTTTCATGTAAATCTTTCCCAGTTTTTGTGGGGGTTTTTATGGTGTTTTTTTTCAGCAACAAACATTTATTTTATTTTCCAGTTACATGTAAGGGTAGTTTTCAACATTCATTTTCATAAGATTTAGAGTTCCAAATTTTTCTCCCTCCCTCCCTCTCTCCCTTTCCTCCCCCCTCCACAAGATCACAATCAGGTTATAAATGTACAATCCACAAGTGCTTTTTTTTTTTTATCAGTTCTTTCTATAGGGGTGCATAGTAAGCTTCCTCATTAGTTCCTTGGGATTGTCTTGGATCATTGCACTGCTGAGAGTAGTTAAGTCATTCACAACTGCTCATTGAACAATACTGCTGTTACTACACACAATGTCCTCCCAGCTCTGCTCACTTCACTATACATCAATGTTCATTAGTCTTTCCAGGTTTTTCTGGGATCATCCTGTTTGTCATTTCCTGTAGCACAAGACCATTCCACTACAATCATATAGCACAGCTTCTTCCATCATTCCTCAATTGATGGGCATTCCCTTGATTCTCAATTCTTAGCCTCCACCAAGAGTTGCTATAAATATTTTTTTGTACAATTTCCCCCCTTTTCTCATGATTACTATTGTTAACTATTTCCCTTCCATCCTACTCCCTTCCCCACAATATTTATTCTATTATCCATCTTCTTTCATCCTATCCCTCTTCAAAAGGGATTTGCTTCTGTCTGTCTCCTCCCCCACTCTGCCCTTCCTTCTTTTGCCCCTCTCTCTTTATCCCCTTCCCCTCCTATTTTCCTGCAGGGTTAGAGAGATTACTCCACCCAATTGAGTGTGTACATTATTCCCTCCTTGAGCCAATTCTAATGAGATTGAGGTCTTTGAGCCAATTTTGATGAATGTTAGGCTCATTTACTTCCCAGATTAAATAGATTACTCCACCCAGTTGGATGTGTGTGTGTGTGTGTGTGTGTGTTAGTCGCTCCTTGAGGGAACTCTGATGAGTTTAAGGTCTTTGAGCCATTTATGATGAATGTAAAATTCATTTACTGCCCTGCTCCTCTCCCATCTCTTCCCCTACTCCATAAGCCTTTTTCTGTTTCTTTCATGTAGGATTTCACCTATGCCCTTCCCCCTCCCCCAGTGAATTCCCTTCACCTCTCAATTTAACCCTAAAGATGTCATCACCTAGCTAAGTGACACAGTGCACAAATCATCACCCCTGGACCCAGGGGGATCCCAGCCAAAACCTGGCCTCAGACACAAGACAGTTGCCCACCATACGACCCCAGGTATGTCCCCCAGCTCCAATTTTTTATGGTTCTCTAGGGTCTTATATTTGAAAATCAAATTTGCCATTCAGTTCAGGTCTTTTCATCACAAATATCTGAAAGTCTTCTTTTTCATTAAAGTCCCATTTTTTTTTCTGCTGAAAGATTGTGCTGAGTTTTGCTGGGTTGGTGATTCTTGGTTGTAATCCCATTTGCTTTGCCCTTTGGAATATAATATTCCATGCCCTCTGGTCCTTTAATATAGAAGCTGCTAGATCTTGTGTTATCCTGACTGGGGCTCCACAGTACTTGGATTCTTTCTTTTTGGCAGCTTGCAATATATTCTCCTTGACCTGAGAGCTCTGGAATTTGGCTATAATATTCCTAGGAGTTTTCCTTTTGGGATTTCTTGCTGGAGGTGATCTGTGGATTCTTTCAATTTCCATTTTATGTGCTTCTTCTGGAATTTCAGGGCAATTTTCCCTGAGAATATCTTGGAAGAAGGTGTTCTCTAGATAATGGAATGTGATAGATGAGATTTGGCAGATATTCAGGAGCCCACCTGAGTGTATTACTGGTTGATTTGACTGGATTAGTAGTTGACTAGATTCTAAGCACATCTGGCGGGTACTTGGGAGTATTTAAGAAAGCATGGTTCTCAGAATCTAAAAAGACTTTGAACTTCCAGCCCAATCAACCAACCAGCTTGAAGAACCTCCCCATTCTGGGAGGGGAAAGGAAGGAGGAAAGGGGAGCCTGTGTGAAGAGCACTGTCTTTTTGGTTCCTGACATGGTGGCGATGGCAGAGAACAATGGAGAAGAGCTGAGGAAAGATAGGATTGTGAGGTTGTAGGAATTCTGTTCTCAATCTTTCTCTTTCTATATTTCAATAAATCCTTAAAAATCTAAACTCGTTTTATCAGTGATTTTAGTCAGTTTCCCCAAAAAGTGGGGAAACAGATTAGAACCCACATTTAGAATTTTGAATTACACAGTGTCTAAGCTCTTTCCTTGATCATGGTTTTCAGGTAGAGCAATAATTTTCAAATTATCTCTCCTGGACCTATTTTCCAAGTCAGCAGTTTTTCCCAGAAGATATTTCACATTGACCTCTATTTTTTATTCATTTGGACTTGCTTTATTGTGTCTTGGTTTCTCATAAAGTCACTGGCTTCCATTTGTCCAATTCTAATTCTTAGGCAATTATTTTCATCAGAGAGCTTTTCCATTTGGCTTTTCAAGCTGTTGACTTTTTTCTCATGTCTTTCCTGCATCACCCTCATTTTTCTTTCCATTTTTTCCTCTACCTCTCTAACTTTATCTTCAAAGTCCTTTTTGAGCACCTCTATGTCCTGAGACCAATTCTTATTTTTCTTGGAAGCTTTCGATATAGGGGTCCTGATGTTGACATCTTCCTGTGAGGGTGCCCCTTGGTCTTCCTTGTTACTGAAGAAACTTTGTATGGTCCTCACCTTTCTCTGCTGGCTCATCTTGCCTTTCTTTTACTAGACTTTTAGCTCCTTAAAGTGGGGAACTGTTTCCAGGCTGCACTATTCCAAGATTCAGGGGGTCCCAGGTGGTATGATTTAAGGAGAATCAGGTTCTTCACTTGCCCGGCCTGTTCCCTGGTCCGTAGGTGACCCCAGACCAACTTGCTAATCAACCAGCTTTGTGTGTTGTGGTTGTCAGCTCCAATGAGCCTGTGCCCTTCCCCCACCTGGGCCACTGCTACTCAAGCCTACCTCCTGGTTCTCAGCAGGAGTGTAAAATCCAAGTTCTGCCTTAGCACCAGCATAGACCCCTGTAGTCTCCCCCCTGACCAGGGCTCAGCCCACTCACCAAACTGTGAGCTTAGTTCCAGACAACACTGGCACTTCAGCTGATTCAGAGACTCTGGGGGTCTGTTTTTCTGGTGAGGCCTTCTTGGGACTGGATCTGTGTCACGGTGACTGTGGGGTTGGTCTTGACTCCTGTATTAGGACAGGGGCTCCCTCCTTCTGACCTTCCAAGCAGTTCTTGGTTAGAAGATGATTTCAACACATTCTTCTGTGAGTTTTGCTGCTCCGGGGATTTTCCTATGGCATTATTTGGATGTTTTTTGGAGCGATCCTGTCATGAATTTGGGAGCTCACTGTCTTTGCCATCTTGGCTCCGCCCTTTTCCCAGTTTTTCTAAGAGCGTCTTGATCATAATTTTTATAATAAAATAGTATTTCTTCAAAACCATGTATCCCTGGGGAGCTGAGCCATGATGGCGGAGGAGAGGCTGTGACTCCCTCAAACTCTAGATAAACCTGTCCATTCACTACCAAATAATGCCATAAAAAACCCAGAGCAGCCTAATGGACATAAGAACAGAGTGAGACTATTTTCCAGCCAAAGTTGGCAATTAGGATCACCTGTTGATTGGGCTGAGTGAGGAGCTCAATGCATGGTCCAGCCCCAGCCAGGAACAGACAGTACTTCCAGTGCCTCAGAGTCTTCAGTGCCAGCAGCTTCTTCTGAGACTCAGTTCACAGACCAGTGAGGGGGTTTGGCAGTTGGCTGGTTTGAAGCAGCTACAGTCTCTTCTGGAATTGGAGTGAAGTGCCCTGGTTCTGAACCAGTGGACCAAATTGATTGGTGACGGCCCAGTGTGGGAGGGGCACAGGCACGCCAAGCTTCCAATCATAGAGAATCCGATTTCAATCAGACATCTGCTTCCAGGCTGAGATGAGCAGGCAAAAAAGACAGCAGACAATAGACAGCTTCTTTGGGAGAGGGGTAGACCAGAATACACCCTCAGAAGAAGATAATAACAAAGTCAAAGCTCCAACATCCAAAGCTTCCAAGAAAAATATGAATTGGTCTCAGGCCATGGAAGTGCTCAAAAGGGACTTTGAAGAGAAATTAGGAGAGATATAAGGAAGATTTAGAGAGATGGAGGACAGAATGGAAAGAGAAATGAGAGCATTGCAGGAGAGTCATGGGAAAAAAGTCAACAGCTTTAAAAGCCAAATGGGAAAGGAGATAAAAAAAACTGTCTGATGAAAATTATTGCCTAAGAATTAGGATTGAACAAATGGAAGCTAGTAACTTTGTGAGAAACCAAGACACAGTAAAGCAAATCTAACTGAATAAAAAATAGAGGGCAATATGATACATCTCCTTGGAAAAACAGCTGACAGGAAAATAGATCCAGGAAAGATATTTTGAAAATCACTGGACTACCTGAAAGTCATGATCAAAAAAAAAGGCTAGACATCATCTTCCAAGAAATTATCAGGGAAAATTGCCCTGATAATCTAGAAGCAGAAGGTAAAATAGAAATTGAAAGAATCCACTGATCACCTCCTGAAAGATATCCCAAAAAGAAACCTTCCAGGAATATTATAGCCAAATTCCAGAGATCCCAGGTCAAGGAGAAAATATTGCAAGCAGCTAGGAAAAAAGGAATTCAAATACTGTGGAGCTACAATAAGGATAAAACAAGATCTAGCAGCATCTGCATTAAAGGACCAGAGGGCATGGAATATGATATTCCAGGGAGCAAAGGAACTGGGACTACAGCCAAAAGCTACCCAGCAAAACTGAGTATAATTTTTCAGGGGAAAAAATGGGACTTCAATGAAAAACGACTTTCAGGCATTCATGACGAAAAGACCTGAACTGAATAGAAAATTTGACTTTCAAAACCATGTATCCCAACTCATTCAGCCATTCCCAATTGGTTGTCATCCCCTCAATTTCCAATTCTTTGATACCACAAAAAGAGTTACTTTAAACATTTATTTACATATAGGTCCTTTTCCTTTTTGTTTTTTATCTCTTTGAGATACAGACTATGTAATATTATTGCTGGGCCAAATGGTAGACATAGTTTTATAGCTGTTTGGGCACAGTTCCAAACTGCTCTCCACAATGGTTGAATAAGTGCATAACTCTACCAACAATGCATTAATGTCTCAGTTTTCTCACATCCCTTCGATCATTTGTCATTTTCTTATTCTGTCATATTAACCAATTTGATATGTGTGAGGTAGTACCTCAGAGTTGTTTTCATTTGTATTTCTCTAATCAAGAGTGTTTTAAGGGGAAGCTAGGTGATGCAGTGGATAAAGCACTGGCCCTGGATTCAGGAGGATTTGAGTTCAAATCCAGCCTCAGACACTTGACACTTACTAGCTGTGTGACCCTGGGCAAGTCACTTAACCCTAATTGCCCTGCAAAAAAAGAGAGTAATTTAAAGCATTTTTTCATATGACCATAGTTTTGATTACTTCATTGGAAAATTATCTGTTCATATCCTTTTACCATTTATCAATTGGAAAATGACTTGTATTCTTATAAATTTGACTCAATTCCCTGTATATCTGAGAAATGAGGCCTTTATCAGAGAAACTTGCTATAAAATTTTTTCACAGTTATGATTACAAACTGTGTATTTCCCTCCATCCTATTCCTTCACGTATCCTATTCTCTCTTCTTTCACTCTATTCCTCCTCAAAAGAGTTTTACTTCTTACTACTACCTCCCACAATATTCCCTCTGTTCTACCTGTCCCTCCCACTTTTCTTATAACCTTTCCCTCCTTCTTTCTTGTATGTTAAGACAAATTTCTATAACCAACTGAGTTTGTATGTTATTCTCTCTTGGAGCTAATACCAATGAAAGTAAGGTTCAGCACACACCCCCCAAACCCCTCCATCTTTCCATCCACTATAAAAGCTCTTTGAAATCTCTTTTACTCTGTTCTTTTTTAAAATTTTTGGTGAGGCAATTGGGGTTAAGTGACTTTCCCAGAGTCACACAGCTAGTAAGTGTTAAGTGTCTGAGGCAAGATTTGAACTCAGGTCCTCCTGACTCCAGGGCCGGTGCTCTATCTACTGCACCACCTTGCTGTCCCAGAAGTCTCTTTTACATGAGATAATTTATGCCATTATAACTCTCCCTTCATCATTTCCTAGTGCATTCCTCTTTTTCATCCCTTAATTCTATTTTAAGGTACCACCCTATCATCAATGTTCACCTATTCCATGTATTCTTCCTTACTGTAGTTCTAAGACATTTAAATTGCTTTTCCTGTATGCTTGCAATTTTCTCCTTGACTACCTTTTGGGGCAGGGGGCAAGGCAATGAGGGTTAAGTGACTTGCCCAGGGTCACACAGCTAGTAAGTGTCAAGTGTCTGAGGCCACATTTGAACTCAGGTCCTCCTGAATCCAGGTCTGGTGCTCTATCCATTGCGCCACCTAGCTGCCCCACCTTGACTATCTTTTGAGCTCTTCCAACTCAATTCACATTTTAGGGGCTTTGTAGCTAGTTTGACTTCATTTTCTTCTTATTAGTTTGTATTTTCATTTTACCTGCCACCATAGTAACTTTCTATGGTGTTTGCTCATTTTATCAGCTGTTGTTTGCTCATTTTATCAGCTTATTTATTGATATTTAAGTTTATGTTAAAGTTGACCTCTGCTCCTATAGTTGGAGGGGGCACTGGCCCAAGTTGCATGCCTTTCTTTCTGCTGCTCTCAGAGCTACTTCTGAAGGACTGTAAGTTTTCAGTTCTTCCAAGGTAGTATGATCAAAAGTCAGGTGTGGTCACAGCTCTTCTGGCTTTTGCTTTGGTCTGTGAGAGACCACAACATCCCATGCCTGAACAATGATCTGGGTTCCAACTACCCTTTGACTGAGAGATCTGAAGTTCTAGTGCTCCTCCTTACCCTGAGACTATAACCCAGTACTGCAACCTGGGTATACTTATGGGAAATGCTGGCACCCAGTGCCAGCAAAGAGATCCTTGCAATCTCCTTCTGACCAGCTAATTATCCAGCCCCCTTACCATCTGTGGACTGAGAGCTCCAGAAGATACTGCTGCTGCTGCTGCTGCTGCTGCTGCAGTTGATTCAATTTTCCCCAAGGCCTGATGTTACTTTACTGGGGCTAACCCTCCATAGCACTGGACTGTGTTTCACTCTCAGCTAGGTGTGACAGATCTTTCTTGTCAACCTTCTAAGTTATTTTTGGCTGGAAAATTGTTTCACCCCCTTCCTTTTGTGGGTTCAGTCATTACAGAATTTATATTGAGACATTATTTAAAGTTATTTGGAGGGGAGAACTCAGAAGAGTTCCTGCCTATTCTCTACCATCTTGGCTCCACCCATCCTCAATTTTCTTATTGGTAAAATGTAGAGGGAATTAGGCTGGATAATTGGATAATGTCTAAGTAACCCTTCCAGCTAGAAATCCTGGAATCAGGAGGATGACAACTTTGGCTTCCTATACTTTGGTGAATATTTCTTTGGTCACAATGTTCTCTCTCTCTCTCTCTCTCTCTCTCTCTCTCTCTCTCTCTCTCTCTCTCTCTCTCTCTCTCTCTCCCCCCTCTCTCTCTCTCTCTCTCTCTCTCTCTCTCTCTCTCTCTCTCTCTCTCTTTCTCTCTCCCCCTCCCTCCCTCTTCCCTTCCATTTGGATTTATAAATAGAAAGATTATTCCTCCTTTTCAAACTCTGAAAGTATTGTGGGGGAAAGAATTGGAAGAGAGTAAAGAGGGACTTGGATATAGAGCAAGAGGGGAATAATTGGGGAGGGGGGAATGGGGAGAAGTACAGTTTGCACCAGAATTGCATTTAGAGCAATTGAGGATAAACTAATAGAAATTCATAACTGAAGAGCACAAGGAAAATACTCAACTTCACAATAGGTATTAGATATGAGATGGGGAAGTTCGACTGAGCTCCTCCACCCATGTCTACCAATCAGTTTCCTCTATTATAGTGGGTCAGGCAGCATCTGAGGTCCCTTCCAACTTTTCACCTGTTGTATTCTGATGGCTGTTGTCTACCACCCTTTATCCTCAATTCCCTCCTCCCTCCCTCCCAACCTCCCTCTCTTCCTTCCTTGCTTGCTTCTTTTCTTCCTTCATTCTTTCCTTCCTTACCTGGGAATATGTAGCTTTCAGTATCTATTTTCCATCCCTCCCCTTCATCTCGTCAATCCTGTGCCCCCCTTTGAGGGAGTCCATGGTTACCCTGATTCTGGTTCTGTCCTTCTGTACCTCCCTGATAGGGTCTACGGTTATTCTAATACTGTCTCTCTGTATCCCCCTGAAAAGATTTATATCCATTTTGATTCTACCTGTAATAAGACCTATGATTACCCTGGTTGTTTCCTTTCTGATAAAAGTTTCCAAAATTATTTCGATTTCCCCCAAAAAATTCCTCAAGGCTCTTGGTCATTGTCCTCTTAAGTTCTTGTTTTCTAGTCCTACATTCCTTCAAGAAGTGTCCTTGTTTTTTGCAGTACTCGCAAAGTTTAGGGGGTTGATAGCGATTTTCAATTGTCCAGTTTCACTGCCTTGTTGTTTCCTGTACTGGAGCTAAAATGTCCTGTCTGTTCCTTTCTTCTCTCTCATTTCCTTTGTAAATATATGTTGCTGTTTCTTTAAGTCTGTCAGGACTCAAACTATTCCAGCCAGGACATTGCTTTTAAAAATGTTTCTGAATTTCTGGTAAGGACTGGTTTACGAAATGAGAGCAGATAATATGGGCATCTCTGCCATTTAATGGGTCTAGTCCAGCATATTGCCTGGCATGCTTACACAGCCTGTCATAGAATCTATTAGGTCTCTCATCAGGTCCCTGAACTGTATCTATAAATTTTTGCCAGTCATCAGTCTTTCTAATACAGGATTCCATTGCCTTCAGCAATGTTTCTCTTGCATCTTTCAACATATCAAAATGCCTAGGGTTATTGGGGTCCCAGTCAGGGTCTTGAATAGGCCACCCAATATCAACTTTTCCCGTGGCTTCCAGGCCGTTTGCTGCAGCTACTATAGCTGCTCTTTCCCCTGGGGACAATATTGTTTCCATAAGGTCAGTAACATCATTCCAAGTGGGCTGATATGCTCTAAAAATTGCCCTAAACTGCCTGATAACTGCTGTGGGATCCTCATCAAATTTAGGAGTACTTTGTCCCCATAAAACCAAATCCTTGGGTGTAAAACGTGTGTATTATCTGAGCTTACATATAGTACCTTTTTGACCATAGGTGAGGATCTCTTGAAGGGGAAAAATTTTTACTTTCTCTGTCTCCTCTACAGGGGAATCATTTCTTTCTTTCTTTCTTTCTTTCTTTCTTTCTTTCTTTCTTTCTTTCTTTCTTTGGCATGGAGGAAGTAGAGGGAGAGGGAAGAAGAGTTGGGTCATTTGGAATTTCAGTCTGAACGGCCTTGCATTCAATCTCGGGTTTGGATTGAGTTGGACGCTTCGGTTTGGGAGGCCATGTCTTCAAGCTTAGGCTTGGAATGATTCAAATCATGACCAGGAAGTGCAGGTGCCAGGATACTCTCTTTAGGGCCATCTGGACTTTCCTCACGTGAGTCAAAGACATAATTCGCAAGTTCTTTAATCCTATCTATTGTGAGAGTCCTCCAGTCTGGTCATTGTAAAAAGTATCTACGGATTTCTGGCAGTGAATTATAAACAAACGTGTTGAGAAAAATATGAGAATCTCTGGATCCAATCTGGTGTACTGTCTTTCAGCCTCACAAAGTCTATTATAAAATCTATTTGGTCTTTTGTTAGCCTCCTGAAGTAGACTTAAAATTTTCTGCCAGTTTACTGTTTCAGTTTAAGAGTCCTTGTCTTCAATTTGGGACCTGGACTGAGTCAGCTCATTTATTATTTCAGTTTGGGAGGCAGACTCAGATGTAAACTGGGGCCTGGATTTTCTTCATCTTATATTTTTAGTATGATAATTTTCGCTTGCTCTGGCCCAGATTTCCCAATAAAGTGAATGTTCAGGTGGACATCTACTTAGGGTTCTTTGCAAATGCCTCAATGTTTGGGGATCAAATGACCCATATTTGGGCCATTCTTCCTGCAATTCCTCATGCCACATAAAACAAAGTCTGATGGTCATGGTTCTATTTAGTCTAAGTTTTCCCTCGTTCCAATCCATAAGTAGCTTTCCTAATGGGGAATCCCGGGGAATCATCTTTATCCTAATATTATCCAGGGCATGCCAAATTCTCCATGCCACACGACAAAGCCCCACAAAACCAAAAAGAGGAATAAAAAATATTCATCAAATTCAAACTGGCCAACATCTCTGATTAGTGAAGGTAAAGCTAGAAAAGGGGTACTTAGGATGTTTAAAAGATCCATTTGAAATTTAAAACAGCCAATACTTGGCAGTACTTTCCAATTTAAGGGGACAGGGAAGGGGAAATCTTACCCAATCGGAAGATCAGAAGACAAACAGAGCAGAAGATGAACGTTTGGTTTTCCTCTTTGTGGTCAGCCAAACTGTGTAATTTAAGATTCTAAATGTGGGTTCTAATCTGTTTCCCCAGTTTTGGGGGGAAATGACTAACATCAATGATAAAACGAGTTTAGGTTTTTAAGGGTTTATTGAAAGATAGAAAGAGAAAGATTGAGAACAGAATTCCAACAGCATGGCAATCCTATCTTTCCTCAATTTTCCTGTGAAGTCAGGAACCAAAAAGAGACAGAACTCTCTTCGCAGGCTCCCTCTCCTCCTTCCTGTCCCCTCCCAGAAAATAGGAGGCTCCTCAAGTTGATTGGCTGGTAGCCTTGATAGACAGTACCCATGAGCAAACATCACTTCCTGAAGCCAAGGAAAAGTCACATGGCCTTGCCCTCTGAGGCATTCTTCTCATGGTGGAGCTTTCCTATAGTAAGTCTCCAGTAGGTGGCATCATTCCAATCATTACATTCCTCAATGAGTTCATTAGCTGGCATAGTCTTTTCACCTTCCCAACTCCTGCCCTCATAATAAGAAACACATTATATTATCCCCTCACATACACTAACTTCATAGCTCCTCAACTTATTAATTTCCCATAATCTAATCCTCCACCCTACCTAAACCAGACGCAAAGATAACCTTCATCTTGGCATCTAGCACAAATATGTACTACTTTCAGATTCATGAACTCTGAGATTCTTTTATCTGATTACAATCTGTTGTCACAATCTGCCTCTCCCTCTCCCTTGAAAATCCACAAAGGCCTTGAAAGACTTGTATGAACTGGTGTATAGTGAAGTAAGCAATACCAAGAGAACATTGTGTACAGAGGCAACAATATTGTTGGGTGAGGAACTGGGAATGACTTAACTATTCTCAACAATGCAATGATCCAAGATGATCCCAAAGGACTATTGATGAAACATACTCTCCAGCTCCAAAGAAAGAACTGACATTGATAGAACACAGACTGAAGCATGTTATTTTTCACTTTCATTTTTTCTTTTACTCAAGTTTTCTTGTACAAAATGACTGATATGGTAATGTTTTATATAATTGCACATGTATAACATATATCTGATTGTTTACCACCTCAGGGAGAGGAGAGAGAGGGGAGAGGGAGGGGAGAAATAGAAGATAAAATTTGGAACTCAAAACTATAGATAAAAATGTTTATTATTTTAAAAAATAAAGAAATTCCATACTTTCTCTTCCTCCATACACAGACTTACAATCCCTCCACACTTTAATTCTTCCCCAGGCCATCACCCCCATACCTCCCACATTATCTTCCCTCCCTCTTGTTAATCATTTTGTGAATCAATTCAACTCTAACACCACCTTTTCTTGTGTCCTTTGCCCTCATATTGCTGGTCTTGACCTCCCAAGCCTCAGACTTGAATCACTCCTAACATCCCCCTTCTTTCACTCTCACAAGTGTGCTGCTGAACAAAGATGAAGATAATCTCAAACCCCTGTTGACCTGCTCCACTAGAAATTTAATTTAACATAACTTCTACTGGATCCTCACTGCTGCAAGGTAATCCTTTTATAGCTTCTTAATTAGCTCTTACTATCTTACTAATCATGGTAGCTCTTCCAAACGGTTTTTAAATTGCCTTCAAATTTCCATTGACTTAGGGGCAACTTGGTGGCACAGTGGAGCCTGGATTCAGGAGGACCTGAGTTCAAATCCAACCTCAGACACTTGACACTTACTGTGTGACCTTGGGCTTGTCAACTAACCCTCACTGCCTCACCAAAAAAAAAACAAACAAAAACCATTGATTCAATTCCTATCCCACCTCTCAGATGAGAATCTCATATTTGACTGAAAAAAAAATTGACACCATTTGCCAAGAGCTCCTTCATCTTTCCACCTCTTTATCTCACATCACCCAGATGCCTTCTGTCACTATGGTCTCCTTCACCCTTGTCTGAAATAGTGATGTGGCTCTTCACTTGGCCAAGACAAACTCCTTTCCATGCACAAGGATTCCATCCCCTTCTGTCTTCACGAGGAGACTGGCTCCTCAATCACTTCCCCTCTTTTTCTTATCCATAATCTTTTCCTGTCTACCCCTTTGTTTTCCTTCTGCCTGGAAACATGCTCATGTCTTTTCCATCCTCAAAAACTTCTCATTTGCTCCATCCGTTTGGATCCCTGTTAGCTCTTTTGCCAAATATTTCCTCCCTTTTAATTTTTTTTTGCTTGGGGGGGGGGGCAATGAGGGTTAACTGACTTGCCCAGGGTCACACAGCTAGCAAGTGTCAAGTATCTGAAGTCGGATTTGAACTCAGGTCCTCCTGACTCCAAGGCCCATGCTTTATCCACTGTGCCACCTAGTTGCCCCCTATTTCCTCCCTTTTATTACTAAACTTGTTGAGAAGGACATTTACAATCAGTGCTCCCACTTCCTTTCCTCTAATTCTCTTAATTCTCTGCATTCGGGCTTCCACCTTCATCATTCACCTGTAACCTCTCTTGCCAAAGTTACCAATTATCTCTTATTTTTGTTTTTGTGTGTTTTTAACAGGTTTTTTTTAAGTTCTAAATTCTATCCCTCCGTCACTCCCCTTTCCTCTTCTTGAGATGGTAAACAATGTGATATAGGTTATATGTGTACAATCATGGAAAACATTTCTATATTAGTCATGTTGTGCAAAATGAAAGGAAGGAAGGAAGGAAGGAAGGAAGGAAGGAAGGAAGGAAGGAAGGAAGGAAGGAAGGAAGGAAGGAAGGAAGGAAGGAAGGAAGGAAGGAAGGAAGGAAGGAAGGAAGGAAGGAAGGAAGGAAGGAAGGAAGGAAGGAAGGAAGGAAGGAAGGAAGGAAGGAAGGAAAAATAGTAAGTTTCATTTTGTATTAAGATGACATCAGGGAGCCACTAGGTGGTGCAGTGGATAAAGCACCAGCCCTGGATTCAGAAGGGCCTGAGTTCAAATTCAGTGTCACACACTTGGCACCTAATAGTTTTGTGACCCTGGGTAAGTCACTTAATCCTCATTGCCCCACAAAAATTTTTTTTGAAAAAATTTAAATTAAAAAAAGGACAACATCAGTTCTTTCTCTGAAGGCAAATAGCATTTTTCATCATGAATCCTTTGGGATTGTATTGGATCATTATATTGCTGAAAATAGTTAAATCATTCACAGTTCTTGATTGGACAATATTGATGTTACTGTGTAGAATATTTTCCTAGCTCTGTTCACTTCACTTTGTATCAATTCATATAACTCCAGATTTGTCTGAAATCACCCCGCTTGTCATTTCTTATACGACAATAATATTCCATTACAATCATATAGCACAACTTGTTTTGCCACTCCCCAATTCATGGGCATCCCCTCAATTTCCAATTCTTTACCATCACAAAAATAACTTCTATAAATACTTGTGGACAAAGATTCTTTTTTTCATTTTTTATAAATGTCTCCTTTGTGGTAAAAAGTTTTAACAGTCGGTTAGATAATGGAGAGATGCCAGGTTTTTTTTAGGACCACCCTTTCGGGGAGGAGACCAATGGCATGAGCTACACAAGCCAGTCGGTCCTGCTGTGCACATCAGACTGCCTGCTAGCACTCCACTTCCGGGGTGTGTAACGATTGGAATGACGCCACCTGCTGGAGACTTACTGTAGAAGACTTCTGCCCATGAAGCAAAGGTCTTTGAGGGCAAGACCAGGAGTCTTTTCTTCAGGAGTCAGGAAGTGACGCGGGCTAGTGGGAGGAGGAAGGAAGAGACTGGCGCTCAGTCTTGGGCTCTTTCCTGAGGACGCTGGCGGAGAAGGGAGCTAGAAATGTGCTCTCCCTTTAATAGATAGGAATCTAGGCCTTTCTCTCTCTCTTTACCAAATTCTTATTCTCCTTAATAAATGCTTAAAAGTCTAACTCTTGCTAAAGCTTGTAATTGATTGGCGACCACTCATTAGATATTTTAGACAGTTTAGCTAGAATTTTAGCCCTTAACAGGTGCGAGCTTAAAAGGCAAGGAGAGAATGGAAGTAGGCCTTTTTTCCTGCTCCGCTGGTCTCCTGGCTGCGCTGCACAGACAGACGCAGACTGGAGTTTGACTCGGCCCGGCTCTCGGTTAACAGCACGCGCTTGACTCGGTCTCTTGCCCCACAGGTGGCCTTCCGCTTTTGGTGAGTTTTATACTGAATATAGACTAAGCCTAGACTTAAGACGATTTGTATTGTATTTCTACTTTCCTATCCTTCTAATCAACATCACCTTGTGACTACCATACAATAAAAGCTCTATCTAGAAAACCAGAAGCTTCTTCCATTTACTAGTCTGGGAGATAAATTAAGGGAAAGGTTAAGTAGGGTAGATTTATGATCTAATATCCAATTTTAATCTCACACCTTGAAATACAGACCTAGCAGTGCTGGATCAAATTGTATGCACAGTTTTGTAGCCCTTTGAGCATAATTTCAAATTGCTCACCAGAATGATTGGATCTTTTCACAATTCCACCAAGAGTGCATTAGTGTGCCTGTTTTCCCATATCCCCTCCAACATTCCTCATTTTCCTTTTTTGTCATATTAGCCAATCTAATAAGTGTGAGCTGGTAGCTCATAGCTGTTTTAATTTGCACTTCTCATGACTATAGATAACTTTGATTTCTTTGAACACTATCTCTTCATATCCTTTGACTATTATCAATTGGGGAATGACTTGTATTCTTATAAATTTGACTCAGTTTTCTATACCTTTGAGAAATGAGGCCTTTATCAGAAATACTGAAAATTTTCCCCAGTTTTCTGCTTTCCTTATAATTTTGGTTGCATTGTTTTTGTTTGTGCAAAAAAATTTTAATTGTATATAATATCAAAATTATCCATTTTACATTCCATAATATTCTCTACATTTTTTGGTTCTAAATTCTTTCCTTATCCATAGGTCTGTAACAATTGGAGTGATGCCACCTGCTGGAGAGTTACTGTAGGAAAGCTCCACCATGAGAAGGCATTTGAGGACAAGCCATGTGGTCAGTTCCTTGGTGTCAGGAAGTGATGTTTGCTCATGGGTACTGTTTATCAAATCTACCAGCCAATTAGTTTGGAGCTCTGTATGCGCGTGTGGATGGAATGTTCCCAGTTTTCACAGGAGGCTTGTGGGATGAAGAAGGGGTGGTTCTCTCTCTTTCGTCAGGACTCTCATGGAGAGTGGAGCAAAAATGCAGACTCCCTGAGATAGATAGATGTAGGTATCTAGGCTTCTTTCTTTTCAACAAAGCTAAAGCTTCTAATTTATTGGCGACCACTCATTAGATATTTTAGACAGACTAACTAGGATTTTAGCAGCTTTACAGGTCTGACAGGTAAACTACACAATCCTAATTTTCTTATGTCTAAATCATATACCCATTTTGACCTTATCTTGTACACTGTGTGAGATTACTGATCTATACCTAGTTTCTGCCATACTGTTTTCCAATCTTCCCAGCAGATTTTGTCAAATAGTGAGTTTTTATACCAGAAGCTAAGTGCTTTGGGTTTATCAAACAGTAGATAACTATGTTCACTCACTACAATGTATTGTGTACTTAATCTGTTTCAGTAATCCACAACTCTATTTCTTAGCCAGTACCAGGTTGTTTCGATAATTATCACTTTATAATATAATTTGATGTGGAAATGTTTTGCATGACTACACATATGTATAACTTATATTGAATTGCTTGCATTCTTTTTTGTTGTTGTTTGTTTGTTTTTGCGGGGCAATGGGGGTTAAGTGACTTGCCAAGGGTCACACAGCTAGTAAGTGTCAAGTGTCTGAGGCCGGATTTGAACTCAGGTACTTCTGAATCCAGGGCCGGTGCTTTATCCACTATGCCACCTAGCCGCCCCGGAATTGCTTGCATTCTTAAGGGGGGTGGGAGACAGAGAAAAGGCAGACAGAGAAAAAGAGAGGAAAGTAGATAGAAAGTAGATAGACTTTTCTGGCGTTACGGGATCCCATGTGTTGTCTTTACTCTTTAATAAATCCTTAAAAGCCTAAACTCTTCTTGAATTTATCCATAAATCTTAGCCAGTTTCTCCCCAACACTGGGGTCAAGTCAGGCGACTACACATTAAATTTTAAACATCGCAGCTAGGATTTTAGACCTCACAGAAGGGAGAGAGGAAGAGAATTTGGAACACAAAGTTTTAAAAATCATTATTAAAATTTGCTTTTACATGTAACTTGGGGAGGAAATAAAATTCTAAATTAGAAAACAAAATAATAACAATAACAATAATAATAATACAATTTGAGACCCAGTACTGCTAAACCATCTTCCTTTCACATTTTTTTCATTGATTCCCTTGATACCCTTAACTTTTGGTGCCTCCAGATTAATTTTGGTATTGCTTTTTCTAGTGCTATAAAATAATTTTTGGTACTTTCATATGGCACTTAATAAGTAAATTAATTTAGGTATAATTGTCATTTTATTATATTAGCTTGGCCTACATATGAGAAGTTAATATTTTTCCAATTGTTTAGATTTAACTTTATTTATATGAAAAGTATTTTGCAATTTTGTTTATATAGTTACTGGGTTTGTCTTGGCAAATAGACTCCCGAGTATTTTATATTGCCCACAGTTATTTTAAGTGGAATTTCTCTTTCAATTTCTTGCTGCTGGACTTTGTAGGTAATACATAGAAAGGCTGATGATTTATGTTGTTATATTTTATATCCTGCATATGTTTTATATGCTTTGCTAAAGTTGTTGATTATTAAACTACTTTTTAGTTGGTTTTCTAGGATTTTCATCTGCAAAGAATTCTAATTCCTTCAAAGGAAGGGTCAAAACATTTTACACATATTTTCCATTTTGCAGGGTGCAGTGTCCCTAACCCCTGTGATTTGGAAGGGATAACTGTACATTTTTATTTTGTCAATCAGTTAAAATCACCTCTCTCTTACAACTCTTCCCTTCACTCTCATTAAGAAGAAAGAAAAATAAACATGCATATTCAAGCAAAGCAAATTCCCACAAATTCTATATCCAAAAAAAATATGCCTCATTTTGTACCCTGAGTCTATCACCTCTCTGTCAGGATGTGGGTAACATGCTTCATCAGTCCTCTGGAATCATAGTTGATCATTTCACTGATATCCAAAAGTTCTAAAGTCTTTCCGAGTTGTCAGTCATTACGATAATGTTGATATTGTATAAATTGTCCCCCTGCTTTTGCTCACTTCATTCTGCATCATTTCATATATGTCTCCCCAGGTATCTCTGAAGCCATCTTCTTCACCATTTCTTTTTCTTTTATTTTGTTTTGTGAGGCAATGAGAGTTAAGTGACTTACCCAGGGTCACACAGCTAGTAAGTGTCAAGTATCTGAGGTCGTATTTGAACTCAGGTCCTCCTGAATCCAGGGCCAGTGCTTTATCCACTGTGCCACCTAGCTGCCCCTTCACCATTTTTTAAAAATTTTTTTTTGCTGGGCAACGAGGGTTAAGTGACTTGCCCGGGTTCACACAGCTAGTGTCAAGTGTCTGAGGCTGGATTTAAACTCAGGTCCTCCTGAATCCAAGGCCAGTGCTTTATCTACTGCACCATCTAGTTGTCCCCCCACCAATTCTTAACATCAAAAATTTTTTTAATTTAACTTTGTGTTCCAAATTCTCTTCCTCCCCCCGTCCCCACAAAGAACTCAAGCAATTCAATATAAGGTATACATGAGCAGTCATTCAAAACATTTCCACATTAGACAGGTTGTGAAAGAAAACAGACAAAAACATTACTTCAGATAAAGGAAATAACAAACAAACAAAAAATTATGCTTCACTCTGTATTCAGACACCATCAGCTCTCTCTCTCTGTAAATGGACTGCATTTTTCATAGGACCTTCACTGATTTTTGTCATTTTTTTTGGTCAGATTTTTGCATTGCTGAAAATAAGCAAGTTATTCACAGCAAGTCATCTTACAGCATTGCTGTTATGTTGTATACAGTACATTTCACATTGCATCAGCTCATGTAGGTCTTTCTGGGTTTTTCTGATAGCATCCTGATCACCATTTTTATAGTAAACTACATTTATATAGTACTTTAAGGAGAGATTTCTTTACAATAAACCCATGAGGTTGATTCTTGCAACAACAGTTATAGATAATATATTATAGATAATATATAATATAGTATAATTTATATAATACCTTAGAGCTGACAAAGAATTTTCTTCACAATAGCAAAACAACAAAAAAAAGTCATGTGATGCATTTTCAGGGCAGCTAGGTGGCGCAATGGATAGAGCACTGGCCCTGGATTCAGGAGGACCTGAGTTCAAGTCCAGCCTCAGACACTTGACACTTACTATCTGTGTGACCCTGGGCAAGTCACTTAACCCTCATTGCCCAGCAAAAACAACAAAAAAAGTCATGTGACAGTAGCCCAGCAAAGTAAGTACCATATGCTTTATCATCATCAATCAAATCTCAACATCATCACCGATCCATCCTCATTGTCATCAATCAATCCCCATCTTCATCCAATCATCATTATCATCTTACATTATTCTTGCCTCTGCTTCAAAAATTTTTTCACAGTTACTATTGTTAACTGTTTCCCTCCATCCTATTCCCTTCCCCATGAAATTTACTCTATTTTCTATCTTCTTTCAGCCTATCCCTCCTCTAGGTGGAAGAAGCAGGCCCGGCTGGAGCTCTAGGCTAGATAGGCCTTTTCTTAACTTTCTGACTCAGGTGTTCTCTTTTTACTAATACTTGGTATGCTTTAATAAATGCTTAATGGCCCCAAACTGGTGCTAAAGCTTCTAATTTATAAGTAACTAATATACTAGAAATCCCAGATAATTTTCCCCAAACTTGGGACAGAAATAAGGCAACCACATTTGATTTTACACATCACAGGAGAGGTGTGTTTACCACTCTCCTGGCCTGTTTTTTTGCCCTGAAACTCTGAGGACAGTCCTATTCCACTGTGGCCACAAGCTCCTTCCTGCCCTGGGACCCAAAGCAACAGAGTCCTGCCTCAGTGCTAGCAAAGAGACCTCTGTCATCTTCTGGCCAATGGCTTGACTCCCTTACCATCTGTGGGCTAAGAGTTCCAGAATCAGTCACTGCTGCCACTGATTCAGTGGCTCCCAAAGCCTACTCCTGGTTTCCTGGGGCTGGGTCTGTGCTGGCAGTGGCAGTGCTGGCACAGCCTGTACTAGATTGTACTCCACTGTCACCCAGGTGTGACAGACCTTTCCTGCCAACCTTCTAAGTTGTCTTCAGCTAGAAAATTATTTCACCCTGTCCTTTTGTGGGTTTTGCTGCTCCAGGAATTATCTTATGACATTATTTGAAGGTATTTGGAGGGGCCTTGGGGAGAACTCAGGTTAATCACAGCCTTCCCTCTGCAATCTTGGCATCTTGAAAGAAATTGTCAAGACTTTTTATCATAGCTTTCAGGTAGTCCTATAATTCTTATAATATCTCTCCTAGATCTATTTTCTAGGTCAGTTGTTTTCTTTTTTCTTTCTTTTTCTTTTTTCTTTCTTTTTCTTTTTTCTTTCTTTTTCTTTTTTCTTTTTTTTGCAGGATGATGAGGCTTAAGTGACTTGCCCAGGGTCCCACAGCTAATAAGTGTCAAGTGTCTAAGGCCAGATCTGAACTCAGGTCCTCCTGAATCCAGGGCCAGTGCTTTATCCACTGTGCCACCTAGCTGCCCGGCCAGTTGTTTTCTAATGAAATCAAGTGACGCTGGCCTCCTGGCTATAACATGAACAAGATTCTCTCAGCTCTGGCCATTTTTTCTGACTGTCCCCCATGCCTGGAATGTTCTCCCTCCTTATCTCTGCCTACATTTCTTTGGTTCCTTCCAGTCCCAACCAAAATGCTACTTGCTTAGGGGCAGCTAGGTGGCACAATAAAGCACCAGCCCTGGATTCAGGAGGACCCAAGTTCAAATTCGGCCTCAGACACTTGATACTTACTAGCTGTGTGACCCTGGACAAGTCACTTAACCCTCATTGCTCTGCAAAAAAAATGTTACCTGCTGCAAAGAAGCCTTTCCTAATCCCTCTTGATTACAGCACCTTCCAGTGCCCTTCCTATTATTTCCTATATTTCCTTTTTTAGGACTTCTGACATTTCTCCCCCATTAGACTGTGAGCTCCTGGAGGGCAAGGACTGCCTCTTGCCTTTCTTTGTCTTCCCAGTGCTTGGCACAGTGCCTGGCATATATTTTATATATGTTTAATAAATATTTATTGACTCCCTGTCCATAAGGCTGCTGAGGTCTTTTCCAACTCAGATTCAGAATTCCATGGTTCTAAGTTTCTAGGAATCTTAAGGTTCTCTGTTCTAAATTTCTCATGATATAGGGTTCTAAGACTTATGACCTTAAGGGTGTTCTAAGATCCATGTTTATATAGTTCTAAGTCCACATGATTCTGTGATTCTTTTTTGTTGTTGTTGTTTTCTTCTGTTTTGTTTTGGGTTTTTTTGATTCTGTGATTTTAAGCTTCGAAGGTTCTGTGTTCTATCAGTCTAAGGTTCGAAGTCTCTATGATGCTAATCTCAAATTAGAAGGTTTTGATTGTATGAATATAAGGTTTTTCAGTACTAGAAATCCATGGCTCATTCTGGAGTTCTACATGCCCAGAGGACATGGTTCTAAGGGTCTATATTCTTTGGGCTGAGGTTTCTATTATTTTAGACCCCTTGTTTCTTTGAGTTCACATTTCTAAGCCTTTAGGAGTCTAAAGATCTTTGGTTCCCAGGTTCTGTGTTTCAAAAAATCAAAGGTTCTAAAGCTCAGTGGGAAAAACATTCTATGGGCCAATAAATCTTAAGTTTCCATAATTCTAAGCTTCTCTGACTCCAAAATCTCAGTGAATCAAAGGGTCTAGAAGTTCAAGTTTCCATGTTTTTAGGGTTGTTTGTTTCTATGGACGCCTCAAGTTGTATGGGTTCTAGGAGTCAAAGGTTCTATGTTTTGATTTCTAGGATTGTATGATTATAGTGTAAGGGTAAGGGCTGATTAAGCCAGACACTGCATCCCATCACCACAGTCGCCTTATCCCTGATACTCTTATCCAATGAAATAAAAGTTATGTATTATCCCATCTTGTGGGAATCAATCAACAAGAGGTGTGAACTAGGCTTTTTTTCATGCTCACATGGGGTTGCTTGGGTTCTGGGGAAAAAAGATTCTGGAGGATGAGCTACCCAGAGACTTTCCTGGGGAAATAGGGGCCCCAAATAGATCTTGCTGAATAGGCAGCAAGGGAAGGGTGGGAGGAAATGCCAGGACATTAAGAATGAGCCTATTATAGAAGAGAGTTCCTAGAAGATTACAGAGGGCACATAGGTAGTAGGAGGCTGGAGAAGGTGTCTTGGCCAGAATGGGGAGACCTCAAGCACCAGGCTGGGATGTAGATATGATCCTGGAGGCCATAGGGAGCCGGGGAAGGTCTGTCCTTGAGTGACAGTGGGGCAAGATCAGAAACAGGTTATTAGAAGAGTCTAGGACACTTGCTAGCTGTGTGACCCTCGGCAAGTCACTTAACTCCCATTACCCTGCAAAGAAGAAGAAGGAGGAGGAGGAAGAGGAGGAAGAGGAAGAGGAGGAGGAAGAGGAAGAGGAAGAGGAGAAGGAGTCTAGGGCCAGAGCACAAGGGACTAGAAGCTGGGGAAAGGGGGGAACCTAGGCAGGAGAAATCCATTCTAAGTCTTTCAGAACTACCGAGTATGCTTCTATATGTTCATATATCAAGCCCCATTTACACCCACCCCAGCACAGAGAACAGAGAATCAACAACATTTTATTTGGAGACACCACAGAAGGTAGGAATGCTGGGGAAAGAGGGTGAGCAGGCAGCAGGTACCAGGACCTTGTCCTGGGAGACCCATCAACGGGCTACAATGCAGAGCTTATAGGTGGGAGGGATGTTGCCAAAACCACTTATCTTGGGGGTGATGTCAATTTCACTGGGAGGAACCAGGGATTGGAGAGAGAAGTTCTGCAGGATGGAAGTGAAGTAGAGGAAGAGTTCCATCCGGGCCATGGCCTCCCCCAGACACACACGCTTTCCTGAGGAGAGCCACCATTGTCCGCAGTGCCAGTAATGGGGAAAAAGAAACATGGAACATGGATCATTGGAACACTTCCAAACAGATAACCCAAAACATGGTCATCAGATAAATTATGTATATAGACTCATCTCAGTGGGGTTGGGGAGGCAGCTCTATGACTCTAAGTCTGTACTTGTCTGAAGGTTCAAAAGCAGGGGTGTGCCATAGCCAGTGCTTACCAGCTCCAGGGAGCCTATGGTTAAATTCTCCCTGTGAGTATTTATACCTCAGAAATTGGCAAATAGTACAAATCAGGGATTGATTTATTGTTTCACTGCTTGTCTAGACTTAATAAATTGATGGAGAAAATACTAATGATTCAGATTAAACTTAAAAGTGTGTCGTGGGTGCATTTTTTTTTTTAGAGAGCTGGTTGTTAAATATTTGCCAGTACATTCCTGATCCCAAACATCTTTTTTTTTTCCTAGTGAGGCAATTGGGGTTAAGTGACTTGCCCAGGGTCACACAGCTAGTAAGTGTTAAGTGTCTGAGGCCGGATTTGAACTCAGGTACTTCTGACTCCAGGGCCGGTGCTCTATCTACTGTGCCACCTAGCTGCCCCCTCCCAAACACCTTAAAGTTCTAAAATGCCAAGATTCTAAGAGTCTACCCATCTAATATATTTTTGTGGGACGATGAGGGTTAAGTGACTTGCCCAGGGTCACACAGCCAGTAAGTGTCAAGTGTCTGAGGCCGGATTTGAACTCAGGTCCTCCTGAATCCAGGGCTGGTGCTTTATCCATTGCCCTACCAAGCTGCCCCTCTACTCATCTAATACTGTATTTTTCCTGTTATCCTAAAATTCTTTTCTTCCATGGGATAGTAGAAAGAATATCAGTGGCCCTGAGTTCAAATCCCTTCTATGATCCTTATTTCCCGTATGATCTTGGCCAAGTCTCTTCCCTCCTCTGGGTCTCAGTTTCCTCATCTGTAGAATGAGGCAGTTGGAATCTGAGGATCCCGTCCAGCTCCAGAGCTATGGAGCTTGTGAGTCTCTTCTGAGATTCTGAGGGTCTATAGTTATGTCTCAACCTTATAATAGCGCACTCTAATCCATGCTCTAACTCCATTATCTTCAGTGTCTCTGGCAGGGAAGAATGGAGGGAAAGAAGAGGTTTCTAAGAACCCACCGGAGGCAAATGGCACGAAGGCCTCATTCTTCTTGAAGCGTCCCTGCTCATCGAGAAAGTGCTTGGGTTCGAAGGCTTCAGGTTTTTGGAAATACTTAGGGTCTCGGAGAGCAGAACCAATGAGAGGGAAGACATCAGTGCCCTGGAAGGAGGGTGGGCATGAGCATAGTGAACAGGGCCAGCTCTAGGACAGAGGAGCTGGACTTGGGGTAAGGAGCAGGGGACTGAAAAGAAGAATTGGATGGGGGAGACATATGAGGAAGAGCCTCTTACCTTGGGCAGGACGTAACCTCGGAAGTGAGTGTCTCGGGTGACTGTGTGAGGGACGCCCATGGGCACAATGTCTGTAAACCTCTGGATCTCATGGATGACTGCATCAGTGTATGGCATCTGCATCCGGTCCTCTGCCTTGGGGATTCGGTGTCGCCCAATGACTTGGTCGATCTCCTCTTGAACCTTGGCTGGAGGGGTCAGAAATCTTGAGAGTCTGAAACTCAGGCTGCAAGGAGTCTCATATAAGAGATTATGTGAGGGACAGCTAGGTGGCTCAGTGGATAAAGCACCAGCCCTGGATTCAGGAGGACCTGAATTCAAATTTGGCCTTAGACACTTGACACTTACTAGCTGTGTGACCCTGGGCAAGTCACTTAACCCTTATTGCCCCATAAAAAAAAATAGTATGGTCTATATATTTGGGGCAGCTAGGTGGTGCAGTGGATAAAGCACCAGCCCTGGATTCAGGAGGACCTGAGTTCAAACCCAGCCTCAGACACTTGACACTAGCTGTGTGACCTTGAGCAAGTCATTTAACCCTCATTTCCCCCCAAAAAAAAGAGAGAGAGAGAGATTATGTGACTTTGGGTAAGTGACTCCCATCTCTGAGCTTCATTTGTGAACTAAGGAAATTGGGCCAGACATTTTCCAGTTCTAAATCATCGAACCTGGCAACCTTAACATGGGAGATCCTTGGAATCATTGACTCTTAGAATGATGAACCTAATGCTGGAAGGGATCTCAGAAGCCATCTCCCTCAGCTTACAAAGGAGGAAACTGAGGACTATATGACTTGTCTAAGGTCATATAGATCAGTGGCAGATTCAGGATCTAAACCCAGAGGCATTCCAATTCCCAAATCCATTGCTCTTTCTACAGTACCACACCACCTCCAATAAGCAGCAGCCTAGAACTATAAGGTGGGGGCAGCTAGGTGGCACAGTAGATAGAGCACCGGCCCTGGATTCAGGAAGACCTGAGTTAAAATCCGGCCTCAGACACTTGACACTTACTAGCTGTGTGACCCTGGGCAAGTCACTTAACCCTCATTGTCCCACAAAAACAAATGCAGCAAGTCTAGAACTATAAGGTGACAAAGCTATAGAACATGACCTGGAAATTTAGATTCTTAGGACCCTGGAATCTGAAAATCCTAGTATTTCAGAATCTTATCATAGAGCCTTTGAATCATAGCATCTTGGAGAAACAGAGCCATAGGATACTTAGAATCCTAGAACTTTAGCAATGATAGAATCTTGAACTTTAAGAATTATGGGATGTTTATAATGGCCAATAAGAGATGACAAAAATACACCTTCCTCTCTTCACAGGAGAGGTGTGGGACTATGGGTATAGAACACGGTAAGGCTCAGTCAAAGTGAAATTCCCTCCCCCATTTTGTGGAATTCCCTCCCCCTTACTCTTTCTTATTCTTTGTTACAAAAGATAATTCACTAGGAAGAGAAGAAAAGAATGAAGGTGATAGGAATATAAACCACCTCTGGTGCCCATTCATTAAATCTCCCTGGGCCTCAGTTACCTCAACTGTAAAATGAAGCAGTTGGATGAATGTATACCTACCATACTATGATATCAATTTTTTTTAAAGTATTCTTCATAACAGCTATTATTTATGAAGCACTTTATAAATAGAATCTAACTTTACCCACCCAACAATTCTGCAAGATAGTTGTTATCTCTATTTTCTAGATAGGAAACAGGAAGGTTCAGTGACTTGCCTAGTGTTACACACCTAGTGTCTAAGGTTGATTTGAATTTAGATCTTTCTGACCTAACTCCCATACTCTATCCATTGTACCCCTAGATGCCTCTGTTGTTATTGTTTTTCATTTTTTAGTTATATTCCACTCTTTGTGATTCCCCTTTTGGGGGGTAGGGCGGATCTTGGCAAAGATCCTAGAATGGGAAAAAATAAAAAAATTTTTTTTAATTAAAATTTTTTTTAAAGATCCTTGTCATTTCCTTCTCCAGCTCATTTTACAAACAAGGAACTGAGGCAAACAGGGTGAAGTGACCTGCCAAGAATCACACAACTACTAAGTGTCTGAGGCCAGGTTTGAACTCAGGTCTTCCTGATTCCAAGCCACTGACCCACCTAGCTGCTGATAGATAGATAGATAGATAGATAGATAGATAGATAGATAGATAGATAGATAGATAGATAGACAGACAGACAGATAGATAGATGATAGATGGATGAATGGATGGAGATAAATGATCAATGGTTGGATAATTAATGGATAAATGAATGGATGAATGAGTAGATCAATGAATGGATGGGTAGATGGATTAGATAGATGATAGCTAGATAGCTAGATAGCTAGCTAGATAGATAGGCAGGCCAGCAGGCAGACAAACAGAGATATATAGATAGATACCTGACTTAGAATATGAAGGGTTTTTTAAATACATGAAAGATGGGGGCAGCTAGGTGGTACAGTGGATAAAGCACCAGTCCTGGATTCAGGAGGACCTGAGTTCAAATTGGGCTTCAAACATTTGACACTTACTAGCTGTGTGACCTTGGGCAAGTCACTTAACCCTCATTTCCCTACCCTCCCCCCAAAAAAGATAGAGAGAAATAGTGGGCAAAGCTGTGCTTGGGCATAAAGAGTTGGGGTACATTATCCAAGGTATTAATAAATATTTCCTTTGAAAAAATACATGAAAGATCAGGTTACAAACAATTGTCTCCAAGGTCCCTTTCTAAGCCTGGAATGCGTGATTTTATGATTTGCTTCCTCAGTGACTTTCTCCCAGTGTCTCCTCCTCCCAGAACACTGCTCAAGTTACAGTGTAAAGGGGCATCTAGGTGGCACAGTGAATAAAGCACTGGCCCTGGATTCAGGAGGACCTGAGTTCAAATCCAGCCTCAGACACTTGACACTTACTAGCTGTGTGACCCTGGGCAAGTCACTTAACCCCAATTGCCTTACCAAAAAAAAGAAAGAAAGAAAAAGTTAAAATGTAAGCTCCTTGAGAGTAGGTATTGTTTCATTCTTTGCATTTGTACCTCTAGTACCTGGCCCAAAGCCTATTATCCAGTAGATACTTAAATGCTTGTCGACCCATTGGTTGGTTCAGGCCATCAGGATCTCCCAGAGAATGAGATGGGGGTGAGGAGGGTAGGGGCCAGGAGGATGGCCAGGAACAGGATTCACCTTCCACCTCTGGGTGTTTCATGAGAAGCAGAAACCCATAGCGCAGTGTGGAGCTGACCGTCTCTGTCCCAGCAAAGAAGAGATTTAAGGTGGTGAGGACCAGATTCTTAAGGTTGAATTCCGTCTGAGGGTTGTCTTTT